>NC_073694.1:36413005-36778005 GCF_029784165.1 Wyeomyia smithii
CGGGAAAAATCCCATCAGGAACTTCATCGGCATTAACTGTTTGCATTCGGTATCCGGGTTTGACAAGGAGGAATACCTTCACCGCACCACCATTAGAGAGCATATTGTGTGCACGATTGCGTATGCAAATATTTGAGATTGTAAGGACACAGGAGAAAGGATTAGCGAAGTGGAAATGAGTGGAGTCGGTATTACATACTATGCGTGCGTACGTGTTCTTGGAAACAAATGAAGAAAAAGTGCAGTTGATCGGTTGTAATTTATTGCAATTTAGCAGCTTCCCTCGTTTGTGCAGCGAGGGTTCGAGCAGTTCCGGTTCAGTGACAAAAGAACGCATAACAATACACGAAAGTGGGATGGAATGCGTAACTGACCTCCGCCAACGGTTGGGGTATTAACTTTAATCTCGTAAAGAGATTACCGAATCGGTTGCTTTTGATTGGATTGTGCAAGAAAATTGATTGATGTGATGCGCTTAGTGCAAATTATAATTTCGTAAGTACGACATTTTATCTGCCACCATGTTTTAGAAACCATTCCGTAAACTGGTCACCCATGATAATGATTTTAAAGAGCCCCACAAATTACCACAGCCATTAAACAGTAATTACTATACATTAATTGACTGGCGTTGGCAAACGGTTTTGGATTCTGCAGGGCCACTTGTTTCTAATCACCTGCCCAGGATGGGGCTATTAGTAAGTGAATATGATCATTCCAGCCACGTTGACGCGTCCGCAGCTTCTTCAATCTCCTGTCAGAACCTGGCAGGCGTGCCCAGTGCAGGAAGAACAATTATACATTAAATTTAATGTGTCAACATGATGAGCTCGTTTTCACCACGCTGAAACGTACCACACAAACGCACACTAATAACGATAAATTTCAATTACGACCGAATTCCAGTCTTCTTCTGCGTAGCTAGTAGCAAGGATGGGGGGGTGAGGTGAAGGGGTGTTTCACAGTGATCTATGCTAATGGTCGACGCCGGTTGGTCACATAACGTTCCTGAGCCCTAATTCACAATAAACGTCGGCTACGCCATCAATAGTAGCTATCGAAAAATGATAGAGTAAATCAATTAAAAATCTTGTTTGGTGCAACAAAGTCTAGTTGACAGATGTTGATTTTTCATTCGCACACGCGCTCGCACTTGACAATTAAAAATATTCCCTGGAGGGTTTAAGGGGCACACTCTTTCCAGATTGACCAACGGTCAGTTGGTAAATATTCGCTTTGATTGGGTAAATAAATGCAAATGAATCACGATTGTTAGAAGAATTAGATTATAATATCTCCCATTACACAACTCAATATAATAAAGGATAAGATAAAAACTATTCTTACAATGCTTTCCATGACTCGAAGTAATAAGCCTACACAACCTCGGAACGGCGAGGTCAATGCCGAAGCCAGTCTACCAGTCAGAGAGAGAGAGGCACGTGTACGATAAGCTGCTGTCATCTGGCATTTGTTTTGATGCTGTTTTTGTTTTTCTGTTGCTCGGTTCACGCCTCACTGGTTTGGCGTACCGCAAAACATCGCAGCACAGCCTTTCGACGTAGGCAAACCAGAGCAGCCAGCAGGAGCGTGTGTGTGACGTTCGTAGGTTAATGCCACCACAAAGTCCTGGGCGTTTATGCGCCTGACTGAAGTTACCGATAAAGTTACTACATTATTGTCCCTGCTGGTAAATTAGACAATTATTACGTTTTCGATAGCATCCTTCTGATATAGGTACCTAGCAGGAACAGTGCGTACCTAACATGTAATTGTTTAGCCACCATATGTCAGTTGATAATATTTGGAGCATCTCAATTAGGTGAAAGCTGAAATTGCGCGGTTTGCCAGAGGGGACTTTCGGTTTTGTAATACACGCGCACTATTTGTGGCCGTGGCTATTACACGATATTACGAAGGGAAATTCGACAAATCGTACAATTTAGAACTCCGGTACTGTTGCCGACTCGCAGCGGGAGAGTGACATGGAAAGCAGCGGTAGGAGGGGACCGACCACGTATCTACGGTCCTTTAATTTAGTTGTTTAGAAAGTACAAGCCGACGCCTAACAAATAGTAATGATAAAGGACAGATATCACCCGAATTATGTACGTCGTCGTGAGTGCGCCTCACGCGACAGCGATCGTAATAAGAGTGAATTAAATCGACGTTTAATTTTTTGGTCGGTTGTGGTTATCTCTTAGTTTATTTTCTTTGTATATGGAATTCACCACTGCGGCCAGAAACATTTGATCTTAGTGTTGTGATATTACACAGGTTTCCTCACTGTACACTTCAAATTATTGTTACTATTGAGAGTAAGTGACATGCTTATTATTCATATCCGCGCTTGTGTGTAAGTTTCTACTCTTCCGTTTCAACCTCACTGCTTTATTATACTAAGCTTCTTTGCGTCCTGCAAATGTCGTCAATTACCATTTCCTGGAGAGAACTAACATTGCTCCAGTCAAGTTTATTATAGGATCTTAAAGGAAGAAGTCTTAGGGGCCGTGTAGAAATCACGTGGACATAAAAATCATTTTCAATTCTTATGTCACCAGTGGATAATCGTAGACTTTAACCAACCCCTTCTCTTTATGTTTATTTTTTCAAAGAAAAGATAAAACACATTTGCTTCTGTGGTTGAGTTAGTGATTTGGGCAATAATCACATCAAATTTCAGCCTAAAATGGCTGAGAGATTCCAAATTTTGTTATGAATGATTTCAAAGTTGGGAAAGACTAAGAACAAAAATGATTTCGAATGTTGCTAGAAGTTTTTGCTAAAAAAAAATGGAAACGTTTATCTGAAGTTGTTGCAAAAAAATCGAAAACTTCTCTTCAAACCAGCGAAGAATTCCAAATAGTTGCGAACGCCTTCATAGCCCAGAAGAAAAATATTCACAAATTATAGCATAAGCAATGATACACAAAACGTAAACGAAAACCGCTCGAAGGAACAGAGAAACGTCCCTAGAAAAAGTTAAATTATGTTATGTTGTGTTTTATTGGAAATTTTATCTGGAAATGTTTTGTTTCAATCAATAAAATTAGTTACTAAAACTACAATTGGGTTGTTTAGCTATACCAGTTTTTTATAGCTGCATTTTCTAAGCAAAACGTGGTGTTCAAAGGCCTTTCCAACAACGGAAGTATCAATAGGCCAGCACTAGCCTCTGACGTTCTATTACCAGGATGATGTCTGGTTAGAGCATAAAACTGGAGTTTCTCAACATTTATAAATTAATTAATTATAAATGTAATAAATTTGCATAAATTTTTTTCTAGTTGATTGAGAAAATTAGATAACGGATTTGGAGAACATGTCAATGAATACGAAATGTTTAATATTCGACTAGTATAAAGTGCTTTCTTGGCACTTACTGAGAGTAAGAAATATAACGATCAAATTGATTTTAAAATTTGATTATCAAAACAATAAAAAATTTCAAACAATGCAATATTGTTCAGATCTCGAATGACACAAGACTAAGATGTTTTACTCAAATTTAGCAAAAGTAATCACGGGGCAGTTTTATTTTAACTATTCATGAGAAGGGTAAAACTGATCAATGTTACCCCGCTGATCAATGATACCCCGTTTTACGGTACAAAATATTGAATAGAAAATATGATTTCTTTTACACCTTCACGAAAGACTGTGAGGCTAAAAACATACTGGCGCGGTCTGCGCTGCGTAGGCGGTTCGCCTTACCGTGGGTTAATGTACAGCCTTAAGTATACCTGTACATTAAACTGCGGTAGGGCGAGCCGCTTTCGCAGCGCAGGATACGCTACAACCACAGTCGAGTCACAAAAAAATCTAAAGGCCATCCACCTCAGATGCAAAGCACACAATTAGGAAATAGCAAATCACATGTGTTAATTGCCGCGCAAGCGACCGAAAGTTATTTCATTCTTAACTTCCCGCCTTCGGTGCCGTCTTCTCTGGCCCGCAACTCAGCGAAGCTGTAGAAATGGTACCAACTACCCTATTCACTTTGAGCCTTGAACGTATACATAATGAAAGATTGAACGAAATAAACGAGCGCTGCCATAGCGAATGACCGCCACCTAGGAACTAAAAAAATGTTCAATTCCACTTTGACTGCTCTTTCTCCGGGCGATCGCTGTACTATGCCGAGCAGACAAGTTGACTGCAGAAAGCGATCGCATTCGTGTTTTAACAGTCAACTTGCGATCCTTTCAAAGCACTGGACACGGCACAATACTACAGCATCCATTGCGTGAGCACACAACGAAAAGAACTGCGACAGATTGGTTGCGATGGATCTCTTGGGGTAAAATCCATGTTGTTAACAAGAAATTTCACTTTTACACGATTCGAACCGCGCTGTTTCGACAGAAAGCACATAATGACGTGATTCTTCGATAGTCAAATTTGTCCCTCTCTTATGAATCGGTGAGAGAATGATTTTTTTTCATCGTGTAGGAAACATAGACAGAAAAAAAACCGAAAGAATATGCCCGGCGCCAAAAGAGAAAGACGAAAAAACAGAAATAGAGCGTCCAGCGCACACACCAATGCGAGAGATCGTGTATTTCGAGCGAATTTCGTTCAACCCGCATGAATTTTGAGAGAAGCGGGTCGGATGGTCCGAATCGCGTTCCATGAAATTCTGACTGGGAATCCTTGTTGCAGGGAGAGACTAAGCAGCTTGACAAGAGGCAATTGGAGCAATTTTTAACATTGATGGCGGAATCCAGTCTAGTCCTGAACAAGTAAAGTGTTTCAGCTTAAGTATTGCGCCCAAAACGTGCGCTTCTGTGACTCTGTGAGCTGTCCTGCGGAGTATCACGTGATGTAGCATTACTGATCTGGTGCAGCAACTGGAGACGAAAAAGCTGCTCCAAAGTGCTCAGCAAATAGCTTGCACTTGGACGGAGCTGTGTTCATCTTCCTTACGTGTTGACCGAACAAAAGACCAGACCTTATTTGGATGTCAACGCAAACTTCTTCGAGTTCGCTCAATGTAATGAGAATATAGGAAATGATTGTATAACTTGTACCTATTACTGGCAAATCCAAACTGGCGAGCAGCTCGTCTATAACAGGTCGAGCAATGTCGTGTGGATTCGAGGGTAATTAACGGAGCCAATGAAGTCAGAATGTTTTTGAATAGCCTCAAGATCATTTCGCCGATTAGGTGACAAATATATCACTGCCGGTTAAATTTTCGCCCACAGTTGGTCGAGCGACACGGCTATTAAAAACCCACTACCACGTGATTATCGACTGTTCACTCTACTGCGATCTTTTCGAAAAATGGTAAATACGTTCCTAAATGGCTAAGATAAAATGCTTTCGTACAGCCATGTTTCCATTAAAACTATAACGTCGTACTCAGAGTCCGGAGCAGATCAGGTCTTGTCGGGTACGCAGCAAAATCGTACTAGCCTTGACTATGGTGTTGGAAGACCTTTTCTTCATCCCTACACGCAGGTCCGAGACGGCTGTAGGTTGCTGGTTGTTGCCAGCGACTGGAGCCGTTGCAGGAAGTCTTCGTTGAAGAATACCAATGCGGTTTTCGAGTAAGGCGGTCTCAACGAACCAGACAGACTCTCGACAAATATCGGGAACACAACTTGCAGATACATCTTTTGTTCATTGACTTTAAGGCGTCGTACGACACAGTGAAACGCAACGAGCTGTGGCAAATGATGCTAGAAAATGGTTTTCCAACAAAACTAATTAAACTGTTACGAGCGACGCTTGACGGATTCACATCATGCGTCAGGACAGCGGGCGAATTTTCAGACGCGTTTGTGACGTTAGATGGTCTGAAGCAAGGTGACGGGTTGTCGAACTTGCTGTTCAACATAGCTTTAGAAGTTGCAATAGGAAGGGCAGGTGTGCAGGGGAGCGGCACCATCATCACTAAGTCTCACTTACTTCTGGGCTCTGTGGACGACATTAATATAATTGGTGTCAACCGTAGAGCAGTTGAGGAGGCCTTTGGAGGCTCTCAAAAGGAAGGCTGCGAGAATTGGACTCACCATAAACACTGCCAAATACTTTAGAAGTGGACGACAAATTTATTTGATCGTGGTACTCTCGTGACAAGGGACGATCCATTAATGATGTCACGCAAAATTTGGAAAAAACTAACTCCCCCCCTCCCCCTTGTCACAAGCTGTCACAACTTCCTTCATCCCCCCCCCCCTAATAACGTCACGTTTTTATACCCCCCCCCCCACACCCCTTCTTTGGTAATAATTGATTGGAAATTGAGAAATTTGTTAGGAATGCATTTTTTCTTAATGAGAACGATTTTACTGAAACTAAAAGGAAAAGAAAAAGATTATAAAAGATAACTAGAAAAGGCGTTTTGTTCTTAGTCCAAAGATGCTGTTGATGGAGTCGCATATCGACAACATAGAAAGCCGAGACAGTAACTGCAGCATCATTGCTAATTTTTGAAAGACCATCAATATTTAGTTCCTCTTCTTCAATCAATTCGCAATCATAATTTTCTCCTCATGTTACAATAGCCAAGAATTTTTATTTACGCTTTGTCTCAATTTTTGTATTGATTGGATTGAGAGACAATAAAAATTAATGAAATTGCGCTGTCATTCATAAACGAACATGCACGGTAAAAAAAAATTAATGAACATTATGCTTTTTTAACGAGAAAAATGTCATTTATCTAAAGCAAATCTTAAGCAAAAAAATGAATCGTAGAACTATAAATGAATGATGCAAATATCATAAATAGTTCTGAGTTAAACTCTGTGGTTAGGTATGTGACTTTTTTATTTTTTGGAGTTGTAATGTGATGTCACACTCAAGCTAATCCCCCTCCCCCATATGTCACAAAATGTCACAATAATTGAAACCCCCTTCCCCCCCCCAAAACGCGTGACATCATTAATGGATGGTCCCCAAGTGACAACGAGGGGGACTCTTATCCTCCCGGTGGCGCTCAACGGACATGAGTCGTGGACGTGGAAGGAGGCCGATCGACGAGCGCTTGGGGTCTTCGAGTGTAGAATCTTGTGATCAATACTCGGATGCAAACTAGAAAATGAGGTTTGGCACAGGCGCATTAATCACGAGATGTACGAAGTATACAAACACGCTGATATTGTCAAGTTGATGAAACACGGCAGATTACAGTGGGCTGGCCACGTAGCACGGATGGCGGATTAACCGGCAGAGATAATATTTAGCAGAAAAAAGGATAGAGGCCGACGACTTAGAGACAGACCTCGCAAGCGCTGGATGTGTGCTGCCGACGAGGATGCCAGAGTAGCGGGTGTAAGGAGAGACTGGAGAGTAGCCGCCGAAGTCCGAGTTTTCTGGAGACGTATTCTGGATTCGGCATAGGATCTCAACGATCTGTCACCATAAAAGTAGAGTAAAGTAAGTAAGTAAGTAAGAAGAGTCCTTGGTCGAATGGTTGACGATCTGCAAAAAATAATTGAAGAAGGTTCCACAAATCTGCAGCATAATTGTTTTTTCTAAACTCTCACAACAGCATTCTTCTTGGCCACGTAGAAGTTGAAAGTGTTTTTTATTTTAAATTAGCTTAGCTAACTCACAGAGTTGATGTCACGTGAGATTCGGGACAAATATATCTAGAATTTGTAGCTAGCGGGCCGGTAGAGCCAGCAGTGCTGAGACTCCCTTCTACACCGCCTCAGGGTCGGCTCTCGTGTGTTGGTCAAATTAAACACTTGAACTTCGTCTCAAACAACTCTTTTATTTAGTCTGTCACTTCCACTTCCTTAGTCTCTATCTCCTACCTCGTCTCTTCACTTTCTTAGCATTCGTGGCCCCTTTTTGTCGTCTGCTTACGTTCTCCTTCCTAGCTTTGCCACTGCCTGATGTCCGTTGCCACTCGCCTTCCCGGTGTCCCAGTTTGTTGTGATGCTCCGAGGAACTGGCTAACTCCAGTAGGGATAACTATCCAGGTTAAAGAGCTGGATCCTAGCAGCTTTCATACAGGAACATGAGGTCCTGAGGGTATAATGAGGGGGGAGGGGGGATTACAAAATGGTATGTAGGCGTCGGTTGGAGGCTGGTTTTCTTTAAAAAGTTACGCAGCTGATTGACCAGTTTTTTTCCACGACGCCTTCACTTCACTTCCCAACTTTTCTTTTTTCTATTTTATCTCAGCTTTAATCTTTTTAACCTTTCAACAAACAATAGTTGCACTGTCGCTTTTATTTTAATTCGAATTCGTTTACCGTACAACCTTTCACCTCGAGCTTTTGTCGATTAGTGAAATAATGGTTGGCGGTTGATTTTTGGCGCTCTCCACCGGTTCACCCATTAATTTCGCCCCCCTTTCCAGAGGTTTTTTCGCCTCCGCCCCCGTGGTCGTTTTACGGAGTGTGTCTCCTGGTGGCGACTAGGTGCATCTCGTCGACGTCTGATTTCTGAGAGTACCGCTTTTAACTAATTCAAGGTTTACTTGACTCTTCTCTCATCATTTTAATACTTATTCGCGTAAATCGCGGCACTCTTGGCTTATCGGCATTTTCACCTGTTACAATTTTTTTACTGGGAGGTGGTACGGTAAATGTTCCATCTGAAAGAACTACCGTAGGCTCTCGTTCAAAGAACAAATCAACAATTGACATTCGTGCATCGAAGAGATGCACACTGTCATTTGTTCGGTGATGTTACTTTGTTCTGTTTTTGTCTACTCAATCGTAGTTCTCATTCCTAGAAAAAAAGTCGAAATACGTTCAGAAAAAGATTGCGAGCACTCAATTGACAGAAGCAAAAGTAACTTAGTGAAAGTTGTTCTATCGTGACCATTTACTTAAAATACAAAAAAAAATTATACAATTCAAACTTGTCCAAGCACTTGTATCGATAATCGTTTCTCACGATAAATCAATTCAAATGAATTAGGGTAAACAGACGAAAACTGTAAAGAAAGTACAGAACTAGGGTATAGGTTCCATTATTCATCTCATTAAGCCGACGTTCACGGAGAATGCACGGATTAAATACCAAATTTTAACGAAATCATAAAAAAACAACAAAATACGCTTACATGCTCTTATGGAATCGACCAGCAATGGAAATACAGTAAACTTAGGTCAACTTATTCTGAATTTTGTAAAACAAACCATTTTCCACAACGCTCCCATATTCATCTCAAAACTGAAATCTCTCAAGCATACTTTTCACGACGCCCCCATATTTATCACACTGTTAATCACTTTCGTAACCACATACCGTCGTAGCATAGCAGGTTACCTAGCTATCCGCTGTATTTGTTTGCCCACAAAATCGGTAGCCTAAGGAACCACTGCAGTGTTGTCAATTAATGTCAATCATGTCAGAGTAATTTAACATTTTCAGTATTTTTGTCTCGTACTAACAGAAACTGATTTGCCAACTTTATGCAATTGGAAATGTAAGATTAGTAATAACTCATCTCATATATTTCTGGTATTTAAAGCTTGTTTTTGGAAATTCGAGGTGAACATGGGCGATTTTACAAGGGCATGTAAGCGAATTTTCTTTATTCGTTCAATGATTTCGTGAAAATTTGATGTTTAATCCCTGCATTCGCCGTGACTATCAGCTTAATGAGATGAATAATGGAACAAATACCCTCAATGAGTTTTTGAGCGTAGATGCCCGACTATAAGTAGGGTTGCCACCTTACATAGATATGTGGCCCAGAGATCTTCAAAGTAGCAAGCAAATGTATCGGAATTTAAGTAACTTCCAAATATCTTTGCTCTTTACAAAGAAAAAAAAAATTTCCACAAAGTTATCTACGCTATGTTTCATGGTCGGTTACTTTATTTATTTTAGCAATTCTTAACAGCCGATCGAAATTGGTAATTCGGTTAATACAATGGCAGCAAAAAATTTCAAGAAAATTTGATAAATGATAAAGATTCGCCGTAAACTAGACAGCCTTTAAGTCTCATCTGGCGTAATTTTCAAAATCAATGCCGAAAACTTTTGAAACACTTCGCCAAATTTCTAAGTTTTTCGGCAATTAGGTGCGTTGAACTTGAAAACAAATTGTCCAAATTTATTGGTTATGCCGTTTCCTGAGCGATTGGAAAACGCTCGCTCTTACCCAAAGATCCGGAAATTACCTCCCAGACCCGGATGAAATTCACATTTATCCGGAGATCACCTCCCAGACCCGAGGACTCACCCAGGGAGGCGGCAACTCTAACTATAATATCTAGTTTTCTCATTTTTCTAGTTTTCAATTTAGTTTGTATGTTGTATGAGATGAATATATGGGCTGAGCAGAATAATGGAACAATTCCGCTAATTCATCCAAGCCAAAGGTTGATAATATTTTTCACTAGAGGAACCGCTTCCTTATTCATCTCCAATTTACTGCCAAGTTTTACTATTTTTTTAAAGTAAAAGTAATTTTAATTGTACCTCTCCATACAGTCGAGTGGTCGGAAGTTTCACTTTGAAGAAAAATAGCAGAATAAGTGGAATGAGATGAATATAGAAGCGGTTCCACTAATTAAATTACCATTCAGCATTTTACGGGACATAATGGTAGATATGAATCCGAGTTTATAATCAAATTCCCAAAAAATATTCCTCTATTTTCAGGTTTTACTAAAATGGTAAATGATTTTCCAATACATGCTTTCCTGGAATATACCGTGAGAAGCCGGGAGAAGAATTCTTATACCTACTTAAAATAAATAAAGTTCAATTGATTTCCAGTGTTTCTCTTGTTCCTAGATGGTATATAAAAATTAATACGAAAAAAAAAACAATAAATTTTTTCATATTTTATTGACCGGATCTGCGAGTTTTTCAAGTCAAAGTTGGAGTTTTTTATCTGTTTGACAATGGCTTTTCTTTCAATAAAGTGATAAGTGAAATATGATAAACACATTTTAAAGTTGTATTCTCAATTGAATAGCATTACACTTACTGCTATATAACGTACAAAAATAAGTCGCTAAGTTAAGTAGAAACTGGAAACTGAATCGTTGCGTTCTTTATAGTTGGTACAGTCGAGCATAACTTAAAATTAATGAGCATAAATCGTGTGGCTTCCGAAATAAAAAAAGGCTAATTTACAGTCGATTCGGTAGCTTTCTCGTTGGTATATAACACGCAAAACAAAAAGCTACTGATGAGGGGGGTTTACGACCTTACAAAGCTAGCACTGAGATCATCTTCCTTGGCATCGAACGGAAGTGGCTGATTTTCTTATTCACGTGAGCGTGGCGCTCCTCCAATAAGTTTGATTCCTAACAGTCTTCGGCCTAGCCGCGCACATGGCTGGCAAACCGAACATTGTCCTAGTGCCTTACATCCTACAGCGAATTTACTGTTGATACGAAACTATATGAAATCACGTTGGGGAAAACAGAAGAAAGCTTAACCTAGGTTCTTGCCTCTAATATCGACAATGCGCGATTAAGTTTACGACTAACATTAAAATTACTGCGTAATTCTGTGCTGGATTGCTCTGGAACGATAAATGAAAGGAAAACCTTGAGTTTGTTATGATAAACGTTCAGTTGGAATTGCGCTAAGAGTTACTCACCAGTTTGCAGTTTATCTAGTTTTACAACGTTAACTAGGTATTTATACACTCTAAACGGTTCGCAGTTATCTCATAGAATTAAAAACGACAAAATTGCTTCCATCACAGGAAATCGACGGATCGGGGACTTTGTTGTGTTCCGGTGAAAATTCGACTGGCTGCTTTGCAGTGGCGGCTGTGGAAAACAGAAAGCGTAATTAGAACCGGTTGTCTCGTAAAGCGGCGCTTCGTGTGAACCTACCTTAACATTTCCATTAACAGTTCGTGGTGTCCTTTGATGCGATCCGTCGATTCGTTAGCTTTGATGATTGTTTTTTTTAAGTTTTTTTTGTTTGCTTACGCTTTAGTTTCTCTTTTTCAGCAAGTGCGCCGAGAGAGTTAATGCTTTTATTGGAACTTTTCGTTTGCTTCGTTCAGTTTGTTTTGCGGTTGAACCTTTCGCCAGGAAGGCTGCGGTCAGTACAGTAGCTGGAACAAGTAGTATATTTTGTTGCAGAACGCACAGGATGTGTGGGCCGGGCTGAGGGCTCCTGGAAAAAGCAAAACAAGGAAAAAACACAAATTAAAAATGAGTCATATATCATTCTGTGTAAGGGTAAAATTTCATTCGCATGCCAGCAAAATATATTATTAAATAATTTTCAAACATTCCAGTAAAGATTATCTAAATCAGATGCATCAAATATTTTTATTGTTAAAATTTATTGTCGTCGTCGAATCTTTCAAAGTACAGATATTACAGAAAATTATTGTCAAATTACAGAATTGTTGTACAGTTTCCTGAGAAAGAATTTTGTTCTCAAATTTCAATTTTATATCTATCTTCTTCTTATATAATAGTTCCGAGTTTAGTTCTAATTCTGTTTTAATAATTGTTCAAAATGTCACTATTATGCAAATTAAAGAGAATCTGGTAATAAAACTAGAATAATGAGTTTAGAGCAAATTTGTTGGGATAACTCTATGAGAACTTAAGCTTTGTCACTTTAGAACGATATAGCTTAGAGGTGACATATTTTGAAATTATTATAAATTACGAAATATTGATGCAAAAATCAAATTTTATTGCCACTAATCGGAAATGCAAAAAAAAGCTACAACTATAGTCACCAGTAGACTGAAAAACAAAAACAAAATATTTTCGATTTAACACATGACTTTGCTAAAAAGTGTAAACGGGAAATGTTTCTTTATAAGTTTCATTGTGAAAGTAAGCTGCAGTAATTGAAAGAATTGCAGTTTCTTTAATTACCATCACTTTAATAAAAGAGCTCAATTCAATATTCATCTCATTAGTACACGATCACAATACTCAAACAGCGAAAATTCGCACTGCTCGAATAGCTCCGCTAACAGCTCAAACTTGGTATCAAAATTCACTTCACCAAACCAAAGAAAAGCTCAAACTCACCTTCCATTGTGTACCGGTAGAGCACCTGATGCAATATGTGCATCAATTGCCGACCGTCATCGACAGCGGAAACACTGCTAGAACTGTCACTGCTAACGTTGTTGTTGTGGTCGTGCAGTGCACAGTTGCCAGTGTTGCTATTGTTTTCGTCAACACTGACCGCCAGCTGAGTCGTTTGACTGTGTGCTTGCTGCTGCTGTTGCTGATAGCTCGAATATCCAAAGGCAGTGTAATAGCCTTGGAACAGTTTGGGATCCTCATCCTCACAGTAGAAAGCGATTGCCATGATACACAATTTTATCAACAAAAAACAAATTAAACACTTAAATCGACAGTTCCGAAGAAGCAATCCATCAGTAGCACTGGCGCGTTTGTTTCGAAGAAAGTTTTGATTTCGAATTGCTAGCACCAATTAATACGCAGTTTGTAGTTTCGCCGTTGGTCGGCAAATGTTCATGTTCTGGCCGATCGGCCCACGAAACCTGTTCCTGTGTTCCCGTCCTCCAGATTGGACGCAGATAGAGCGGGAGAGATAGAGCGGCGGCTCGCGAAAGCACTGTTTTTTTCTACACACAGAAAAGGCAAAAATAGAGACACACTGACACTTGCCGGTTGGTACTGTTCTGCCTGTGGCCGGTGGATGGATAGAACAAGACAAGAGTGAAGTAAAAAGATACGCGATACACTCAAGAACAGAACTGTACTAAAACAAGGACGAGGAGAAAGCTTCCACGCAAGTTGGCTGCCTAACAACGACTGAACTGCATTCTGCAGCTGGCCAGAAATTGCCTCACACTACCTTTGCTAGGCGACGAGGCACCCGAAGCTGCTTCGGATCGGTGGACACGAAGTTTCAACACCAACACACTTCCAAAGCGCAAAGATGTAGTGGTTGTGACACGTGACATCATCCCGATGTCGCACAACAGCGTGATATGTTTCACTACAAAATTCGACAATGTCGTACAACACGTCATGTGATGTATCAGCGCATCCCCTCCACTGTGACAATCGCTCGCAACATGACACATTTCCAGCACAATTTAGAAAAGGCCGGACAGGGAACAGGAAGACGTACGTGACGTGACAATTCTATTCTGACTGCTGGTGACTTGCCCGAAATAGGGCGGGTTCCTAGATGCGATTTACTTTGTGGAAAGCGGTGGGATGGGGACTGCTGGAAGAAAAGGGGAGTGTCCTATGAGGTAATCCCAGTGGACCAGTGGAAATTTTCGGTGGAAAGTCAGTTTGGCGATAGGCACATGATTGGGAGATTGGGAACGGGTTGGGTGCGCAATTGGAAAGCCATTTTGAATCGGCGAAGCTTACCTACAAATCTTGACAGGATGAGTCAGCGTTGGAGACAATTTAGCGGTGATACAGGAGTGCTTTATGTGCTGAGTTTATAGCGATAGATTGCTGAATGTTGAGTCATAAAGTTTTATGTATTATGCCTTTTTTGGTGAGTTTATTGTTTCTTAGGTGATTGAAACTGTTTCTAATGATAATTGGATTCCAGAAAGTTCGCCGAAAGTCAACCTAAATCCGACAAAATAAATCACACGGTGATCAGGGCCCGAGAATATAATTATAATCGGAAGGAAATTTTGAATATATCAATTACATCATTGAAACGTTTAAAAACTGGACTTTAATCAGTATGACGTATTGAAAAACTAAAAGTTTTTATACTTCAGGTGATGTGAGCTATATCTGGATCTCACAGATTTCTAATTGTGATAAAATATAAGAAAGATCTAATGCAACGTAATAATTGCGTTTGTTATACTGAGCAGCATTTATTTATTTATTTATTTTTTTATTAATTTTTTTACTATAGAAACTGGCACAAAATTTTTATGGAAGTTTTCGAATCTCCATTATATTTGACAGATTATACAATAATGTATAAAAAGTTCGGAACATTTCATAATATAGAACCGTAGATTGATTTAATAACTGAACTGCGATACAATGTGAATGTGTATGAGAGTGTGATACTTCGGCAGCGCTGCCATATTATGGTAGATGTGAACAAATGCGTCAATCATCGCAGATCATTGCATGGACCGACCTAACCTCACTTTTTTGACAGTTCAGAAAGATAGTAACCAAGTCATTGAAATTTAGAGCAAGCAATCCAGCTTTTTCGTTTTTATTAAGATTATGACCTGTTTCTTTGGCTTGCACAAAAAAAAAATGTTTATGATGAACACTTTTCAATTGCAGTAGCACAGTCCCAAAATGTGTTAGAAAACACAATCTAGTTTCGGTTATCAAACAAAAAAATCCAGATTCTTAAAGCGATCTCCTAAACTATTAAAATCACGTTTTTGATGGCATCGTGAAAGGATTTGTAGTGCTTTCGAATTATACTTGTTTTGGTGCATTTTACAGGATGTGATTTGGATCGAGTATGGGGCAAATTACTGTTGAAATTCTGATTGCGAATGCGAAATATGTTCTGCTTTCGCTTACTTGAAAGTTAGCTTATTTTTTCGCCGATTGTGTAATCTTTCGACGAATTTATCTTACAACTGGAATATTCGATTGACGGTACAGTGCAACACTCGAAACGTTCTATAACTCAACTTGTTTGTCATCCAATAGAATAAGACCGTCAATTATGGTGTAAACTATTTGCAATTAGTATGCGATATTGAGCTGTCAGAATTTCTGACTCTGGAAGATCTATTAAAGAAACAAGAGTGTTGCGTTAAAACAACATTGAAAAAATGCCGTAGGGGAGCATACCTAAACGACGGAGCATTTTTTTCATGATTTTCACACCTTTTTTGTGTTAGGGAATTTGAATTACGTTGTCCATTGATGTGAATTTTTATAATAACACCTTCATTCCCCCTCGTAACATTCGCACAGAAAAGTTGCGACAATACTCAGAAAAACAAAATTCAGTTTTCATGCCTTATTTTATTTTCTACTTGCAGTAGACATGTTGTCGACTAGAAATCATGATAATTTACTTTGTAAAATGATTTCATAAATGTGCTACAATATTGTGAAAGTGAGGATTTACATGCCTTGTAAAATGAAAGAAAAAAATTTCCAGTAGGGCATGCAAATACATAGGAATTAATTAACTAACTCATATGATCCTCATGAAATAGAGTATTAACTAAGAGGTAATGTGATATTAAGGCAGTTTTGCTGAAAATAAGTTCATAGGAGGCATAAGTATGTAAAACAAGTTTTTCTGTAATTTTTCCTCATTTCCGGCAATATGAAAAACAACAAGTTTTACGTTATTCTGCTATGACACTATTATTGTACTAAAATACAAGGTATTGACTAGTACTAAACCAAAAATCAGCTGCTATTAGTTGCGACTTACCGAGTAATTCGAGTTTTCGCAACGATTGTTTTCATGTCAATTCATGTTAAAAATCGTTAATCAGCAGTGTCCATATCGATGTCTTTTCTACAATAGGCTTTGCTGAATGCCGGTGTATGCAACACGACCATAACTGTGTTCGGGGGTCTTTCAAAACTGACGTCCAGTAGTATGAAGACCTCTCGAAAATAATTATTATTACTAGGAAAAAGTTTGTTATTGTGTGAACAGTGTTTTAAACTAAACTAAGCGCTAAGTATCCATGTTAAATGGAATAAAATTAAACAAGAGGAGCTCTTAGAAAGGGAACATGACCAACTAATCTTCAATTGAACAATGTTCCTATTTGAAACATTTTGTCACAAACAATAACATTGAAATTATGATTAATATTCTTTCTCAAAAATGATGATACATAATAGGTTGACACAAAACTATACAAAGTCAACAACAAACTGTCAATAATTCATTTCATTAAAAAAAAGAGGGAAAGTAGAATAAAAATTAAGCTATCTAAACACATTTTTCAAAAAAAGAAAAAAAAGAAGAAAAGAAGTAGAAAAAAAATTAAGCTATCTAAACACATTTTTCAAAAATGTTTTTATGGTGAACAACATTGCCGAAGACATGAACACTGTGGAAACAACCTTTTAAGGAGTTATGAGGTTTTGTCGCACCAACGGACCAATTTGCCCCACTGTGATTCGGTCAAAAAATTTAAACCCGCCCCTCCTAAAAAACGTAGCAGCACCCCCCCTCTCTACGTTCTAAGTAAAACGTACAATAAAACAAGCTGTAAAATTAAAAAAATTATTAGACAAACAAATCAGCATATCAAATTCAGTTTATTTATCACTCATGAGTTTGTACGGTGTTGACTGCGCTCTATGTAATTGTCCTTCGCTTTGCAGAATTTGTCTTTTGGTACCAGGAGAAAAGTTGTTTATGCAACTTCATACGGCTCATGTATGTAGAAAACACAGAAAATATTCACGAATTCGCAAAAAAAATTGCTTCACCTACCAGTTTTGAAAAGAAACGAGTATCTTGTAATTTTTACTACGCGTTGAGAATACAAGAGATTGTTTACGTGCAAGAAAAGCTTTTAGAGGATTGCTGAATGCCGCAGATAAATAGATTTCGACAGCTCCCGCTGCAAAGCTTTGTGCGATGTTTTTGTGTATTTTCAGTGTACATTTTTTCTGCAAAAAAATCACAGGAAGGTTGTATGCAAAGCCACGACCGCAAGGTTGAAGTAGAATACTTTTACACAGCTCTACTTACGGCTGTACATTAACGTACGGCCGGTTCGCGCCGCTTTTCGCGTTTAGCCTGGCAGAGGCCTAATGCGCACGGCCAACACAATAGAAAGGTGTTTTTACATTGAAAATTAGACTCGGCTTTACTGGAGTAAGTGTTGGCAAATGCATCCACCGCTAATACCGCCGCTATCGTACGAAAGCGCGTCGTTTCATGTGTGGAATAATCTCAACAACGAAAAATGACGCGCGTCTAAGCACACCCGAACTGTTTCGCCGTGCCGCTTTCATTTACTTCCTTATAACATCGGCCTTAGGGAAGTACCGGCTGCACCTACCGCTGAGGCTGTTACCATACTGTTACTTGTACCCAAAGCTATTAACTCTTCAAATTAAGTGTTTTATTTGTCCTCAAAAGAACAATTGTTCAATTCCATATCGGATATAACGCATTCACATCTGTGTAATGTTACCGGCAGTGATATTATTCTAAACAAAATGATCCAACTTCTCCATTAGAGGAAGTGCCGGCTGATGTACGGCAAAAATCTTGCCCGATCGCTCGCGTTGGCGTTCAGCCTGGCCAGCGTTGCCAACTCTCCAGTTTTTCCTGGATATCTCCAGTTTTTTTGAAAATCGCCAGCGAATCAGCTGAAGGTTGAATATTTCCAGTTTTTTGAAAATGGTTCCAGTTTATCCAGTTTTCTGTTCGTCACCACATTTTTTGAACTCAGCTCCATTACATGTATGGCTTTTTCAGTATTTTGTGCATTCATGCCCCTCGGTTGTAAGATTTTAATCGAAATCCACTCAATTTCAAGTATGCTAGTGACTATAATCTCCATCAGTAAAAACTTTTCTTTCAGCCTTTTTGGTTACATGCTATTATACAATGCAGCATTTTTGAACCGAAAATCAAATAAATTTCCGTAAAAGCTTCAAATTTATACATCCAGTTTTCTCCAGTTTTTTTATTTTAAATTCTTCCAGCTTTTTTTAAAAAAATGGTTGGCATCGCTGAGCCTGGCAGAGGCCTGAGACGTGGTGACCAACCACAGGGCAAGTGATTTGTTTAATTTGAAGGCAGCCACAGGCGCAACCCGCTGCTTTCTTCTGTTATTGCTAAGTGCTGATATTTTCTGCTACTGCTGTCAACGTTGTGGACGGTCCATCCAGCTCACCATCCGACTGATGAATGTAGCTAGTTTTCCCAGAAACACTCTTTTATAGCCGAAGGGTGCTACGAAATAGGCCACGCCTTTCTTTTCAGTTTTACCATTTTCTAATATTCTTCAGACGAATTATTCCACAATTCGCATATGATTTTTGTATCCAGCGAATAAACACCGATGGTGCTTTCACACACGCAACGGTTTTAACCCGTATCTTATTGCGGTTTGTAACATCAAGCGATTTCGTTTGCTCGCTGTTGCGTGTTGCATCATGTTGCAACTTGGCAGCTGGGAGACGACGAAATTCTGTTCATGTTGATCGATTGAATCGACTTCATATTAGCTCTGCATAGTCGAACTAATTGCCTTTGTGAATGCGTTCTAACAGGGCAGTTTGTTATTCAAAGTCGGTTATGCTGATCGCAGCCTTTGCGCTGCCTTTTCAGTGGGGGGTTAACTAAATTAAGTAAAAATTAGACAACTACAACAGAATTTGATTGTATCCCGTACAGAAGGTCTGCTTGTGTTGATGCCAGAAAATTATTAACCTTCAATTACTTGTTTATTTGCCTTGAAAAGGCATTTTGCGGTTCAAAATCGGTTGCTGATCGCAACCTTTGAGCTGCCCTAACAGTGGGGGAATTAAGATACACGGACAACATGCACTGTGGAAGCTATTTCACATTCAGTGAAATGCGTTGTCAAGAACTATTAACTTCCAATGACTTGTTTATTTGCCTTGAAAAAGGTATTTTTATGTTTAAAATTGGATTTCCTGATGGCAATCTTCATGCTGCCCCAACACGGGCGGAATAATGGCAGTCTGGCGACACACGCTGAGAAGAACCACCCTGCTCCTGAGACGTCGTGACCAACCACAGGGCTAGTGCTGCTGCTAAGGAAGGACGATTGCTGTTGTCGCTGTCTAGAACTATTATGAGTGGCTTCGGCTGAAACAGGCTCTTACATAGACCAAATAGCATGTTTTTAATTGCAAGGTATATGATTCTGTCGACCGTGCTTGGGAAGCGATCATATAACGACCAATCAGAGGTCGAATTTTTCGTTTTGACAAGGCTTGACTATTTTCAATAGTACAATAGTGTGAATAATAAAATTACAGTTATCTTATTTTGGGAAGAATCTTAGAAGATTCTCCAATCTATTACTGCAAAAACGAAGGAAATCCATCGAATATTAACCGATTTATTAGCATTTGAAATTGGACATATTTTTCACTTTTTTCGGTTTTAGATTTTCATTTCACAACCCTATGTAGCCGAACTTCCTGAGAGCAGTATTCTACTTCAAAATAGGTCTTCCAAAAAAAAAATACGTCGATTTCAATCCAGCACCTCCCCCCCCCCCTTGTCACAGTTTTTTACAAAACGATCATACCCCACCTCTCCCATGAATGCAACGTTATTCAAATATGCTCCCTAGGTACTGAGTGTCCCCATTAAGATACGTCTCTGAATAAAAATTCGTTGATAATGTGATCTGAAGGTCAATCGGAAAAACATCTGGTGACGGAAAAAGTTTTTATTTTTATTTTTGTATAACCCTATTTTTAAATATTTTACATAGTTTAGTTCAGTATCATTTTCAGTTATTTAACTGCGCCCATTAAATATCGCAAAAATGTGAATTTTTCCCATAATTTTTTGATCAAACCCTCCAACAAATTAAATAAAAAAAATTTCAGTAAGGAACTGAAACTCTACTGTACTTCATAACGGAAATTTATATAAAAAAAAACTTGATATTTAATCGAGGGGCTGAAATATTGACATTTTTATATGTGATGGAACACTAGTTAAATAGTCATTCAATGTTGATTATAGCCATAACATATATTCAGAGAAGTTTCAGGATATTCAAAAATTCATCATTCAATGTAGAACAGGTGATCAATCCACCAATGAGTGAGATACTTTTTAATCAGATTGAGATAGGAGAAAGGAGTCTTTAACAAAATTTTAGATTATTTTGGTTTAATGAATGGAAGGATGGAATGGAAAATTTGGTTTAAAGGATGTCTTGAAATAACAAAGTACAGGTCGGACTCGATTATCTGGAGCATCGAAAAAAATTTCACTCCGGATAGCTGCCCATAATCGCATATCAGTCCCAGCTTCATTTTCATCAAACTGACAAAACAGCGCGTTAAGGTATTTTTCTTCCTTAAGTTATTTCAGCTGTTGAGCGTGGTTCATTCTTATATTTTCGACATAATATAATGAGATAGACATTCACCATATTTTCACTAGAAGAACGACAAAAATGCAGGTGGGACTGGTATGCAATGATGGGCAGATAATTGGATCACATTTTTTTAAAATTTGTGATCAACGAACACAAAATAAATATTTCCTCTCGTTATATTACTTGTATGATGCAGTGGCGTAACCCGAAATTATTTCTGAAGAGGAAAGGAGTAAAATCTTGAGAAGCGAAAAAGATATAATTCAGACATTGATTATTTTCACTTAACCCGTAAAGACCCGGGACGAAACTTGTTTTTTGAAAATGCTCGTTCTCAGCACTGGAACGGCCGATTTGGGAAAAGTTGGAATTTTATTCAAGGGGAATAGTTGCTCTAAGTTTTGGTAAAGGTGCCACCCCTCTGGACCCCTCCCCGTTTTCGTGAAACGCAAATATGTCGGTGTTTTTTCTAATTTTTCAAACAGATTGAGCAAACACTGGGAATTTTCACACAGATCAATTGCTCCATGTATCCAATTATGTCAGGTAGATGAAATGTGGTATGTAAGTGGGAATTTGGAGTTTACAAATTATTTTAGTACAAAATCACAAAACTACGTATTTTTATGAAAATTTAAACAACAAAACCGTTCTTCAAATTTTAGGCTCTACATTTTTGAAGTAAAGTCTCCTGAATCCATACGCGATGAAATATTTATTTTAGCATGCAAATATTTCGAGAAAAACGAGTTTAAATTCACTAAAGTACGGCTTTTCATGGAAACCTGATTTTCTCAGTCTCCCACAGTAGGTTTCAGCTTGGCTCTTCAATTTTCAAGTTCTGTATTTTTAGAGTGACGTCTTCTGAATCCAAAAATGCTGAAAGATTTATTCTAGCATGCACAGATTTAGAGAAAATCGAGTTTGAATTCACTAAAGTACGAGTTTCTCATGAAAACTTGATATCTCCAAATCTGTGCATGCTAGAAAAAATCTTTCACCATCTTTGGATTCAGGAGACGTCACTGTAAAAATATAGAACTTGAAAATTGAAGTGCTAAGTTGAAACCTACCGTGGGAGACTGGGAAAATAAGGTTTCCATGAAAATACGTACTTTGTGCAAATAAACTGGTTTTCTCAAAATGTTTGCATGCTAAAATAAACTTTTCATCACGTATGGATTCAGGAGATCTAACTGCAAATATGGAGAGCTTAAAATTTGAAAAACGGGTTTGTTGTTTGATTTTTTATAAAAAAACGTAGTTGTGTGATTTTGTACTAAAATAATTTGAAAACTCCAAAATTCCCACTTACATACCATATTTCATCTACCTGACATGATTTGATACATGGAGCAATTGATACGTATGAAAATTCCCATGTTTGCTCAATCTGTTTGGAAAATTAAAAAAAAAAACACAGACATATTTGCGTCTCACGAAAACGGGGAGGGGTCCAGAGGGGTGGCACCTTTACCAAAACTTAGAGCAACTATTCCTCTTGAATAAAATTTCAAGTTTTCCCAAATCGGCCGTTCCAGTGCTGAGCACGGGCATTTTCAAAAAACAAGCTTGCACGAAATAAATACCAAATTTTGCCGAATGCACGGAATAAATACCAAATTTTGCCGAAATCATTGAACAAAAGAACTAAATATGCTTACGTGCTCTTATGGAATTGTTCATTATTGAACACCAAGTAAAATTAGCTAGATTTATCCTGAATTTTTTAAAACAAACGATTTTTCACAACGCTTCCATATACATTTTAAAACTTGAATCACTGCTCAATTATTAATCTCACGACGCCCCCATATACATCACACTGTTAATCATGAATGAATCACATTATCATGAATGAACGTAGCCGCAGCCCGTCGTAGTAGGTTACCTAGATATCCGCTGCAGTTGTTCACGAGCAAAATTGGTAACCTAGGTAACCACTACAGTGCTGTAGATTTATGTCAATTATGTTGGAATAATTCAACATTTTCAGTATGATTTTTTCGTATTAACAGAAACTGATTTGACAACTTTTGATGTTCTTCAACGCAGTGAAAACAGATGAAAATACATACAGTTGGAATTAGGGAATTGTAGAAATTCATCTCAAATATTTCTGCTAATTCATGCTTGTTTTAGGAAATTTAAGGTGAACCTTTAAAAGATTAAAGTATTCTTTGTGTAGTGAGTGATTTTGTTTAGTGATTGAACTAAAAAGTGATTTGCTAGTGATGAAAAAAACTTTGGTTGGCTGCTGAACGAGTCCCGTTGTAGCCGTATAGAACAATGCGCCGATTTTGTTTTCTGGGGTAGATGATTGAATTAAATGAGTTTTCAAGTGCAGATGCTCTACTATAATATCAAATTTAAAGCTTTTAAGTGAGTTTTTGAGGATTCTATTTTATGAGAAATCTAAAGTGAACTAAGAAGAATCCATTCCATGGATTAGCAAATTGGTTCAGTTAGAAAATATGCGTTTTTTCCTGTTTTCAATGTGTTTTCATATTGTATGAGATGAATATATGGGCTGAGATGAATAATGGAGCAGTTCCCCTAGAATGATCGTTGATGGAAAACGACAAAGTTATGCTTTGGTTGGCGAGGCAAACTATATTAGGGATTCTACTGATGGAGGTGTACCTAGATTTAGTGTCTCTAGGGTTTCATTCAATTCGTCCTAGTTTTAAGCTGAAAGAAATCAAGGTTAGTTTGCCACTATTTCTGAAACATTTTCCGAAGAGAGGAAATACAGTCGCAGCAGCAACGAATCAGTCTTGCTAACGGAAGCTGGATACCTCCGAATCGAAAGTTAAGTTTTAATCTCGTTATTGCACGAGATGCGTCAAGACTTTCTCGGTGCAGTTCCGAAAGAATTATTTGAATTTCCGCGCAGAAGTTTTTTCATAGTGTATAGAACGATGTCCGGTTTTGTCAACAATTCCAGTACCATCAACATGTCAAAAATGACAATGTTGCCAAAAAGTTGAGGTGAATAATATTTTGCAGCGCTGCAAGAACGTAAATTTCCAAACTCAACATTCATGCAAGGCGAAAAAAATATTCAACAGTGATGCATTTTCAACTTTTCAAAAAATCATAGTAAATTTAATACTCATGGAAAAAAATTGATTTTAGCGCTATTAATCTTTGAATGTAAAGTACTTCAAAGAAAAAATATAAAAATAGGTGGTAAGGTCGGACGGGAAACGTCTATTGTCAATTTATGTGTGGAAACAAAAGCAAAAATAACCAAACAAATATCAGCAGAGTCGTCAGGGCCAATAGATCATTGCATGAAACGACCTAACCTCACTTTTTTGACAGTTCGGAAAAGTTGTTTTCAAGTTATTAAAATTTTAAGGGGCACTGTTTGCCTCCCCCAAAATGTTTTCCGAGGTGCAACGTATCATTTTGCCAGATAGTTTTATTTGTTATTTTTAAACTTCACAACCCTCACGCCACTTTGCAAAATATTGGTCTATGATAGTTACTATCAAAACTGCCATTCTAATCACTTTAGAGGTTATATACCTTTTTGCTCGAGAAAAACAGCATAGTTTAGATTTTTTTAAACGTGTAGCACCTTTTTTATTGCATAAAAGTAGTAATTTCCTGAAAGTTCTGTTATTTAACAAACAAACAAACAAAAAAACACGCGCTTCAAATCGCTCTAACTCTCTCTCTATTTTTCAGATCTTTATGAAAATTTGAGAAAATGTTCTCAAATACTCAATCATTATGCAATAATAAAATCAGATAAATCAGGTTTTTTCGTAACTGTCTTGCCCTCCAAAAATTCTGTGAAGTCTGCGCCTAGAAAATACCGTAAATACTAAATGTCCTTATTGAGATACGTCTCTACGTAGAGATTCGTTAATAGAGTGACCTGAAGGTAGAGTCATCTGGCGATGGAGGAATGAATGTTAGTTATTCCGCGTTTTTATAAGACGTCTTTTTTACAAGGATTTCAGAATTGACAATGGTTCATCCACCTGAATTTTGAATTCAAGCGGTGGATTCAGGCATTTACGTGGTGCAGTAATCTCAAAAAAGCTGATTTTTTTTATTGTTCTTAATGATTTTTTTTTTCAAATTTAATGTCACGAATATGCACCTTTTTCATCTGATTTTTATTGTTATTAGCTGTATTCGTAAGTCTCTTTCAAAATTATTTAGCAAACATCATTCCAAATTTTGTACCTCCTTAAATTTTGTCGAAGATTTCAAATTTTACGAGGTTTTTTGTTGCATTTATCATTAAATGACGTAGCTCTTTTTTAGGTTTTTTTTTCTACTCCCCTTCCCCCATAGTAGCATTTCGTCACATAGACAAACCTCCCTTCAGATAGTTATGTAGATTTATAACAAACCGTTCCCCCCATGACAGTTTTTTGTTGCAAATTTTACTATTAATAACATACCTTGTATCATAAATGAACAAGAAAAGATAAGAAAGTAATAAAGATGACCCTAAAAATAAAACAGTGATGAAAGAGAACAATTAGAAAAAATATCTTAGTATATATTTGCTACGTAGCGTGGCTTGAACCCCCTCCCCCACGGATTGAAACTGAAAAATTTGCTTATGCGAAAAACACATTCAGTGTAAAACAGTCATATTTGTCAAATTAAAAAAAAAAACATATAAATTTTGGGAGATAACATGCAAAATGTTTAGTAAAAATAAAAATAACAATGTTTCACTGTTAGATTATCTATCTAATCATCGTTTATTGAAATTAATCACGGGCGATTTTTGACCATTTCGAAAATACTACTGATACCAACGTACGCTGGATTCTTTTTCTACACGATTGATGCGACCCCGCAAAAATAGAAACGCGTAAAAAAGTCGCGTAGGTAATTTCGAACCAATTGTGTAAAATGAAATCGCGTCGTTTTGATAGAACTTTCCGCCACGTTAAAAAAATTGTGTAAAATAAAATCACGTAAAAAAACAATCGCGTAAAAATAGAATTCCCCATCTTCATTCGAATATTCTGAATGGAAAAAATAACAAAAAAGTCCGTGTTTCGACGTGTTACAGGAGAAGTTGCTCCTTTAAAACATCAAAATATTGTTACAAACCATTTTGATTCGACGAAACCAGCAATCTGTGCTACGAGGAAAACTGTTTTTTTTCTCTTCATGCATTATGTTTACCCTCAAATTCTATAGGTGTCATAAGCGTGAAACGTTTTAATCATAGTCTCCATCTAGAGTTACTAATTGTAACGGTTTTATGACAATTCCATACCAGTTTACGCGGCAACTACCTCAAAATAGTCCTTCGTCTTCAACTCCTTTCCTTTATTCAAGTCGAATCACTCGCTCAAGAGCCACATTTTATACCTAGGAAACAGGAAACATTTGCTCGGGACTTAGTCTGGCACTTACAGAGGATGGGAACCGGTTCGTAGAAGAATTTCTTCGTTTTACCGGTCGTATCGCAAGCAGAATGAGCGGAAACGTTGTTTTGGTGCAAAAGTATTTTTCCATTCACCATATCCGGCCGTTTCGTCTTGATTCGAACGTTACATTGTTCATTGATTGTTTATTGATTGTACACTGTACAGTCATACCTCGATATAAGGCAACCTCGATATAAGGCAACCCCGATATAACGTAACTTTTACCTCAATATAACGTAACTTTTACCTCGATATAACGTAACTTTTCAAAATGTATTGAAATTGAAAATATATGAGACAGCAACTGTTTTTGGGGTATAAATTGCTTCAAAAAATGTTTGTAGTAAGTTTTAAAATTAATGAAACAAATGCGAAAATTGTCCTGATGGGAATAAGAAAGGTATAAAATATTAATAGGTGATGGAAAATAGGTTTTCACTTATCCTTCAGTAACAATTCACAGTCCTGCATCAATTAGATAAAAATTTTTTTTTACTTGTTGAAATTTTTTCTAAATGGACATAAGAAAGGTAAAAAAATACTGATAGGTGATGGAAAATAAGTTTTCGCGCATCTTTGAGTAACCTGTGCTACACAGTATACAGTATCAATTGAAAAAAAATTTTTTTTGCTTTCGAAAATATTTCTAAATGGGCATAAGAAAGGATTAAAAATACTGATATGTGATGGAAAATGGGTTTTCGGGCATATTTGAGTAACCATTAACGTTCTTGCATAAATTAAATTTTTTTTTTTGCTTCGATATAACGTAACTCGATATAACGTAACTAAAATAAAAATAAAGTTGCCTTATATCGTGGTATGACTGTAATACCAAGTCCAAGATTGTTCAAAATGAATGTAAAGCGTTGTAAAACCCAAGAGAAAATTAGAAGGAGGACAAGACACGACCGCATGGTAGACGTGAGAGTACAAAGATTATCAGCAAAAAATTTATAACTCTCTTTTTTCTGATTTCTCCATGATCGGACAGTCTCCAATGTTTATGCAATTATTTGAAGTTTTTAAAAAAACCAGATTTTAGAAACTTAGCTTTTTTAGATAACTAGTTTTTAATTTTTCTCTTCACTCTTTTTCAAAAAAAAAATTTAGAGTGTATTTTTTTCTCGGAGAGACAAAATTATTATCTACAACTATGCCGAAGACGTCATACCGATCAAACAAACCGTTTAGCTCTGAAAATATTTGATATTGGATAGGTACTTAATCCCAAAATAACATTTTTTAATAACTACTCAAAAATGAGTCGTGTTTCAAAAAATTAAACCAATAGCACAAAATTATCCATAAAAACGTCTATGCAAAGTTTGATCCGAATCAAAATAGGAAATAAAAAATATATTAAAATTGGGACATTTTTTATGTAACCTCTCTACCTTCTCGTCGCAACTACGAAGGGGAAGCGAGCCTGTGATTGGATGAATGTACACAATTTTAACAAGTTCAGTATTGTGAAGATATTCCAGTTATTACAGCAATGTTTTGGGCAATGTTTTAGTTGTAAGCATTTGAAAATGATTACATAACATCTGTTACCACTACAGTGTGTGACGCGGCCTAACCATCGAAATGTACACATCGTAACGCGCTGTCTGTACAGCACGGTTGCACAAAGTAAAATGAGTGATTCCTTCTCTAATAATGTGATCCAGCAAGGATGATTCAAATTTCAAATTCTTTTTATGTCCAAGGTTATCAAAATTAGCAAAGAGGGTGGCAAAAATAAATAACACCGAGACGAAAAAAAAAGAAAGTTCTTTGATCAAAGTTTGTATGCAAGTTAAGACGTTTGTAACTTGCACTCAATTAAATGTTGAAAAATAGCAATTTATTATTATTATTATTTATTTCGCTTGCCTTTTGACGACACTCTCGCTGTCACTGGACTTGTTTGTTGCTAAATTAAGCAATTATGCTGTCGGAAAACCAATAAAATGAACAAAACGGTTTGTGTTTTTTTTATCCCCTTCCAATATTCAAGATTTTTGAAGGGGGGGGGGGGGGAAGGGGGTGACATAAATTGAAAATAAAATTTGTAACGGCCTAAGCAGCAGAAAAAAAAAACAAACGAAGGGGAAGCGAGCTTGTGATTGGTTGAAAACTTACAATTCAACTTTCCAGCAATTTACCTATACAAAAATATGCTGATTATTATACCACAGTTGCAGTCCAACATAACACTAGACCAACATAACATAACATAACATAACATAACATAACATAACATAACATAACATAACATAACATAACATAACATAACATAACATAACATAACACTTCGAACAAATTTTCAAAAAAATCATCGTTCAGATGATTTGATTTCAGTACGTTGGTAACACTAATACCATTTGCTGCCGTGTTCGCGCTGCGTCTTGTATGTCGACATCAGCGCTAGCGATACTGCATATGTCAAATGGGGAACCATAGAATTTGTATGAGATTGCATGACAGCACCCCAGTCGTGCGATGACTGTTATTCGATTGGAAATTCGAAATGGTCGTTTTTTGTTTTTTGTTAGCTCTGTTAGTCTGTGATTATACCATAAGTTTGGGGCAACCTTTATCTTTTGATCAAGACATTGGGATTTGAAATCCATGCATTTCAAGAGGGTCCATTTTCGTCAAACTTTCCTCGGCATGCCACCCTACTAAAGCAAGACGTGTCCCACGTCAAAAAACTGGTAAATACTTTACCGGCTGATTGTTATGTTTTTTTGGTACTTTGAATGACTCTTATTAAACAAACCCCACTCTGTCGACTATCGTTGGATTCGGGTTTAAAATATCGATCAAATCAGATAGGACATTTTGAAATGTTTTCCTAGATATATCAATAGGTGACAACTGAGTAGAGAATTTTAGATTTAAATTGATGATTTTACACCAAGGACATCGAGATTTGAAACTCCTAAGTATTCCAAATTTGAAGCTCTCAGAAAGTGCGGAACGCTTCGAGAATACACCAGTCACCAAGATATCAAGGTATTTTTTCTCCTTTCGTTTTTCATCTGAAAAACTTCAACAGGCCAACTACTGTTTACTTTTGTCAGTTTACACCAATTTGATGTCTTGAAGGTAAAGTGTCTGAGAAATACAAAAATACCTACAGTAGTCTATAGGTGCTCCGAAATAGATGTATTTTCAATTTTTTTGCTACTGATATCATTCTCAAAATATTAATAAAATCATAGATAGTGCATCCATCTTTCCTGTGAAAAATTTTTCTTCACTCATGACACATTTTCGAAATGGTTCAATCGTGATACTCCACCCTTTGCTCCAGAGTGTCGTGATCAGTTTCAATCTCATGTAATCGTTTCAACTGTTTTACAAACACTTCGCCTGTTACTTCAACTACTCCCCATTTCGAGAGAAAAATCGTTCAACATTAGCATCCCAACTGTAACCTTCAACCATCATCCGGAAACCCAGCTTGTGTGAGACCGCCCGTCACTCAGTCCACTGCCGTACCGCACCGCACCGCGCTCGCTCCTTCGACCGGGGTGCCTGGATCCCCCGTCAAGCCAAATCGACCCGTTAGTGATTTTTCTTTTTCATCCCGACAACTCAAACTTTTCAACGGTCCCGATCGTGTCGGTGTGAAATGTTCGCGACACGTGGCCGACGCTGTACGCTTCACCTCGTACTCGCGCCCGTCACGTGACAGCTCGAAGATTGCCGGCAATCCTTGTTGTTCGTCATCATCATCATCTTCGTGCATACATACGGTGCACAGGAGGTAGCGAGAGTGAAGATGCCGGCGACAGTTTTGCTGTTATTGTTGGTGTTGGTGTTATTTATTGTGGAATAACAATGACATTTTTGTTTCCATTTGTACTTATACAATTTACGGACACAACTATTGAAGTCTTGTTTACTCGGTTACGGGGCGGTGGGATAGGGAAATGGTATTAATTTTCCATTAAGGAAAATATCGGTTGCAGGCCCGTCACGCCCGGCTATCAAACGGGGAGCTGGAGGACCGATACGCTCGTGTGCACGTTCCTGTCAAACGATGATTGGTTCAATCGACTCGCTTTACAACAACGGGATTTTCGGTGTCACGCAATTTGCATTTTAATGCAACGAAAATAGGGATTAGCATCGTTTTGTTTTAACAACGATTGTGCAATAATTCAATTATCTTTAAAACCTGTAGCGATTCCACCACTTCCATCCTGCTAATCACTGTCACATGCAAACAGAAAACATCTGGCTGGAAAAACCAAAATAGTTTCTGATACAAAGCGCGTTGCAAAATTCCTGTCATACTCAACTGCATTCATGCATCAAGCTGCTCGCAGCACACAGATTCCGAATACTTGTTGCTTTTCTTTTTGTAACCTCTCCGAGTTCTAACGAATGCACGCATCCAACCTCATAACTTTCCACGTGATAAACGACAATTTGCATGTTAATTAGCACCCCAAAACAGGGACCGCGCACACGCGCCTAGCGCAGGCTGCCATCCGTGACAATCTTCAACAGATCTTGAAACTCCTTCAAGGGGCTGCTATATATAGGCCGGTTTCCTCGGTACCTGCCTATTTTCTGCGCAGCGATGTCGTAATATGTGCTTACGCAAAAAAAAAAAAGAAATAACTCAAATGCTGGTGCGCACGTACGCAGCCGGTGTATGGCAAACAAATTCTTCCTTTATTCGCGCTCGATTTCAATCTACCAAGAAACTGTAGAACCAAGTAGAAGTTAACCATCAACCCGGGACCCGTTTCTGATGGGGGACCCGCATCTGGTGCATCTGCGAGTGTACACGCGCAACGCCTCGCCTCCCGAACGCGCACATGACCGAAAGAAAGCAAAACGGTTTTGGCCTCCTGCAGAGATTCAAAACCGTACACCGAGATTCTGGACGGAAAACGGAAAGTGGAAATGCGCTGCCTGCCGGCGACGGCGACGGGTGGACGCGGAATCGGTGTTGGTGACCTGCTCACGCTCGGGCGCACATATCGGTTTCATCGTGTCGAAAATACACAGTTGGGTTATAGTACCACCATGCGATCCGTGTCTTGGCTTCTGGCTTACGCGCATGCATTACACCGCTTTGACAACCATGCGGCCGGGGTACACACTAGAAGAGATTTAACAGAACACGGAACAGTGTTATGTTTTTTTGTTTGTTGCTATCGTTGGTATATGGATATGTCATTTAGTTCACTCTCAATTTCTTCTCTTGCTATTATTTTTAGTAGGTATTTTTATTTCATTCGTTCTTATATATCAAAACTGAAATTTTATACTTACAGTCACTGATTGGAGTACCGCTCTTCGCTGGCTCTGTGGTTATGTTTATTTCCCTGTCATTATAAAAAAACTCAGATCTGTTACTCTACAATCACTTCTTCTTTGTTTTCTAGATTCCTCGTGTCTTTATTATACAGAATTATTAGAAGTAACAGAATAATACTTGAAGTTTAGGATATTGACCATTCTGGGACGTCTAACATAATTTCGGCTATCCATTCTGAGTTGAACTACTTTTGTTTCGTCACTCCATAGCATATTATTGAAATAGCTAGTTCTATTGTGGTTGGGATTCTCTAGGTGAAGTTTGGCAATTATCAGATTCCCATGCGAAAAGAGTATTTGAGTTAATACGAGCAAGGTTATTACATCAATCAGACGGATAGTTTTAGACGTCACCTCCAATTCAAGTTCCGTTTTGATGGATATAGGTATGAGGAATGCATATTTTTTCATCGATTTCTGTATTCGGAGGTCATTCCTCGAACTAATTGCCTTTCCACCCTCGTGTTTCTAATTTCTTCCGGTGTTTCACAGATTTCATAACTGTATTTTGTAAGCAGCCGATGGTTTCTGTTTTTTTTTAGTTTCAGCTTCATACTGTAGTTTTTGATCAGTCGCAAAAAGCAAAAATTATGAAGCCAACATATGAACTATTAGTTTATCAGTACAAACTTGCTATTTCAACTCATAGTAAACCGTAAATCATTTCTTTTCAATAAGAAAAATGGAATTAAAAGTCACGTGAGGATGCATAGTTTACTTCACACCTATTTTTTTCTCACTTAAAATATTGGTCAACGATGTTTTTTCGCTCACGGAGAAAATACCATGAATTTTGACAGATAGCATTGTTCTATTCATTGCTCATAACACAGTGCAACAAAAGTTGACTTTTTTCTGCCTTGGTTTTAATATATAAGTTTTTTTTTGTGTATTTTGATGCAAAACCAAATTTCCCCGAGTTTAAACATATTTCAAAATAAGGGGCAACAATGGCGTCATTTTGAATTTCCGAGAAAACGGAAATTTTTGATATTTTTTCGACGCCATTTTGTTTTAGGACCAAATATCAACATTCTAAGAGTTTGTCCACATATTAACATTTTCTTACCCATCTTTAGAAGAAAAAAGTTTTTGGCAAGGTTTTAGTATATTTCACACAGCAAAATAATATCGAGTATGTGTGAGCATTAATGGTAAAGCGCTAATATCTCAATGTGCTAGTCAAATTACGTCTAATATTGAGTAAAAAAGTTTCCGGAATCGATTGTTTGGTGTCTGATTCACGTAAAATATCAGCAACATATCTATTTTGCCCCAATTCCCCTAAAATACTCAAACAGGTTTATCTCAACGTAAAATAACTTATTTGAAATCTGTTTAATGTAATATCAAGAGTGTAAGCGATACTCAAAGATACAGTAACAATTTGTCTTTACATGATCCTGCCCCCTTTTGCGAGGAGGGGGCATTTTTGGCCAGGACCGGTCAGAACATATAAATCTCGCTTCAGCTATGGGACAGAATCATTGCGTCTACGATAATGTTAAATGCGGACCAGTTTCCGCAAAAAGGAGAGGATTATGTGAAGCCAAATTGTTATTGTATCATCCAGTATCGCTTACACTCTTGACATTACATTAAACAGTATTCAAATAAGTTGATTCATCGTCGAATTAAACCTATTTTAACATTGTAGGGAAACTGGGGCAAAACCGACATGTTCATGACATTTTACGTAAATCAGATACCTACCAGTCGATTCCTGAGACTTTTTTACTCAATATAAGATATAATATGACTACCACTTTCAGATTAGATTTAGGTTTCGTAGAATCACCGTTTTTAACTCAGTTTTTGTACGATTTAAGATCTGTTTTTTTTAAGATGGGTAAGAAGATGCTAATATGTGGACAAACTCTTAGAATTTTGATATTTGGTCTTAAAACAAAATGGTTCCGATTTCTCAAAAATTCAAAATGGCGCCATTGTTGCCCCTCAAGTTGAAATATTTTCAAACTCGGGGAAATTTATTTTCGCATCAAACTTCTTCAAAAAATCATACATAGAAGCCAAGGCAAAAAAAAAATGTTGCACTGTGTAATATAAGCAATCTCACACAGAAATTGCGTACAAATATGCCTTGTACATGATAGGTAAAAATGCAGATGATTTTATAAGCAGTGCTCACACCCATCATTTTTTCCACCACTGTATACACGTAGTGAGAAGAAATTCCTCACTTTCTACGTACAGCGTACTTTTCCCCGTACGCTGTCTTTTATATTCAACCGTGATGTTCAATTTTACGAATAGGCGGGGTCACGCAGATAAACGAATGACATATAAATATTGTACCGGCCAGGTAAGAATTGCCACTAAGAATCAAAGAAAGTCTAGCAAAATTTTGTTCAGCGTTCCCAAACGTTTCCGTGAGCGGCGCACCATCAATCGACACAATAATTTTATACGTCTGGGCGTCAAACTTTGATTTACACATCCCGACGATTTACAAGCACAACCAGTGTTCCCCAAAGAACTCATATTGGACCATTTCTTTTTTTGTTGGAATTCAATGATGCCACAGATCGTCTATGAATAGGCTGTAAGCTGTTCTTCGCTTATAATTTGAAGATCTTTGTGATTATCGAAGAATTTTCTGACTGAATGAAAGCTATAAGAATAGTTTTTTTTGAGGATTGGTGTTAGAACATCTAATGATTACACTCGTCAACACAATGACAAAAACGACAATTACAATTTCTATGAATTTTGATATTCCTCCGCCCCGAAGCAGTTGCATGGATTTCTACAGCGCGCGCAAACCGCAAACAGTTCTCTAGAAATAGGGTTTGCAATCCCGGGAACGATTTCCCGCGAATCGCCTCTTCCCGGGATTCTCGGATCACGGGAATAGGAATATTGATTCCCGGGATTCCCGAGCTCCTCGGATAATTTTCCATACAATATTGCAATAAAACTAAATATCGTATCAAAACACGAAACTTACGTCGTAGAAGTGTAAAGCAGCTTCAAAGTGTGCATTATACGAAGCAAATATTTGCTTAAAACGACGATCAATATTTGCTTGCCGTGTAATATCAAATTATTTGCTTAATTTATTTGTCAAAAATATATGCTGTCTTATTCAGTAAACGATAAATTAAGAAATATTTTCTTCGTCTCATGTCTTTTTTTGCTAGTGAGTTTGCTACTAAGCGGATATTTGCTTGATTTTTTCTTTGTTTATTGACAAAAAATTTTGAAACCTGTAAATTGATAAAAAAAAATTGAAACCCGTAAATCAATGCGACCAGAAATAAGTACATTAATAAAACTCAGTCAGTGTAACTTGGGTCGTGGCCGCGATTTCACAATAGTTACGAAGGCATTCAAATGCTCTAAAATCTGGTTGCCCCAACACTCTGCTTTATCTTCAACAAACTAAAAGTATTGGACTCTTCAGTTTCTAATGAAATGTAGCAAGAGCTGGAATCGGTGATTTAGAAGTATTTTAGAAATCAGACACCAGCTGTGATTCAGCGATCTTAAGCAAAGTACTACAGAAGGGAACTACATTATTTGGGCCTAACGAAAAATTGTCAGCGGAACTGAGGCGATTGATAGACGATTGTTCATGAATTTCTGGAGTGAACTTGAATAAATTTTGTTCTTCAACTCATATTAAACGATTGTTTGAAACTTTTTATCAATAAACTTTATTTGAAATCTCATTTTTCTTTTGAGATTTTTCATTCCCGTTTCCCGGGAAATCTATTCTTGGGAATATTGCAAACCCTATCCAGAAAGCATAAGCCTTCATGTTGTGGGGGAGTAAATAGTTTCTTCTAGGCAACTGCAAATACCTTACTAAATTATAAGCTCTTTTGGGAGCATGCATAAATGACGTAGCTTTTTTTGGGTTTTTTGACCCCCCCGCCTCTTCCATCGTAGCCAGGGCCAGATTTAGGCGTTGGGGAGCTCGGGCAGATTTTTTCGTGGGGCCCTTTTTGTCCAAAAAAATCGACGACAGTGTGCTACGCCTTAATTGCGCTGGAAGGTGACGAGCAAAAGAAAGGTCTTCACTTCGTCTAGGGGGGTCGTCGAGTCGGGAGGCCCGGGGCATTTGCTCTCTTGGCCACTTCTCAAATCCGGGCCTGATCGTAGCATTTCGTCACAAAGTTGCAGACCCCCTCATGATGATGACGTAGCTCATAACACCCATAACACCCATAACATACATACCATAACATCATTTCAATTTTTCTTTGCAAATATAAATATCAAGAACATACATTGTATCAATAATAAACAAGAAAAGACAATAAAGTATTAAAAATGACCCTTAACAGATCAAAACAGCAATAAAAAAAAAGAACAAATCTTTTTATTCTAATTTTATATTTGCTACGTAGCGTGGCTTGACCCCCCACCCTTCCCATCGTCATATTTCGTGACAAAACTGCAAACCCTTCCTCCCCCCTCAGATGCTGCGTCACTTATGAATGTTCGTTCCCCTAGCGCATATATCAATTAGCTAATACAATTATGAATTTGCTAGGAGCATCAGTGGTCTTTTGGAGCTGGAAATTTTCTCGACTCAGCACTGGAGCACGGTGTATCGTTGTACTTATCCTCATGTAAAATGTGCCAACTACAATATCGATAACGAATTCTCTCACTAATCTAGTTGATCGAGACCGCTATTATCCCCAAGGCTAAGCGTGCGATATTGTTTAGGAGCATCACCACGACCAGTAACTTTATAGAACTTTTGTCTAGTATCTACTCGACAAAAGTTCTATAAAGTCACTGGGTGCTTCAGCATTCTGTTTGGTTACTGACCGACCAGAAAAAAAAGATTCTTTCTAATGGACGGAAGAATTTGTGCTAGCTGGCATTGAATTGATTGGCGATAAAATAATCTGACAACCCAGGGTTTGTCCTATTCGTTCTCCACGTCGTCGAATGCAGTTAACGGTTGATTGAGCTAATTACAATAACTGCAAAATTTACATGAAATAAACCGTCGATTCTGGTCACCTTTATGCTTAGCTGTTAAAAATAAAACGATTAAATCTTGTACGAAAGATTTTTCAATAATACAAATTAAATATCTGTGTGAATATATATTACTATCTGTTGCCGTATCAGAAATAAGAAGCGAGCGTAATTTTCTGTACTCTATCTTTCATATTCAGCTATGATTTGAAATTTTACGAAAAGGCGGGGTCACGCAGATAAGCGAGTGGCAAAAATTCCAAATTCAAAAAAAGTATGAATAATAAGCCAGTGAATGATCTGACAGCAATTCCGTATGACAATGACGCATTTTCCACTGCATAACGATGCGTTTTTACAATTACAGCATGCTCAATGTAAAATACCCTTACAAAGAAACCCCTGATGTCGAGAAAGAAGCATTTACGCGCAGCTGGAGAAACTGTACGACCAGTACCTTCTTGCGGTATGCTTGCACTCGAAACTGTTAAGGCGTCATTCACAAATTACGTAACGACTTTTTCCGAAAATTTCGATCTGCTCCCCCCGAAGAAGGCTTAGTAAGATTTTGCATTATCAACCTTTCCCTTACAAATCTTATGTGAGATTGCCTTTTTAGGGAAAAAAAAATTGAAGCAGAATTTTTTACAAGTGGCGTGTTTGTAAAGTATAACAACACAACAAGTTAACCAATTCAGTTAATATCATAATAAAGCTAACCGTTATGTACTCGGAAATTTTAACACACGTAAGTACTCAGCAGGGTACCCACCAAACCAAATGCTTCTTACCCCACCAAAGAAAATGCTTCTTACTTCTTCAATTCTTGACCGATTTTCGATCTTGACCCGTCAAAAGATTGGAAGATTTGTCTATTTTTATTGTACGGGACTCAGAGAGCCATTGATCCCCATATGATTCCCGTAAATCCTGATCTTTGGGACCAAGCTCAAGATCAGGAATTTGCTCCGAAATGGCCGTTTCGGACAACTTATCAGATGGACACAAAATGAATGAAAATCAAGTCTTGGAGTAATTTCATGAATTTTGATACAAATGTTGGTCGGTTTTGTTGACAATTGTACTAATTTGACTGACCGGAACATGCTTCCGAAGATCCGGATTTACAGGAACCAGATGTGTTCGCTGGTTCACGTCGGTCTCGGATTTTAAAAGCAGACAGATTTTCCAATCTTTTGACGGGCCAAGATCGAAAATCGGACAAGAAATGAAAAAGTAAGAAGCATTTCATTTTTGTGGGTACCCGGGTACCCTGCCGAGTACTTAAAGGGTAAAAAAAAAATCGAAACCTTCCCCCCCTGCTGCTATAAACAGTCTGATGATGGAAAATTGTTTATTTCCACTAGTTAGGAGCATTCCAAGAGTTTCAGCTGGCTGAGTTGAGGTTATGGTTGTTTTTTAAAGCAATAAAGTCTGAAAAGGTACCCGGTACCCTGCCGAGTACATAACGGTTAATAAAATTGAAAATTAAGTGTACGTAGTAAAGTACATAATCATTCAACTAAAGTGAATTCACGATCTCAGCGAGAAATAATTCAACTATTTTTTATGTTCAGTTTTTAATGTTAATGTTAGTGTTTTAAATTTTCAATCTTACGTACGATTTTCTCGAATCCTCTTCCTAGGCTGCGAAGTAACTCGCGCAGCAGCTTTTAGGACGAAGGAACAAAACTAACCGACTTATAAGCATCTGAAATTGGACAAATTTTTCCCTTTTTTTGTTATCTTTTAGGTTTTCATTTTACGAAAGTAGTGGAACTTCCTGAGAGAAGTAACGTAAAAGAACTTGTGGCCAAAAAATCTCTGCAAAGACCATCACTTTTTGAACTACTTTCCAAGCCTGCCCCGCTGTATTACCTTTACTATATCAGCATGTTTGTATACCTGGTACAACTCGTGATTCATGCGTCTGCAACACACTCCACCTTCCACCTTCCACCAAGGTGGAGTATCCGCGTAAAACAAGCCGCGTAAAAAAAACCCGCGTAAAAAGCGACCTTAGTGCACTAAAAAATTCATGCACACTAGCACCAAGTTGTGGTAGAGTTCCGAGCTCAACTGTTAGCCAATCAGAAGCCCTTGACTGAACAACTTTTCTAAAGACCGCAGCTTCATGGTATAAATTGAGCTCAATTATACCTTGAACATTTATTTAAATAATCAAAGGACGATAACATGTGATTCAAGTGGTTATGCTCAGTATTAAAATCCACGCTAATGAATGTTGTTGCAGTCATCCGTTTACAAAAGGATTACAATTTAGTACTTTGAAACAATGATTATTATAATTACTTTTTTATCCAATATACAAATACATTTATACAATGATTATTACACCAGAAGAAAAAACGTGCAACAAAAAAATATTTCTTTTGTTGGAATTTTATCCTCTATGCTGTGTATGCTTTTTTCGAATTTAAGATAGTTTTGAGACAACATAGTCTTGAATAAGAGTTTGTTCTAGATCTATTCATTACATATTCGCAAAATTTTTTTTAACAGAATATCTTTCTGTGTTATTCAGGTCTCAATGTTTGCTGATCGGTTTGCCTGAATGTTCAAAAATAAACGGTTTCGATTATGTTTGAAACAGTGCACAAACTGTGCTAAAAGGAGTATTTTTTTCATTCTTCATATTACGATTTGAAGATGATTTTTCCTATAACACTTTATGACAACGCTTACATAAGAGAATGGTTTCAAAAAATAAAAACCCGTATGTACAAAGTCATATTTTAATATCAATTTCCTATGGCAGCAGTAACTTTCGAGAGACAACATAACTCAAACTACAATAGACTCTCCAAAAGTCATGACAAAGCAGACCTCTTCACAAAACAAAACCAAGCATTCAATTAGGCTGTTATAATGATCGTTAACATAAGAATATTAATTCCGCTAAGCAGTCCTAAATGTGGCTACGTCGTCGCGAGGTGTCATTGTACGCCTCTAATGCTGCCCCATGGCAGCAGTCAAAATGGAAACGTTAATGATTTTCTGTCTGTTCTCTCCTGCCTTGTACCTCTTTTCGTAACCCGACGAAGAAGCAAACCAAACACGGTGAGCCCACAAGAGGGATGAAGATAATGTTGAAAATGAGGATATGTCGTAAATTAGACTTTTTTCTTCTTTTTTGCCTTCTTACGGTTTGTGAGTGATCCTTCGTTGGGCTTCAACTGGTAACAACGTCATCGGACAGGGCAAAAACTCGTTTAGAATCTTTTCCAATGGTAATTTCTTTCCCGAAATTTGCCCACTTCCAGATCGCCGTCATCCTGCTGTGCTCGAGATGGCAAAGAGCATCGAGGCCTCTCCGTACTGACGATCTTGGCTCGTTTGCGCCCACCGCAGCCCGGCCCGGAATTGCTTGATGATCCTATCGGTTGTATATGTATAGAGAGACAGAGCAAAGCTCGGCTACCGGTCTTCGGCAGCAGTTGTTGTTCGACTCATTTACAAGGTTTATGTTTGCGTTTTTGGTGTGCCATAAATCGCGATTATTTGATTTTGCAAATGTTTTGAAACTACAGTAGTCACCATTTATTTACGATGAGGATAACTCTATTTGCGGAAAATATGCTTATCTAATTTTATGTTTATGAAAATATTATTTTTTACGATGCACAAACATTTCGTGTTTATTTCGAATGGGTGGGTTAAACTTCTAGGTTCTTAAATAAATATTTCGCCTTAAATCGCTCCATTTGGTTTCAGCCAGAAATAAATTAACGAATTCACCCTTTCAACCACTCGAAACGGATGAAACCCTTTGTAATAAATTGGTTCGTTTTGAAATAAATGTTGGCACGATCCATGAAATTCATCATCGGTCGCGGTTAACAGCGCATATCACCAGCATACCCAACCCAACGGGACGCACTAATTTCGTTGACTTCGTCGTAACTGTAACGAGCTGTCAAAATTACACGCCTCTTAATTCATCATGAAACGTAATTTTTTGGTCAGTACCACTCGCAGCCGCTCTTCTGCGCGAAAAAAGGCGAGCTTCGGTGAGTCAATTAAGAAAATTTTCACGCCCAGTGAAACTACCGATCGGGGAGTGATTGGAGGAGTTGAAAAATTAGAAAATTAATTTCCAAAATCTGGCGAAATGACTCTGTCGAAAATTTCGTTATTTTTATCTTCCCCCACGCAAACCACAGCCACTAAACACGTGTTGTTCCCGTGTTCGAAAGCCACACACATGTTTTGCGTTGTCCTCCCGATGATTTGTTTGTTGTTTCTAGTTGTGCTTCACTTGCACCTCTCTCTCTCTCGGTAGCACGCACGCCCTCATAAGGCAGTAGCAACGTGTTCGAGCGTATGTTTAACAATAACAAAATAAATGCGTCTTCGAGTACAGAACAAAATGATAGGAAATAAGAGACATGTAAGACAGGGTATGGACGCACTCTTGACACCAAGCATGAAACCGATTAACAAATAAGTTGTGTAATCAGAGCTGCAGGATTACGATGAACGCTAGAGGTGTTCAATTTTTTTGTACCAGATATCATATTTGATGGGGTGCTGTATCGTGAGTGAGACTAATTTAAGGTTCAGTCAATTGACTGAGAAGTAGTTGATATTTTTCTGCCACTCGCGTGTATTTTTGTTGTCTTTTGGCTATCTGGTAGCTGTTATGGACATTTTAGTGGCTGATAAAGTTCTGCGACGGAGATTAAAACAAAATTTTCCTACCACTCGCCAAAATATTGCGGTTAGTGTGAAAACTTAATTTTATCCACTGTAGGCTACTGTGGAAGGTGCTGTTGGTACTTTCGCCATAGAAGGCAGAGAGATACTCGAAATCGCCGCCTGCTGCTTGCAATAAATTGAATATACTGCTGCTGCTATCCGCTGTCGCTGATGCTGCTAGTCGCTGCTACTTAGTTAGGATCGTCTTGGTAACCATCCACTAGTAAACTGAATGGTTTGATAGAAGCAGGCTCTTATGTAGTCCAATGAGTGCATTCCCGGTTTACTAGGTATATAACTATGTCGAGTGTATTAGGAAAAGTAAGCGTTAAATAAAGCAAATCAATGGAAATGCAGATGAATAGATAGCTTTCTCACACGAAAAGACATTACGCTCAATAACTACACAACAGAGCACACTGGAATGTTTTTTTCAGTGTGTTTCTTGAGCATATATCAAATAAGGGTAGTATCCAGGTAGAAAAGTGTATTGCGTTGTTTGCATTGCATTTCGTTACTAAAAAAAATCTATCCGTCGGTTATGCATTTTTGCTCTTAGATTGTTATCGCATTTATCTTAGCAGTTAGTACCGCGGTGTACTTCTGTGTATTCTCAATAGAGGGATTCACCAGTCTAGTTTCGCTAAGCTGTAATGTAGGCAGCAAGTGTACTAATTTTTCAGTGAGCAGCAGAAAAAAATTGCTACACGCAGCGCTCATGCAGGGTAACTCTGGGAGTGGTGAATATCCATTCTTCTCGTGTCACATACTGAGAAAAATAAAAAGCCTGGTGCTGAAACATGGGGATAAAGTCGAATTTAGAACCGTCTTTGTAAATGCGTTCTAACATTTTAAATCAAGTGTAATGAATGAACTAGACAATATTGATTCTTCAATTAAGCAATATTTTTCGAGTAATTTGTCCTCTAAGAGCAATTTACTGATATTTATATAGGATATGACTTTAATTGCATCTTTGTGTTATCCCCGACAGTAAGAACTTCTGATGACAGAGTGGAAAGCTGTTTTCATACTGAATATTTAACTACCGATAGATTTTGATTGCCAAATTATGGCAACTTTTCGCTGGAGGAAGTGTCGGCCAATATAGGGGAAGGGGTGATAAAATGGACACCCTAAGCCATTTTCCAATTTCCTCCACAGTTTGACTACAACTATTAGTCGATAGCGCACATTAACTGAGCCACTAATGGTTGATACAAAAAATAAGAAGAAGTACTAAAATATAGTTTTTTTCGCAGTTTACATTTTCGAAAGCAGTTTTTTGGGGGTAAAATGGACGCGTGTGGGTAAAATGAACATAGGGAGGTGGTAATATGAACACCTTGGGCGTGAGCATTAATTATTCCTTACAGATAGTAAAATGTTGTTCCATAGCACGTGATACACTTATGCATTCACCAACAGTTCACTTTTCACCGTTTGTCGCAGAATTTATCACAATATATGACCTTATCCGTAAGAAACTGAGAAATGGCGGAAGCTTTTTTACGGACATTCCGCATTCAACGGTACGTTTAGCCGCGGTCATCTGTTCATCGGTCCGAGTTTGCCTTTACCTTTTTTCTGATATAAACACGAAACATCTTGATTTTTTAATGGAAATTAACACAATTTTTTCACAATCACCATTGGCTGTCCATTTTACCCTCACATACATATTATTGAAAATACCTGAATATATCGAGAAAAACATTCAAACAATTACTAACCTTTGATGATTTATGCACAGATATCTGCAGAAATATCTTTCTACTGTTTTACACTAGAAAAAACCAAATTTTTTGAAGGCCAAAAATAGCATCACCACCACGAATGTACACGTTTTTTTTGTTTTTGTTTATTATCTTGACTGTTTGACTGTTTCATGTCGTATACTTTGTCTCGAATAGCTTCTAGTGCCTCTAAGATAAGGTGCCAAAGAAGTTTGTACTATTTTCCAATGTAATAGTCGAGAGTTAAACGGGTGTCCATTTTACCATCCTTGTTCATTTTACCCACAATTCCCCTACCCACTACTACCGCTATCTCACAAAGTTGTGTCGCTGCCGCTACCGCTGCTTTTTACTAGAAAGATCCGTGCCGCTGCACCTACTACTGACTCTGCTATCATTACCGCTGCTGGTTCTCGCTGCAGCCACTGTCTCTGGAGTCCGTTGCCACTTAGTTTGTACCGTGCTAGTGACCATGTGCTAGTTCTATGCAAAAGTTGGGTGTTCTCTTGTTTTTTTTTTGCCGGAATGGGTCCATTTTAACATGTTCTTCAGAAATAGCTATTAAAAATTAAGGTTCGATTCCCACAACTTCGATTTTAATGGCTATTTTTGAAGAGCATGCTAAAAAGGATCCATTTCCGCAAAAAAAAAAACAAGAAAGCACAAAATTTTGCATGGAACTGTTATGCAAAAAGCGGCAGTATAGCAGAAACATGCTGTCTTTGTTTTAACAAAACTTGACAATTTTCAACAGTACAATAGTATGAATAATCAAACTACACTCCCAGTGCGTCGTGAACTGTCCTACAGGTCAGACGTTTTTTCGGTTGCTTGTGGACTGGTCTTTGACTGCCTATAGCTTCAAAGTTTGTGTTTTGTCAGTGTGTCTTTTAAAGACTACCTGAAAGTCATTTCCCATCAGTCTTTCTCAAGACTACCTACTTTTGAATTTAACATTTGTTTTAACTTTTTTCGTATCACCTGAAATGGCTGGACGGAAAAAGAAACCTCGCATCGCTGCGGGGAGGAAAAGAGAGGCATCTCTTTCTGACACTTCGAGTGTCTGTAGTGACAATCCTTTTGATATTTTGCCTGAGCAAGAAGCTGGTGAAATGGAAGTTGTTAATAATGAAACTATACAAAATATAAAATCTTTAAAAAAGGAGAAAGTTCCACCTATTGTGGTAACTATTTCTTCTGAATTTAATATATTCAAAAAGGAACTTTCAACGTTTGTTTCTGACGTTAAAGTTACCTATCAAATTGGCCGTAGAGGTGAATGCCGCTTATTAGCCGACTCAGTAAAGGGTCGTGAACGTCTTGTCCAGTATTTAACTGACAAGATGTACAAATTTTTTACATATGACACCAAGAACGCCAAGCCGTTCAAGGTTGTCTTGAAAGGTCTCACCAACGATCAAACCGTTGATGAGATCAAACTTACATTAACAGAATTACTTGGCATAGCCCCTACCCAAGTAATTCTAATGAAACAAAAATCACGAGGCGAAAACAGTCAGAGAACTGGAATTTCCCTTGTTAATTATTTAATTCATTTTAACCGCAATGAGGTTAACAACTTAAAATTTTTTGAAAAAGCACATGCTTTGTATAATCTGCGTGTAAAGTGGGAAATTTATAGGAAGTATGGCGGAGGTGAAAAGCATATGGCCATGGTTCCAAATTCTGTAACATGGACCAAAAATGTCTTAATTGTGGAGACTCTTCTCACAAAAAGGACACATGTCCTGTGAAAGAGAGTAAAAATTTTCGCTGTGCGAATTGTAACGGCAACCATATGTCAAATTTTTATCAATGCCCAGTCCGGTTAGCAATTGTTAAGGCAAGGCAAGGTAAACAAAATTCAATTTCTCAATTAAAACCAACTTCAAAACAAAATTCTCCAAGCGTACCAGTGACGCATAGTTTACCTACTCCTTTGCATACCCGTTTAACTTATGCACAGGTTACAGGTAGTTCGAACATTATACCGCCTAGTGTTGGTAGTTCGAAAATGACCGTTAATATGGGTAAGCAAAACACGCTAGAAAATAATTGTACACCTATCACTCCAGCTAATATTGCTACCGAAAATATTTTTTCTAATGTCAACTGCCTGGGGCCTATTACGGCAGATAAACTTTCTTTTTTGCAACAGGCAATGTTCGATCTTATGAACGCCATGTTGCAGGCAAAATCAATGTTTGAAGCCATTCAAATAGGCACAAATTTTACTATTAAAATTGTTTCTAATTTAAAATTTAGCAATGATTTTAAATAAAACAATTAAAATATTAAATTGGAATGCTCGCTCATTGAAGGCCAATGAGAATGAGCTTTTTAATTTTTTAACAGTAAATAATGTGCATATTGCAATTATTACTGAAACATTTTTGAAACCTAACATAAAATTAAAATATGATCCCAATTACGTGGTTCATAGATATGATAGGATTCAGGGTTCCGGCGGTGGAGTTGCAATTGTTATTCATCGCCGAATCAAACATCGTGCTCTTCCCCATCTTGAGACGAAAGTTATTGAAACTTTGGGAATTGAAGTTCAAACTGAACTTGGGATTTTATTCATTGCCGCAGCATATTTACCATTTCAATGCACACGCGAGCTCAAAAATTATTTTAAAGGTGATTTACAAAAACTCACCAGAAATCGTTCGAAATTTTTCATAATCGGCGATTTTAACGCTTAACATCGTTCATGGAATAATTCTCAAAGTAATTCCAATGGAAAAATTTTATTCAATGATTGTTCTTCAGGATACTATTCTATTTTGTCTCCGAATAGTCCTACATGCTTTTCTTCTGTAAGAAACCCTTCAACAATTGATTTGGTGCTAACAGATCAAAGTCATGTGTGTAGTGATTTGATCACACATGCTGACTTTGATTCTGACCATCTTCCAATAACTTTTTCTTTATCACATGAATCAGTTTTAAACCCTATGAGCTCTGTTTTTAATTATAACAAGGCTAATTGGGAAAGATACAAAACTCATATTGAGAGAAATTTCAATAATGAGCTTGATTTGCAAAACGAAGTGAATATTGATTCCGCTTTGGAAGCATTAAAATGTGCAATTGTTGATGCCAGGAATTATTCTGTTCCAAAGGCTCAAGTGAAATTTGATTCACCAATAATTGACGAAAATCTTCAACTTCTAATTCGTTTGAAAAATGTCCGCAGACGTCAATATCAACGTTCTCGTGACCCTGTTTTTAAAACTATTTATAAAGATTTACAGAAAGAGATTAAACATAGATTTACTCTTCTGAGAAATCAAAATTTTGAGACTAAAGTTGAAAAATTGAAACCATATTCAAAACCATTTTGGAAGCTGTCGAAGATTCTTAAGAAACCTTCAAAGCCTATTCCAGTTTTAAAAGATGGTGAACGTTTTCTTGTATCCAATGAACAAAAGGCTCAAAGACTTGCTCAGCAGTTTGAGAGTGTTCATAACTCAAATTTGAATTTTGTGAGTCCAATTGAAAATGAAGTCACACGTCAATTTGATTTAATTTCTTCTCAGAATTTTTTACCTGCAGAAATAATTGAAACTAACTTGAATGAGATTAAATCAATTATTAAAAATTTCAAAAATATGAAAGCACCTGGTGACGATGGAATCTTTAATATACTAATCAAACATCTCCCTGAGAGCACAATGGAATTTTTAGTGAAAATTTTCAATTGCTGCTTCAAAATTGCATATTTTCCCAAATTATGGAAAAATGCAAAAATTACTCCAATTTTAAAGTTTCAAGTTACCGACCAATCAGTTTGCTTTCTTCAATAAGTAAACTGTTTGAGAGAATTATTTTTAACAGAATGATGTCACACATCAACGAAAATTCAATTTTTGCAAATGAACAGTTTGGATTTCGCCATGGGCATTCCACTACTCATCAATTGCTCAGAGTTACTAATATGATACGAGCTAACAAATCTGAAGGTTATTCCACTGGAGCTGCTCTTTTAGACATAGAAAAAGCATTCGACAGTGTTTGGCATAAAGGTGCGATTGCGAAATTGCAAACTTTAAATTTTCCAATTTTCCTAATCAAAATTTTAAAAAATTATCTTACTGATCGAACTCTGCAGGTTGTCTATCAGAATTCAAAATCTGATAGATTTCCTGTCAGAGCAGGTGTACCTCAAGGTTCAGTCATGGGGCCAGTCCTGTACAACATATTCACTTCAGATCTTCCTGATTTGCCTCCAGGATGCACAAAGTCATTGTTCTGCGATGACACAAGCATTTCCGTAAAAGGAAAAAGCCTTCGTGTCATATGCAGTCGATTGCAGAAAAGTTTAGATATTTTTTCTTCCTACTTGCAAAAGTGGAAAATCTCTCCCAATGCTTCTAAAACTCAAATGATAATTTTTCCGCATAAGCCTAGGGCGTCTTTCCTCAAGCCAAACAATAATCACGTTGTCAAGATGAATGGGGTTATTTTAAGTTGGTCCGACAAGGTTAAGTACTTGGGACTAATTTATGATAAAAAACTTATTTTCAAAGAGCACATTGAGAGTATACAAGCCAAGTGCATCAAATATACGAGATGTTTATATCCTCTCATTAACAGGAATTCTAAACTTTGTTTAAAGAACAAACTTTTGATTTACAAACAAATTTTTAGACCAGCAATGCTTCATGCTGTACCGATCTGGTCAAGTTGCTGTTCAACAAGGAAGAAAACGCTCCAAAGGATTCAGAATAAAATTCTGAAAATGATTTTGAAGCGTCCTCCTTGGTTTGGTACACTCGAATTACATAGACTTACTGGTGTTGAACCATTAGAAGCTATGTCAAATAAAATTATTAACAATTTTCGACAAAAATCGTTGCAATCCTCAATTGCTACGATAAGCTCTCTTTATAGCCAATAAGTTAGCAATTAAGTTAGTTGTAAGTTTACTTCCCCTTTTCTGACAAGTAGGTTTAAATCCCTACGAATGATAAGTCCTTATTGCGAAAGCAAACAAATCCTAACAATGAAAATTTCAAATTTCTAACAGTGTTGAGAAGTCACCATTTGTGATTGGACACACATACTCATTATTTACTAATATTTATCATAAATACTTAAGCTACTAACAAATCCCCCCTTAAAAAAAAAAAAAAAAAAAAAAAAAAAATCAAACTACACTGGGGTTATTTTTTACGCGGGTTATTTTTATGCGGTTTTTTTATACGCGACTTTTTTTACGCGATTTTTTACAATAACGCGTATTATTTTTACGCAGTTTTTTGAAATAACGCGAATTAATTTTACGCGATTTGGAAGATTATTTCTACACGGTATTAAATAAGTTTAATATAAGTAAATCCAATAAAGTAAAAATCAATTGTATGGTTCCTGACAATAAGATATTCTGTTTTATTAATCTAAATAATGCATTTTTATTAATATAGTTGCTGTTATTATCAAAACAAAAATAGGCAATTTCTGTTGATTCGGGAAGAAGGAACAAAAATACATTAATAATTGTGCAACGATACGAGTCAGGGTTGTTGCGATTTACTTCTGTTTAAGGAACAAAAGCCTAAACATGTGGCAAAATTATTATATAAAAGTTATTGTCATGTTCTTCAATGAATTTTCATTTTAGAAGCACTATAAACTCATGTTGTGTGTTTCATTACCACTTTTATGTCATTTTTCAAGTTTATATTTACTTACGTCCCATTATTTTTAATCAGAATGGAGTTTGTTTACGTGATTTTTTTAAATTACACCGTAGTTGATAAGTTGTTTGGTTGGGTATTTATACTTTTCGATACATTTCGATACAGACTCCATTCTTCCAAAGCGGGGAAAGTTGTAGTTAACATACCAAATAAGTGCCCATTCGCATGACCCGGATACGGTGCCATAGTTGGAACTTTTAGGCGTATTCATGCAATGGAAAAATCACGCACACGGGTGCTGGTGTAACGGGACTTGGCGAGGTGTTGCGCCAGTTAGTTATTCCAGTTTAAAAGTACCAACGAATGAGCAATTATTTGATATGTTAACTACAACTTTCTCTTTTTTGGAAGAATGATGTAACCATTCCTTCAAGTGTATTTCAGGTTTTTAGATGCCACGATTCTCAATGATGCTCCTTGATGATCAGGAGCCGAAATCGACCCCGGATGTCATTTTGATGTCCAAGATGACGACTTCAAGTTTCTGGAAAAAAAAACGAAATTGGCCTTATACCTTCCAACATAGGTATTTCTACGACTGTGCTGCTATTTTGCCTATATAATAGCCTGTTTTAGCCAAAACTGCTCATATTAGTTCTAGAAAGCGACTACAAGAGTCCTTACTTAGCAGCAGTAGTAGCAGTGCAGCTGATAGCAATGGCAGCGGATACCAGCAGCAGCTGTGGCAACGGATAGTAGCAGCAGTTGCAGCGGGTAGCATCGATAGTGGCAGGGCCAGCTGATACAGTGGCACTTCCTTCAGTAAAAATTGCCTTTGTGCGGTAGCGGGCAGCGAGTAAATACATCCAATAGAAAGTTGTCTCATTTTGACAACACAATAACGTGCTAGAATGCTGGCATTCAAAATACATGCTTCGCCAAGTTTTAAGTGTTAAAACAGCTTTCCACTGTGTCATCAGAAGGAATACCTTATTCGCACTGTCAGTGATAACGCAAAATTGTGATCAGCATCATATACGAAATTGAATTGAACAGCAAATTGTTCTTTTCAGGATAAACTAAATGCCTCTTTGAAAAGTTAATATTTCCTATTTCATTTATTACACTTCATTTTGAATGTTGGAACGGTTGCCTCTGGACGTACTGAATTATGTTTTCTTCCAGTTATCTGTTATACCCGATCAGCTTTTGTTATTAGCATAATCAAACCTCAAAAATTGTCAACATCAGGTTATCGGATAATTAAACCTTGAAAATTGTCAAGCTCCAATATGCAAGAATCTTGTTTGTGTTGTATAATGTTAAAATTTGGTAGCACTTCAACTCCTCTTTTGCACAAAATTTTGAACATATTCAATACAAGTATTGTAACAAACAACCTTATGTAGTTCTACGTCAACCTTGCGGTCGTGGCTTTGCATACAACCCTTATGATTTTTCTATATTTTTTGATAATTACTCGGTTTGTGTAGAAGCTATCTGTTTTGAGTATTGTACAAACTTGTGTGTTTAGATCATATACCTATATATATGAAGATCATTGTTGCTTTCTATACTGTACAAAATTTCATTTATAAAAAGTCTGTGAACAAGATTACTATTTGGGGAGTGAATGATCACTATTTTGAGTTTATTTTTGCAATAACTTATCCTGTGCAAAGGCTATCTTTTTGTGTCTTCTACTAAATTGTGTGTTTCATAGGTATACATATATAACTGAAAATTGTTGCCTTCTAAATGCTACAGTTTAAGATATTCAAAAAAAAATCGAATTTTAAAGAATCTTCCGCTATGAAACGGTATATCTCAAAACCTACAGAAATTAGAAGAAAAGTGTTTGCGGCAATGTTTTTTTGTAACAATGTTATGAACAACTTTACTGGAGACATTGTTTCTCTGAAGTGTAAGAATAGAAATTTGAAATTTCGCAGCACCACTAGCAACGGAGTTTCGATCTGAAACTTGTTGTCATTCTTTGGTATTGAGGATAGTATGTTAATAATACCAGTATTGAACGAGTAAATGAAAAAGTTCACGATTTTGAGCTCCCGTACCACTATGTTCAGTATCGGGATAATGCCGCAACCTCAAATGTCATTTTAAAATTCAAGATAGTCTACCAGCATTCTCGTTTTATGACAGTATTGAAAAGATATTCAATCAATCGAAAGAAGTTGTTAAACCGTAGTTGATAACTTGTTTGGCTGGGTCAATACATTTCGATACAGATTCTTGGAATAACTTACTAGCGCTACACCACGCCAAATCATGCTACATCAGCACGCGTAAGCGTTAATTTTGCGTTGTATGCGTAAGCTTAAAAATTCGTCGTTAGAACTTTGAACTTAGAACATAGTATTCGAGTCACGCGAATGGGCACTTCTTTGATATGTTTACTACAACTTTTCCCTTTTTGGAAGAATGGTGCAACCAGATATAGCAGATTTGAACAGAAGAGAAAAAAACACTGTTTGATAAAATACAAAACAAAATGGCGGACCTATTAACAACAACTTACCTTTAAATAAATACAAAAGATTTTCTTTCTTTACTAATTTTGTTTGCCTCTAACAATGAAGAAAAACCACCTCATTTTTAAGCAACTGATGAAGACACCCCCTTAAAAAAATTTTCATTTGAATATGATAATGGTCAATCTGGTGGCCAAAATCCAATATTTTAAATTATCGGTTTTTATACCCAAAATTATGATTATTTAGAAAACGGATATATGATAACTCTTGGCCCAAAATTGAAACGTGATTGGAATGAGGTCGGTATCTTGTACCGTTTTTAAGTAACACAAAAAAGACCTTACTGTATTTACATTTGTTTTTTCATAAACGAAAAAACTGAAGCAATTGTAACTCTAAATGCACGAGAGACGGAAAAAAAAGAAAAAACGTCTTTGACGCAAATTAAAGTGGGCACAAACTTTTAACTTAAATGGCACCTCAAACATCCTACATTACTTCGGTAAAGAATAGCATCTCAAACCAATTGCTCACCTTCTTCTGCACGTGTTCACGTGTGACTCGCGGTCCGTATGTCGTGTGCAATTACTGCTCCGCATAACCGTAATCAACAGGCTAAAATACCTATTTCGTCCGGTAATAATCAACCCGAACAACGGCGGCGGGATCCTTGCCTTCAAATTCCGCGCAAACCCATATGCACACACAAACACACCATATGGTCAACTTACTGTGCGGAATTCTCGTAGCTTCCTGTCCCTTTTCTGCCTCCGAAATTGTACCGCCGGTTGGCACTGTTAGAAAAAAAATCTAGAACTTTTTGGGTTTAAATCTATCTTTTTACTTTTGAAAGCTGATTGATACATGTTAAATTTTATATCTCATTAGAAAGATCGCCAATAAATGTATATTTTTAACAGTGTTACTTAATACAGCTCGTCAGTCAATCCGTCAAGCCGCCGTCTGACGGACTCGGTCTCGCATCCCGAGCTCACACCAACCATAAGCAGAGGGGAATCGCAACCATCAGCGAAGCATGCCAGCCAGGAGACGGTACGAATAAAAAAAGAACCAAAACGAAACAATCATTAAATAAATACTTTAAGTAGTTATTTTTGTCTACATTCTTGCCACCAATCAAACCTGCACACCACATATTTAAAGCGACCGGTGCTTGGGAAAGGAAATCCTTATGAGCAGCTAAATAAATATCAACTTTTGAGTGACGACCGCGAGGACGAAAAAATGCCCCGCAGTTCTCCTTGTCGGAGAGGGATAATAACAAAATTAAAATCGTTCGGTTTTATTGCCTGCCTGGCGCTGTTGTAAAGTCGCGAAAATCGAAATAAGACCTATAAGAGGATATGGCCAGAATGGCCCCGGGGACGGAAAGCACAGAAGGGAAAGGCAAGCACTAACAATTCATTAAACCGATTAAATGTTATGGAAATTGTATGTGCGAGGAGGGGCCACACGAGCCCCCCCCCTTTAGGGTAGGGTGAAGGCAGGGGTAATGCTTTATTGGTGCTTTTTCGCCAAGAAGAAAGATATCCTCGTGGCGGCTCTCGCATCTTATAAGCTGCTCAGTAATCGGTAGCAGTGTCGGCGTTGGCGGCAGCGACAGACCAACTGGGAGAGTAATTGTTTAATTTTGCGAAAAATACAGTTGCGCTCATTATGAATGCAAAATCGGAACAAATTATAGCTGCGGAAAATGTTTACACTGTGAAATTTGATGACTTTCGGTGGTAGAATTGAAGTTTTGGATAGAGGGAGTAAACATTTTTTTGATTGGTTGACGTTGGAATGATCGGAAACGCTAATCATGAACGGGACTTTTAAGGTTCTTTTTCCTCATATGCTCCGGTAAGTTCACGCAATATTAACACACCGTCCGCATCCCAGAAAACTGATGTATTGAGCTGTTTAGCGAATGGAGTCGTTTTCATCATTTGCGGTGAAAAAAAGCATGATTTTAAACGTTCAAGTAATACATATCGACGGTTAAACGTTAGTTTTCACAAGTCGTATGCCTTATGCAGCTCGAAATCATTTTGGAACTTAGTTAAAACGCCACTATTTTTAGACACAATATCGCCTTTTCCTGTAAATTACACTACTGCGCAAGTGCAGTGAATTAAAATCAGCTTAAATTTGTAAGTTTATGTAAACAGCGTTTGAACAGGCTGATTGATGCTATTAACATTCATTTTGGTTTTTAAATAAATGCGCCATGGCCAGACCGCATGCAGAATTCACACTGAAATAATATTACCTCGCTCCTATTCTATACCCAAGTTGTAAATTAACCCCGCCCTTTTTCGAATTGCATCATTTTCTTAGTTTCGTTTTGTCACTTATATAATTAACGGATACGAAAAAAGAATATCTCATTCCGTGTTAGCAGTAGAGGCGGGCCGATAGCACTGTCAACTACGCAGCTAAAATTCATTAAACTGTTCCGTGACCCATGAAACAGTATTGATACTTTGAAATATTCAAGATATTTTACACTGAAGACAATGGAACATTTTATATTGATTACAGAATGAAATGAAACGATAGTCATGTGAATAAGATTATTTCTCAGTAGCTATTGGATTATTATTTATACGTATTCCGGAGAAAGATGACCACACGAACAACAAACAAATGAAAAGAATGTTACTAGGCATTGCTGCCCGTGACCGTGAAAGCAGAATCACTAATGCCTACATGGCCAGCTTCCATCTGAAGGAGAGGTTTGTGTGTCGCAACGATCTCTGTTGGAACGAAACGCCCAATAACCTCAGCCGTGACGCCAGGCGCTTGTTTTACTGAATTAAAAGCACAACCAACTGGGATGAATACAGAGCGTCACTCATTAAGTACAACGCTGAGCTACGCAAGGTTGAAATAATTTGTAAGATTAAGTTCTACGAGAGCATTCAAACGATTCATTAGGCTCCATTGTACCAAATGGCATCCTACCTATCTTTGTATATAAATAAGACGAGATCATAATGCCCGAACTGATACATTTTTTCCACGCAAGCTCCACCCCGGGCTATATTCCAGTTAGCAGGCTCAAAGCCAAGGTGATTTTCATACCTAAAGACTTTTTGGCCCAGAAGCCTCATATCTACACTCCTGAAGTTGGTGGAGAAAATTTAAGATAACAATATCTGCAATGAGTTCCTCAAGAACTCACCACTACGCAAAGATCAGCACGTTGTTAAATCGACGGAAAGGGCTCTTCATGGCATAATAACTCTTATTGAAAAGTTGATTTTCTTGATATTGAAGGAGCTTTTGACAATACACCCTATGCTTCGATCAATACAGCTCTCCTGAAGAGGAGAATTGATAACACTACAATGGACTGTATTCAGAACATGTTCTCGAGTAGAGATATCACAGCTACATTGGGAGATGCCTCAATCTCGGTCTCAGCGACAAAAGGTTGGCCAAAAAGAGGCGATGGTGGATGCACTATTAAGTAAGCTAATCGAGCTTGGCTATGAGATTGTTGGCTATGCCGATGATGTAGTCCTCAAAATTGGCGAAATAGAGAGACGCTACAATGTCGAACCGCCTTCAGACGGAACCAGACATTACCCAGAGTAAGTGCACTCAAAAGGGGTTGAACCTAAATTCCGCTTAAAGAGTTTTTGTATCCTTTATCAAATGGAGGAAACCCGCTTTGTCTTTGTCTGTATGGATGGGCCAAATTGACGCAGTCAAAAAAGTTAGAAAGGCAATTTTAGCCTGCTTAATACCACTTTTTTGAAAAACCTAGAGATTGAAACCTGGATTGGCTCTCTGGTCCCACATAATCATCGCTCGGTCAAGTACTACCTACGCCGACCTCGTGTGGTGACCAGTGATGGAAACGAAACGAATATGATGCAATCATCGTTTAATCTCCACTTGTACACATCATGAAGTGTTACAGACCGCGACCAAACTTGAATCCTCTCAACACATAATGAAATGATGATATGGTGTGTAGGTTTCTGGGAGAAAATAAACACATGACTAGACTACATCTGCTCTGAGAAGCGATTCGCTCGTTGCGTATGTCTCTCCATATGCCGGTCGTTAGGGGAACAAAGAATAGCAGCAAAAGAATATCATGTCGCCTGAGCAGCAGCAGTGGTGTTGTTGCGGTGAGGAGGAAAGTGTGGGGGAAGGGACTACTTCGGCAGCGGTTGACTTGAGCGAGAGTAGGAGAGCATACATTGTCATTTTCTTTCTTTTTCTGACAAAAAATTTTATTCATGGGTAATAACGTAACAAGATCTGATCGCTCTGTGTAACAGAGACGAATAACTTCATATACCGAGTTGTGCACATTGAGAACCATATGTTGTGGAGTACGCTAACGACAAGCAATATATCGTAAAAAGTAAAGCAAAGAGAGTGAACCAACACCGATACTTTGTTATTCGCATACTGACGACGATGTCAACGCATCTTAGGCTTCCTTTATATGTATTCAAAATCGCTAGAGGTGATTTTTTCCATCGCTGGTGGTGACAAGAGGTAAATGAAGAGACAGCCCAAGCAAAGTTTAATAATGTTCAAAGACTGGCCTGCATCTGCGTTACCCGCGCACAGTGGGACGAAATCAAAAATAGTAGGACATTGGTGTTTGTGACGAAACGCATGATTTAGTGTTTCGATGTCTTCTAGAAGTTTCTCAGTTTTATGAGTACTTTATTCGGGTGGTGAAATTTTTTTTTGAGGGAGGTGTACACCAAAATAAAAAAAAACTTCTTTATCTCTTGATAAACTTGGTAACTTTCTTCCGACACATTGTAGAAGCTATTTCGAGCAAGTTTGTAGAAGATCGGAAAATTCTATCTCTTAATCTGACAAGGTTATAAGGTATAAAAGTAAACCACCCCCTTAAAATGTGCATTTGGGTGATAACGCTCTTATCTTAATTTTGCCATTGTTTAGGTGTTCTACAAACTTCAAAATAAGATTAATTGTCGCATTTTTTTAAAAGAAAATGTATCGCTATCTCTTGATTTGGAGTGTCTGTTTTTGCGATTTTATGACACAATTTTCAAGACAACATAACTTGCGGAAAGGCAGATATTGGCAGCTACTTTCAGTTTCATTTTATTAGGGCACTTATTCCCTCTAATTGTGTATATATGTCGTATTGGAATCGAAGGGGACTCATAGCAGTTTTTTGGAAATAAAGTTGCAACTATTCTGAAATTTGATCATTTTTTAATCAACTTTTTTTTTTAAATCGGACAATCGGTGCCAGTAAATGAGCAAGCCATGGACGTTTGGTGATTTGACAGGTGCTCGTCTGGTTTAAGTCAGATTCGCGAGTGCAATGTGGAGAGGATAGCATGGCTTCCGCAATAAGCCCAGTAGTTCACTGTCAGCTGAGATCAGCAACCCGCCTTCTCTTACTCCGATCAGTCAGCCTATCAAAAGCTTTTTTCCAAGGAGAACGTCGTTCAGGAAATACTTTTTCTGCAAGCCAAGCTTTATTGCGATTTACGAACACAGCATAAGTCCGCTTGTAAAACAGCCGTTATTGTTGCATGTTGTAACATAATTTCACGATAAGCTGTTTTTGTTTCGAATCCAATTTTTCTCCACCTATTTTATTCTGTACATGTTTCATAAAATTTCTCTTTCGCACTCGCGAATCTGACTTAAACCAGACGTCAAACAACTAGGATTTATTAAAGTTACACATTTTACAACTTCGCTTATATTTTCGAGCACCTGTCAAATCACTAAACGTTCATGGCTTGCTCATTTACTGGCAACGATTGTCCAATTTTAAAAAAAAGTTGATTAAAAAATGATCAAATTCCAAAAAAATTGCAACCTAATTTCCGAAAAATTACTATGAATCCCCTTCGATTCCAGTACGACATATACACACAACTGGAGGGAATAGGTATCCGTATAAAATTAAACTGAAAGTAGCTGCCAATATCTGCCTTTCCGCAAGTTATGTTCTCTTGAAAATTGTGTCATAAAATCGCAAATACAGACATAACTCCTCTAAACCAAGAGATAGCGATATACCTTCTTCTAAAAATGTGACAATTAATCTTAGTTTGAAGTCTGTAGAACACTTGAACAATGGCAAAATTACTTATGTGAAGAAAAAAAAAAAATGGCAAAATTAAGATAAGAGCGTTATCACCTAAAACACATTTTAAGGGGGTGGTTCAATTTTATACCTTGTGTCAGGTTAAGAGATAGATTTTTCCAATCTTTTACAAACTTGCTCGAAATAGCTAGTTCTACAATGTGTCGGAAGAAAGTTACCAAGTTCATCAGGAAATAAAAAAGTTTTTTTTTATTTTGGTGTACACCCATCTTAAACAAAAAAATTTATCACCCAAATAAAGTACTCATAAAACTGAGAAACTTTCTAGAAGATATAAAAACGCTAAAATCATGCGTTTCAATAGGTACGCGTATCTCGTAATCTGTGAACAGCAATCGAGGCCAGTAACAAATCAACAAGATGGTCCCAATACTCTTCAGGCATACAAAAAAAAGTTTTCGCTATTGCTGGTCGATTTTGACATATCTGAAAAGCGATGATTCAAATCGAGACATGTGATAAATAAACTTCTTTGAAACGTTAGTGAATTTATTGTGGCTTCATATACTTTTATTTGTGTAAAAATGTCTGACTTGGTGCCAAATAATCGTCATTTGCGGGAAGTGTTACTTTTTATTTCATTAAAAGAAAACGGCGACTGAAGCGCATCGAGGGTAAAAAATAGTCTACGGAAATGCTGCTCTAAGCAAACGAAAGTCAAAAACCTTCGAAGACGCTAAATTAGAGGAATTGCTGAGGATTTATGACAAACGCAGGAACAGCTTGCTTCGATATTAGGAGTCATTCGCCAAGCCTTTTGCAAGCGACTCAAAAACAAGAAAGCCAATGAATATTGAGTGTCGCTTTTTAACCTGTGAGCGACTGTTTCAGCGACTAAACTGCCCGGTCATGCCTCTATGTCGTCGGCTCAGCCGAATATATACGCTGTGAAGGTTAGGCTGTGTGTTTGGCAGGACCAAACCGGTTTGTGGGAAACCATCACTAGGGAACGGTATCGACTTCAACTGATGCGCCTAAGCAAAGCACTGCGTGAAAAACGGGCACAACAATAGCAGAGACAAGAGGAAGTGATTCTACTGCATGACAACGCTCGGCCTCATACTGCCAAATTCGTTGAAACTTTCAAAGAAACGCCTAAATGAGAAGTTCTACTTTTACCGGCAAGTACCCGGTCATTTGTAGCTGACCCATTCAGGTCATTTCTGCTACTTCTGGACAACTCTTGTATTAAAATTGAAATGCTATTGAATGAAACCAGATTTTAATCCTGTAGGCCCTCTCCAAAATATCACAAGAGATAATAATTTCCAAACCATTTTCTTTCTTGTATTTTGCCTTCGTACGTACCAGTCTAATGAATTCAAACATTGGGAAACTACTTGCGCCCGCTATTGGCATATTATACATACCATTCACTTATGCGAACATCTTCACTGAAAATAATAAAATTTTAAAGTTTCCACCCAAAACACGATTCTGAAACCAAATCCAAATCCAACCAGTTCAAATTAAAAGTGTACTGCCATTATTAATATCGCACCCAGCGGAACACCGAACCGGTGCCATCCGAAGGTGTCTTTTTCTTTGTGAGCTTGTTGTGTAAGCGCTCTTTATGGCCACTTTTATGGTCCTCGCTGCTTGAAATACTTCTGTAACACTTCTCTCCTCTCCGCTATCACCCACTCTCACTGACCATCGTTCGCAATTTTGCCATTTCAGCCCCACTCGGAACCTGCAAAAACCTCATTTCACGTAGCAAATTTTTGCCGATTGTGGAGCAGCCAGTTGCAGTCAGGAAATAAAAGCGAGCAAACAATGCCAAGGATATCAGTGTCCCGTTTTTCCGTACCGGAACCACCACCAGCGGGGATCGGCGCACCGATGGCAATAATCGTAAAACTAAGGCAATCATTTTTAATGATTACAGTATCCTGACGCTCACTATAATTTATTGGAATTATTTATACGCTTGCAAAATCCCCAATCTAGAACCGGAACGTATACGGGAATGCGCGGCCGGAAAACTTCTCACGCATGTGACGGATCCTTTCCCACCTTGCGGAAAATAAATATTGACAGCAGTAAAAATTAATACCAAACTCATTAGTCACCGGCACAAAACGGATGACGCGCCGATCCCAGAGCGCAATAAAGCGGCAAATGGGTAGATCATTATGCAAAGTGCAATCCCGTTCCCGTCACCTGGTGTGATGTGGTGGTGATCGGAGAGACGGGGTCACCTGTGGTGAATCCTTTTTTTCTTCGCATCAATCTGTACTCTGTACTTGCCGTGGGGTGAAAAACGATGGGAAAAAACCGAGGCCCCTTTCGCAGCCTTTTTGCTTAGACGATTAGACGAGACAACTCGCAGGATGCAAATCATATTCGGGTAAGGAATGACGAATCACGTTCATCAATTCGGATCATGATTTGAGGAAAACCAGTTGCGCACTTGCATTTGGTGCGGTGGGAAAACCTGTGCCGCACGGGGAGGATGCTTTATTATGCCAGCCGCAAGTTGGCAAGGTGTGACACGATGTGCATTTGAATATTAACGAATATTTTGCCACGATGTCGTTTTTGTTGCCACCAGCAGGACCTGCTGCTGAGCCGTGCGGTAGAACGGTTTGAGAAATTATCATAACTGGATATGGGTAAAACTTTTATTGTGCTGACGTAGAAGTGGAAAGTCATCAATTTTAATTGTTGTGTCTATTCATGTGCGGTGTGCAGGATCGGGTTGCGATTTCCCGCGGATCGGTGCTGAGATTCATATGCACAGGTGATCCGTCGTCTGTGTGCTACGTCTTTTTGGCTAGGAGGGGCCAAAAAGGACATCGATTAATGACTTGTCAGGAGCGGTGATCAGAAAAGATAAGATGCTGCGAGGGTACTTTGTTAAGACGAAACAGATTTTAACGGTTTCAGGGGAATTATCTTGAACGTTTCGTGCTCGTCCTTTGTAAGTCATCAAAATGGCGATGTACGGAATGATGTTCCAATCCTTTTGATTGCATAAATTGGAAAACAAATTATAATAGAACAATGAAGTTAAGCCAGTTTTTCTGTCTTTTAACCCTGCAAAAAAAATCTCGCGTAATCCTAATTAATTAACTTGCAACCGAACCGGAATCGCTTCCCCGCCACAGTCGGCATAAATTAATTAGAATTTTCCTGCTTCAAAGTCTGACTGACAGGCGAAACACGGTGGACGCCTGCATCTCCGTGATAAAACCTACCATCAACCGTCTTAAGCAACGTCTTACGGACAGAACAATTAATCAAATTGTCCCCATCAAAAACCAAACCGAAACGGTAGCTCCGAAATCCCGGAAATGCCATTAACCTTCGCGGAGATCACCATTTGTTTTTTTTCCTTCGCCTATCCTGCCTTCTCTCACCCTCGAGGGTCGAAACAATTTTCGGTACATACTTTTATTCTGACCAACGTAATAATAAGTCATACAAACACCAGGCGAACGTGTCCCGTACTATATGGGAGTACCTTTCCTCGAGGACGTATAATTGATTTAACACAAACATTTACGCTTCGTGGTCCGCCGAATAAATCATCTCAATTACCTCGTCGGTGTCGGCTCCGTTTTTATTCCGATCGCCCCGCGGTCACATATAAGGAAGCGCTGGGACAAAGTGGGAAATGGTGCCAAGTAAATAAATGTCACCGTCAGATGGTTTCCTGCCTGTGACTCCCCACAGTCAGAGTCTGTTGCTGCAGTTCAAAGTGCAGAGAAATTAGAGAAGAAGCGAAGTTAAGACGTTGGAAATTAATCTTTATTAATTGAGAGTCCTGCAGACAATTCACTGTTTGATTCTCAACCAAGCGGATAATTGGATTGACAGAGCAAGTTTTAAATTTTCGAATCGTGGAGAACAGGAAAATTCAATTTGCCATTTTCCGACAAAGTCGACGTAACAGTTCGGTGGATCGTCGACCTTACACTTCCCACCGATGACATTTCCCGTATCTATTTCAACCGTTAGCCTTGCTCTGGAATTAAATCGCCTGCACAAAAAGTCGCCATTGTTATGGAAAGTTTACACGCTTCGATGATGGATTTGGTAAGTGAGAAGCGGGATTTAATCCTTTCGTGCGGAACAGCGGAACCCCGTTCTATAGAATGGTGAATGAGAATAAAAAAAAAAATTAACGCCTCTGTAATATAATTGAAAACTTTAAAATGTACACAAGCACCGGAAATCGGATTACAACCCGATGACAAGACACGGCGTCACTTGTGCCGGCCGGAAAGCCGAAGTCTAATGTTTGTTTTCGTTCGTGATTCTCCCGTGCGTCGGTCTGTTATATATAGTCCGCACTGGTCACGTGACAGCCCACATTGTTTGTTTGCATAATTTCAAGGCTCGCGGCCGCGCTTTTAGCCATGGATATCAATCATTGCGCGGAATGAAGACGATGGCGCCACGCGCCCGTCATTCAACCGACAGTCGATTGCTTCAGTTGGGTTGGAGAAGCAGAAGGGTTCAGTTTTTGACTGACTTTGGGACGCCGTTCAAGCAGTAGATTAAAATTTCCGACTGCGTTTCCGATAATGATCTGCGTTAACAGTGTTATTAAATTGTTCAGTTACGGTTATGAATAAGCTATGTGTAGTTGCATCTGATTATATTGTTATTATAAAATTCACTCCCAAAATAATGGTTGGGAGTTACTTTTCGATAGTAATTTTATTTGTTTAGGTTATATGTAAGAATGTCATGGGACAAGTTCATTTTTATTTTTATTTACAACGGCTACCACAGGAATATTTTTCATGAATATCGGTACTTATTAGACGCGTCACTCTTTGAACTCTATATACTATTCTTGTTACTCTAATAAACATTTCGATAGTGAAAAATGCAGTGTGTCGCGAAATCGCGGCCTTTGATTTTTTCCTGTTTTATCGGTGGTGGGCATCGCTAATCTCCCAGATGGTCTCGAGGTACGATGCTGTCCTAACAAGCCAGTCGTCGTAGGTTCGAGTCTCGGCTCGGGACAGACTGTTAGTGTCAGTAGGATCGTAGCGCTAGCACCGCAATTGTCCTGTACATTAAACAGTCGGCTGCGAAGTCTGTGTATAATTAAACAGAAGGTCAAGTTCCGAATCGGAATGTAGCACCAAGGCTTTGCTTTGGGCATCGCTCACCAAAAATTTTGCGACACAAATCGCCAATCCGTGAACCGACAAATTAGCTCGATAATCGCCAAACGCAAAACGCAAAACTCACATTACCGGAACTTTCTCTAATCGCTATAAGCAAACCCATAATTATGTAGATTGTTATATAGTTAAACGCATTGCTAATCAAAATAAACGAAAATTATCGCTTTTAAATGCTACTTACACAAACTGTTCATAATTCACGAAACAGTATTCATAACCAAATATTTTGTAAAAATAAGGCACAATTAATTTTGTTTGATATTTTATAAAGTAATCGGTTGTTGAATGCTCTATCACAGGACATCAATTGGATGAATTATTCTGGGAGCAAAGTGGGTTTTGTTAAATGCTAGAAGCTATTCACTCAAGTTACTTTTGATGTGATTCTAGGCGATTTTTTTAGCGTGTGAATTTTGTAATACGGCTGTTTCGCGTGGAGTCGAGGTAAAATTTCAAATTAAGAGTCCTGAATATTCAAAATTTCTGCTCTTGATTTTCATCATAATTGGCAAGTGGAAATAGCTCTACTACTACTCCCCCCCCCCCCAAACACACACTCGCACGCGCAGTGCTCTTTATTAGGTAGATGAAAGCCACTAAGCCACTAAATTATACCATTGTTAATACACGTGTGAATGATTGGTGTTTTTAATGGAATGTTACCATAACTTTAAATTACTAAAACACTTTGTCTCCATTTTCAGGTTTATGTTGGTCTGTTTAATAATGATAAAATAACAAAATGTGGCAACCATGCTTTACTGCAATTTCGCGAAAAATAGGGCAACCATTTCAGGCGACTATTTTTATTGTTGCTGAAACTTGGAGCTAATGTGCTATTTTGTGCAATTAGTATTAGAACTTTGACTTATTTTTGAAACGTTTGTGACGTTTTTGACAAAGTTGTAGATAATAGTTTTGTCTATTTTTTCCAATGATAAATTATCAAAATAATAATATAAGAAATAAGATAAAAAATTGTCCCTCATTTTTTGAAAATCTTATTTTTAAAAACTACGAAAGGTTATCTAAACTCTTGTTATCTTGTAGTAAAATTTTAATAAGTCAATCATTTCACCACATATAGACTTTTGCTCATCCATCTTATTTCTTGCAAATAATACACATGTATTGAGAATATAGCGGTTACGAAAAAAGTACACTAAAGTCGCTTTTTACGCGGGGAATACGTGCTGCGTAAAAAAACCGCGTAAATTCCGGAATCCGCGTAAAAAAACCTGCGTACATTCCGGAATCCGAGAGACGAAAAACCGGAATCCGCGTAAGAAAAAAATAACGCGTAAATTCCGGAATCCGCGTGCAAAACACTGCGTAAATTTCGGAATCCGCGTAAAAAATGCCGCGTAAAAATACCCGCTAAAAAAACGTAAAAACCGATGTTAGTGTAATGCGATTGATATGAAGATGTAATAGATACTATTCTTCAATTTAATGCTGGATTTAATGCGTTGCAATGGCTTTCTGTGAAGCAACTAGTATATTTTTTGACAATGGTGTTCTTTATAAAATTTTTTATAATATCGAGTATCGGTTCCTGTTAATCTACCGGATCATTTTAGGCTGTTTTTCGGAAAATAAGGTTGAAATGATGACACCCCGTTAAGCATACAGACGCGAGGCATATGGACGCGAGGCATAGTACGCTAGGCATAATGGACGGCAGGCATACGGACGCGAGGCATATGGACGCGAGGCCGAATATACGCGAGGCCGAATGGACGCGAGGCCGAATGGACGCGAGGCCGAATAGACGCGAGGCCGAATGGACGCGAGGCCGAATGGACGCGAGGCCGAATGGACGCGAGGCCGAATGGACGCGAGGCCGAATGGACGCGAGGCCGAATGGACGCGAGGCCGAATGGACGCGAGGCCGAATGGACGCGAGGCCGAATGGACGCGATGCCGAATGGACGCGAGGCCGAATGGTCGCGAGGCCGAATGAATACGAGGCCGAAAGGACACAAGGCCAAGGGAAAGTGATGCGGGATATGTTATTATCGTCATCATCATCACAGCCCTCTTTCAATAACATGTATTTCGCTTCAAAGTGTCATTTGGAAAGCAATACACTCGCGGCCTTCGGCCGACTCGCTGTTCGAGCGAATGCTGTCCTTACTCGCTACCGCTCGTTTGGACTTAACTAAGGGAAGAAAACTCTGTTTGAATAGACCTAGCAAACTAGTAGATCAGTCGTTTGGGTGCGAGAGGCCGCCGCTTCCGACGGCGGGTCGGCGGCCGGCTCGGACTGCGGAAATCACGGCGGCTTAGTGCCGCCTCGTTTCCTTGCCCTTGATTATGCGTCTTCGCCGCATGATTTCAAGAAAAGTATTATACCCAACTTAAACTCTTTAAGAATATATTAAAACCGGAACTACATATTTGGATCTCATGCGATCGTACAACGTCGCATTCGGCCTCGCGTCCATTCGGCCTTGCGTCCATTCGGCCTGGCGTCCATTCGGCCTTGCGTCCATTCGGCCTCGCGTCCATTCGGCCTCGCGTCCATTCGGCCTCGCGTCCATTCGGCCTCGTGTCCATTCGGCCTCGCGTCCGTTATGCCTTTTGGCAGTATGCCTCGTATCCATTATGCCTCACATCCATTATGCCTCGCGTCTGTATGCCTAGCATACTATGCCTAACATCCATATGCCTAGCGTCCATATGCCTCGTGTCCCGTCCCCGGTTGAAATATCTGTTTAGTTTGTATGGGAAATCTCCCTCCTCTTCCGGGGGAGTGTAAAACCACCATAGAAGTTTGTGTTTGATATGTATAAGAGCCCACCCATCGAGAAGTTGGGGGGGGGGGGGGTCGTCCAACCACTATGAAAATATAATTTGCTCCCAAAAAACCTCCACATGCCAAATTTGATTCCATTTAGTTGAGTAGTTCTTCAGTTATGAAGAAATTTGAGTTTAATTTGTATGAGCCCTCTCTTCCAGAAGAGGGAGTGGTGTCCAACCACCATGATTTTTTTTTGCTTTCAAAAACCTCCCAAAAACCTCCCAAAAACCTCAAAAACATATCGAATTTGGTTCCATTTACTTGATTATTTCTCGAGATGTGAAGAAATTTGTGTTTAATTTGTATGGAACCCCTCCCTTCCAGTAGAGGGAGGGGTGTCGAAACATTTTGGACATATTTGTTATTCCTAAAAACATTTACCTGCCAAATTTAGTACTATTTAATTGGTTAGTTCTCAAGATGTGCAGAAATTTGTGTTTTATTTATTTAGAACCCCTCCCTCACAGAAGAAGAAGGGGTGCCGAACCATTATGGATATATTTGTTACCTCTAAAAACAATTTGGTTGTATTTGGTTGATTGGTTCTCGAGTCGGTTCAGTAGTTTCCATGCCTATATGGATATGTCACAAAATATCAAAAAATTGGTCGCAGTGACGAAAATACCCAACACGGAAAAAAATGCCTCTATGGATCAGACAGGCAGACAGAGCAGCATTTTTTATATTTAGATTTGTCATTGACCACTGTATATTTCATTGGAGCCGTTGGACACGTACCCACAACCATCCTCCCTCTCTTTGAAAGTCATCAGTTTATATAGAATGGGTGTACCAATTATTGTTACATTCCATGAAGTGACATCCATATATTGCGTAACGCTAAAAACCCAGTTTTTTGACCCCCACCCCCATATGTTATGAAACATAACGTCAACACCTCCCCCCAAAAAAAATCACGTAACGCTGTAAAATGATTTGCTTAATAAAAATGTCGTGTTTCATTAAACATTGGCATCAGGTTCTAGAAATCTCAAGTAATTTTACATACCAACATATCTCGTTTTGGCTCAACCTCACTCTCGTGACCTAATGTCACCCCGGTAGATTCTATTTTAGTATTGCGGTCGTGGCTTTGCACACAACCCTGCCATGCAGAAACAATATTTTTTCCACATTTTTTACAGTGTATTCTAAAACTACTATCTACAAGTTTGCCAAGACACCGATCAACACAATTGTTATTTACAACTTTGCCGAAGACACTATGCCAATCGTTCAAACCGTTTTGGCTGTAGAAATATATTCATTTTCTGGGTAATTAAAAATATTTTTAAAGTCAAAACGGTTTGTTTGATTGGCATGGTCTTTTGAAAAAAATGAACCCTGTGAAAACAAAATTAACCTTTTTTTTTTTTCAAAATATCATAACTTTTGTCCATGATCGGACTTGTTGCATTGTTTAGGTAATCTTTCGTAGTTTTTACAAAAAAAAATTAATTTTTTCAAAAAATGAGCTTTTTAGATAATTAATTTTGAATTTTTCTTTTGAATTTAAAAAAAAATATTTTGAAGTGTTGTGGTAGTCTAGTTAAGGTTCCAGATTAAACTGTAGCTTGTTTGATTACTACAGTCATGATTTAGGAGCTAGATGGACTAACAAATGAAGTATTATGGAGAATTATTGCTTTGTCCGCCATTACTGATTTTTCATTCGCGTACCCCCTGAAGGTACCCCAGGTTGAGAACCGCTGATCTACAATTTTACCGAAGAAGTCACACCGATCAAACAAACCGTTTTGGCCTTAAAAATATTTGTTATCATCAATACCTTCCCAAAACAGCATTTTTCGATAGCTGCTCAAGAATGAGTCGTGTTCCGAAAAATTAAACCAATAGCACAAAATGGCATCTTTTGCCTATAGAAACGTCAGTCAAATCAAAAATGACATTTAAAAAAAAATAAAAAACTAGGACATTTTTTGTGGAACTGCTCAGTAGTGACAACAACGTTGTGGAGCTTTATCTCAAGGAGGCCTCTTTACCAGTCGGTGGTGGTTTTGACAGAAAGAAATACTCTTTTGCATTCATTTGAATGTTAGCTTGGATATGAGAAAAAAATGTTTGAAAATAAAACAAGATGGCGGACTATGGCTCTGAAGCTATTTTAAAATGTACATAGATAAATAAAATAGACAACTATTCCATCACAGTTATTAAAAAATGGAGAGATTTTGATAAAAGTGCATGGTAATAGGGGGAAAACTTTTTCGAATCAGTAAAGGATTTACTTATTATTGAAAATTATGAAAGGTACAAGTGAAAAGGTAGGTCGAAATTGTGCTCGCCGTTTGAGTTGTTAGCGAGACTGAAAACTCATTTGACTCACTTTTGCATAACACTGGTCTACAAAAGTAAAAAAAAAGTTGCCCTAAAGCTCAAATAATTTGCCTTATAAAGATCGTAGCTTTTTAATCATTTCTGTGAACTTTGATGCCCCTGGTACCTAAATGCAGAAGTGCGTCAAAAGGCCACAGAGGACGGGTTCGACGCTTCGCTAACGGGAAAACTCATTTCGGCTGCTGAAAATGTAATATTGGCTAGGGGCACAAAAATTTACAGGAATGATTAAAAAGCTATGATCTTTCCTTTTTTTTCAATTTAAAGCTCTAGAGCAAAAGTGCCGCTCATGGCAAGTCCGTCCCAATTGCATTTTTATCAATTTTGATTTTATTGGTGGTGGTTTTAAACATGTGTTTACCAATGATATCTAACCTTAACTTTATTTACGTACTTTCAGGCGTCTTCCACATTTACCTCTGGACGCGCTGGCAACTAAAGTCATTATATTTTCACCAATTTGGTAAGTAAATTTCGGGAACCAGTCGATTGTAAATTTTATAGTCTAAGTATTGTGATCGTGTAACCATAAGAAGGAAATCAAATTAGACGATGGTGTTCTAAGTCCTTTCTAAGATTATCTTCAAGAGATTGGTTGAATTGGTAAACGTTTCATTTTTTATATTCCAGAGAATGTCTTCTTCAAAAACAAATAAAATATTCAGACAGATTTATAATGACAGATAAAGCAGTGTATGCAGAACTTCTAAATTGAGAGCCGCTTGCAGTGTTGCCTATGTTTTTTAATCAGCAACATGTACAGGGTGACAATAGTGATCTGGATACTGAAAATCTCGTATGATCTTGTCAGCACTCAACCAATCGGCCTCATTGTTTAGGGCATCTTCAGCGGTGGTCCAAATCGCTGTTTTGTTCTATTTTTTTAGAACAAACTCAAATTCACTGCTGCACAGGTGGTGTAAATTTTGTTTTATATCAGATCTAAATTAAAAAAATTTGAAACTGGTTTTGGAACAAAAAATAGATCGTTCTAAAACCCTTTGTACGCTACCAATAGGTGGGTAAAATGACATATTTTGATTAAATACCTCATTTCTAGCTATTTCCATATAAACGTTTTGCGAGTGTTGGGGAATAAACAAAACAAAGATTTTTTATGACAATTCACAATTCATTTTTGTGGGTTTTCTGAAAAAGAAAATAAACCCCGTAAGAGGCCAGAAAAATGTTCCTCGAAGACGCTGAACTGAAAACGTTCAAAGTGCAGGCTTGTTTCAATATCTTCAAAACCGAACCCAAGTTTAAAGAACTGCAAGATTCTGAAAGATTGATGAGAAGAAAATGGAAGATGAACATCTACGCGATTAAATATTTTTCGCTATCCTCCGAAGCCCTACTTGTAGCAGAAATTTTTCGATCATACCAATCCATCCCGAGAAATGTCACTGACGCTCGGGTCTAACCGTCAAATCCATGAAGTCTTGTGGATATGAAGTGTCTTGCCAAAGTAATCGTTTAATGTGCGTAAAAATTATCGAATTTCCGTTTGTTGAATATTGAGTGCTTTTTATTATAACAAGTCTCATAAACTGATAGCATGGGGTATTGAATTGTTGACAGTGTGACAGATGTCAGCGGTTTAAAACAACAAGATATACAACACCGGTGCGGAGAACTAAAAGTTGGTCTATATTAGCTGGTTCTATTCAGGTTTCGCTGGTGTAAATCTAGTATAAAGTTGTTTCAAAAATAGTCCACCGCTGAAGATGCCCTTACGTTCGTGAAATGACGATTCAGGACAAACTATGTATCGATATGTGTTGGATGTTCCCCGAGCTAAATTATTTCATCTTAATAGTTATTACGTTTATTCACATTCAGACCCAAAATAAAAACTGGACGTAAAGCACTTTTATTACAATCGGACAGTACCTTCTTTCAAGAACCAGCAGTGGTGTTAAAATTGCATTCCCTCAGACAGACAAACATACGATGTAACCTTTTGTTGAATAGTTTGAAATAGTTTGTTTCCCTATGGCTGGAATAAGAGGCTGATACTAGACCCCTTGTTTCTTGTGAGGGAAACAACGACGGCCGCATGGCAGCGAAATAAGTGGGCAACAAAAAAAGGAGGACGTTTCATTGTAAAATGTGTTTTGACAGGTCTATTTAAAAAAAAAAACTCTCTAAGTCAATTTAAGTAAGGGATACGAATTTTGAGTATTCGGCAAAGTTAGTCGTGTCGATTTTGCCTATAACTTTACCTAAGACACTAATCGGGCAACTCGATGAAGCAAACAAATAGATTTTGCATCTCACTTTTGGGGAGATTAGTTACAAATATTATAGCACCAAAAGATGCAGGAGGTCATACCCATCAATTTTGCTGAAGACGTTGTAATTTTATATTTAACGCACGTGGAGTTATCAATTAGGCGTGTCAAAATCGACTACTAAAAACCTCTGTGCATTCTTGGTAATTTTGGTACTTCTAGTCATTGTCAACTTACGTCAAAGTGTCGAATAGTAATTGCTCACCAGGTTCGTCGCTTGAACGTTATGTCTACGAAAAAACTTGTTTAGTTCTATAAAAAAAAAGGTTGGTGGATAGGAGCATTAAAATTCACAGGAATGGTTAAATCACCAGTTTTGTCAGGAGGCTCAAATAAAGTCTAATTGTTCCACCGAAACGCGCCAACTGGATTGGCTTGGTTCTCGAGTCGCTCGAGGTGTCGCGGACAGTCGTTCCTCTTGCAATGCGGTTGGTTTGACTCAACAAAGTTTGAATACTAGCTGATGTATTCAGTAACTGAAAACCGGCGTTCGACGTCATTTTAAAATCACGAATAGCGAGTTCTGTTTTTTTGGCTGTGAAAAGCGAGAGAAACTATTTGAATACTTCCTGGTATCAGTATTTATAGAGCCGAAAGACGCTCTAAAAGTGAAAATTGATGTCTGAAATATTAGCTAGGTTATGTTTATTTTCCTTCATTAGACGTGATTCAAAACTTAACGCGAAATGCGAGGATACTAATCCTCTCATCTCCGAATTGAAGGTTATCGCATCTCAATCTTACGTTTAGAGAAAATCTATAAATCCAATATTAAACGCAATACTAAATCACACACACAATAAATCTACATGCATAAAAGTCAAATCAAACTTGGAATGCGAAGGCATGGTGGAATCCACAAGAAGAAAAGAGTCCTAATTAAAAAGGAAGTTCTTGCATTTGAGTTCTTTTAAAATCAATTGTGGGGAGTCAATGTCCAATGACCAGAACATGATGTTCGGCACCGTATTAAAATCAAATCTAATGGAAAGCTTGGTAAAATTGAGGTAACTCTTCTAAAACCATTGATGGCATTTGAAACTCAATGTGGCCACTTCTGGTTTCGAGAAATCCATGAGAGTCAATCATATATTCCTTTAAATTTAACCATTAAAACACGGGATGACGTCCAGAGACCGATATATGACACCATTTTTGAATTTAACATGAGGAATTCCGTCTTCTAGTTGTGCCTGATGATGGTTACAAAATTCGCTATAGGAATGTACAAACCATAACAAGATTATGCTCTATCAAAAATAGCTTGCAAATTACCTAAACTTTAGGCTGTACAGTAAACCTAGGAGAGTATAATAAGTTCCTTCATTAAAAGTAAAACACGTATATTTGTTTGCTACAGTAAGTTATATATTTGTCGAATAACATCAGCAGTTTCACTTCGCAGACACTTCTAAATAGGAGTAATTCAAGTTACTTCTTCACAATTATCAATTTCATTCCATCATGGCCAAAACTGGTGCTATGGCCAAAACCGGTGCCCCTACCCTACTCTATAATATTGGTATTTCCGATCACTGTTAGGCTATTAGATAACTTAGAAATATCTATGATGTTGCATTCGCAGCGATTTTTAGACATTCGTAATATTTTTAGAGAAGCACTACAAGACGTCCAATACTCTTTGTTTGATTGTTCCTTTTAACCGCAACGACTTGGTTATAATAATAATAATTTGATAGTGGAGAGTTCAAAATACGCAAGGAACAGGTACTGAAGCTGAGCTAAATTTTAATCAAGAACATCGATCGAACAAGATAAGTGTTTCTGAAATCAATTTATAAAAAAGTGAAAGTGTATTCGAATGAATGATCTATCATCATTCCGTAGCAGCTAGACCCGCCTCTACCAAATATGGCACAGGTGTTTTTGAATATAATAGAACAATTATAGGAGGGTAAACAAATTAGTGGTTTCTAATTCGCGGAATATTCTTCTAACAATCCGGATCGAAATTAAAAAATTCAATATTAACACAGAATATTAATATTCGTGCTCAAACAATCAGACCTCAGTTGGTGTTTAAATAAAATTTAAAAGCAGTCACAATGTTTTGAATCTTTTTCGTCACACCGGAGATAATTTTGCCGTTGGTTGTAATTGATTAGCATAACACCGATTAGTTGAATGAACCTGTTAGTTGGACTTTTCTCAGCGATTATTAAGTAGTAGAATATCAGATCGTTATTTAGGTATTTCCAAAAGTGTAAAAACATTGTATCGTACAAACTTAATTACTCACAAAGCCGGTACGCTCGAATGGTGGAATACATTTCAATTCGAATCTTGTCCTATAATCTTTGATTTATCGATTTTCGCGCACTCAAACATCTATTCAATTTTAGATAATTTACCGCATTTATTATCTCGTGCTACGATATCAACATGATTCACTGAATTAATCGAAATTCATGGATCCTCTGAGAAGCAATTAAATCGGTTCAGTGTCTCTTCCCTATCGCTGGCGGTGCATCTAGAACCAGAAGCCCTTCATTTCATCGATCTCCGCTTGTAGCGAGCCAAGCGGGAAGGAAATCTAGTGCTACTCTAATCTTGCTTCGGTTTCCAACTTGTTTATTTGTATTTAAATTTATAGCACACACATTATAATTTGTCCATCTCATCTCAGTATCCCTCAGGCCGCCGCCATCCTCCTCCTCCTCGTGACGTTCAATTTCTTAAGGTTCACGTCTTCTTTTTGAAAACCCCGGGCGCGTCACCAAACCGCCAGTCACCAGCACTGCGCTCCGGACTACGCGCTGGCCATTGTTCCAGCTGCGTTTTTCCCGTTCTTCGTCCACATCCTCGAGGAGAGATACACATGCAAACCAACGCCCCGCTGACGACACGGTTTCTTCAAGTTCTGACCCGCGAGGCAAAAACCAGTTTTCGAAACACGTGCATCGCATGATGTGCCCCCTGCTCCGTTCACAGCACCGAGCTCCTGCTTCACCCCCCCCACGTGCATGCTCTGCTGATCCTCCAGCCACGGCAGAACAGCGCGCACATATGCAGCTCTCTTTACAGCATTAGTCCAAGGAGAACCGTAGTTGTCTTTCAGTTGTCCTAAGCTAGCATCATTTGTGGCCTGCTATACCGCCTTCCCCCGGACACCCCGTTCGCTTCGCAAGTGTGACCCACACTCTTCGTCCGTCATGGTTTGTATTTATTTATGCCACTTTTTGATTGTCTCACTCTTGTCTTGGCTCATTTTCCTAGCGCTTCTATCGTGCACCCAACTTTCAATCCATCTCGATCAGTTTGGACGCGTTCGAGCGAGATGCAACGAAAACAAATCAAGCCAACCCATCCTCCTCCTCCACGGGTCACCCCTTTTGCACCCGTTAGCCTCCTGCCGCCTGACCGGACCATAGCTTGAGACCCTCGCTCGAACCACAACCGACCTACTGTGGAAGACCTGTTCGGCTCTTTGTGCCTCGAATCCCACCATCCTCCTCTCCCGCGCGGGTAAGCCCTTCAACATGGTTTGTCGGTTGCGATTGCAGTTTTTGCGTCGTAGAATTCTCCAAACAGACTTCACATAATAAACACGATAAGTGTGCTGTCTGTAGGGTTGTCCTGTTGGGTCTGATATATCGACAAACAGACGAACGGTACTAAGGGAACCACCCGGAGATGTGAGGATCTCGAAGCAGTAAAGAGGAAGAAGTTGCATCCAAAGCAGAACATACGAAGGTTCTCGACCTGTAGTCAAGCATACACACACATGTTCGTTTCTTCTTTCACTTTTCACTCTTGATCGTTCTGTGATTTTTTTTTTTATTTTGTTGCCTTATCGCTTTTTAGGCGCGCTTTTTTTACTTCGATGCTGAGACGCTACCAGAGAGTGTACGATAAACCCTGCAGCAGCACAGAAGAGGAAATCGGTGTAGAAAGCGCGACGGGGGAGGGGAAAATTAAAAGATAACCTAAGGAACAATCGAAAACAAAACAAATCACGTCGGAACAGGTCCCTTCTAAATTTCAATGGGCCTGTTGGCTGTGTGGGTACCCGAAGCAATCTCTTCCTCAGCCGGGCAGCGACAGTTAATTTTTATGATCCGTTCCACTGCTCCCACTGCAGCCCACAGCAAGTGGTCCTCGCTGTTGTCTTTGCCTGCGTGGACAGTGTCCAGGATTGTGCATGTTGCGTTTGGTTTAAGAATATCGAAAATGAGGTGGAAAACCGAGAGGGTTTGTTTTGTTGTCGTCTTCCGTGAGTTGTTTGGGTAGGATGGGGCCGCGTGGGTGTTGCGGTGGAACGGTTACTGGTTTCGCTATTGACGTTGAGAGTTTTTTAAATTTGAATTTAAGAAACAAGTGAAAATCGAAATTGGACGAAAAAAATTGTGTTTGAATGAAACAAATGTAATGATTTAAATTTTTAATTAGGACAGTAATTTTCAGCTAGCTTTTAACTTTAACGTTTAACTAGGGTTGCCACTTAATCGTAGAAGTTCCGTTTCTTCGGGCGAACGCGAACTTTCCCGGTATCGCGAACTACTGAAAACTTAACAGCTTCCGACAGTAGTTTTAAGTTAATATTTCGGTTGAAAAAACATTTTTGTTAATGAATTAATTCACCAAATGTTTTTCGGAATATCTTTTGCTGACATGAGCAAAGAAACGCCGCGCTCAATCAGCTTTTAAGAATGTTTTAATGTTTAAAACGATCCGAACGATGTCAGCAGGGCCGGCGGTTGATGTGGGTAGTATAAGTAGTAGTACCCACTCGGAGAATATGCCTGTGGGTACTAACCCACTTTGAATTTTCAAAAAAAAAAACAAAAATTCTGATAGGGTAAATGACCCAATAGTGGAGGAGCTAAGGACGAGTTATGCATGTTAAGCCATGTTTTGGCTAAGAAAAACGAATCTAGCTGGTCCGTTTCACTATTTTCTGTTGAAATAGGTTCTATTTGATAATTTTGCACCTTAAAATTGACTTTGAACCCGCTTTGAGGGTTTAAATTAACTAAAATAAGTTGCACGCTTTTGTTCCAATAGTTGCGGTAGAGTTCCTATAGTTGTGAATGGGTGTTCCTGTAGTTGCGGTATATGAAACATTCGTGTTTGCTTGGTTAAATGAAGGTATTTCCCTGCTCGAAGTGGTTTTTGATTGTTTTATTATTTATCATATTGTTTTTAATAGGTTGTCGGTTTGCAAGTAAATACAAAAATGCACGAAGTTAACTAAGAGACGGATTTTGCGCCAATTTGGTCAGATGTTGGCAAAATTCAGTAAGGGTATGTAGGTTTTATTAAAATAAAACAAATTTTGCATACTTTTTATAAAATGTCTTTAGACAAACATTTGAAAAGGGCTGAAATTGGCTGAAGAGAAAGACCAATGGCGCTCATTTTGAAATATTCAGAATTTTTTTTTCACGATTGGTGACTTCTCAACACTGGAAGTTAGAGTTTATTACCTCTGCTTCGTACCATGTTTGCGCTTACATTTTTGACGTTAGTGTTTACTAAAAGAGCGACTGAAGCTGTGAAAGGCTCGTTAAAAGAATTACAAGACCAAAAGCAGTGGGTAAGCATCGATTAAGAGGTCATAAATGCATAATACAGCATTTTAGGGGTGAGAGCGATAGCTTTTGTGGCCGATCATGTATGAAGTATCGGTAAATACACGGTGGCAGGGGAAGGTGGGGTTCAAAAATTGAATAGTAATAAGTTACATCATTTAGGTATGTCCCCTAGTACCTGCTTGACCCTAATATACACAAGTAGTCCCACATACATATGTTCTGATAAACGTAAATCAGAATTGCGAAACATACCGCAACTATAAGAGCATAGTGTATCTTGTGATCCAAAAGTGGAGGAAGTAATTTATAAATAATATGATCATCTATTAACGAACTTCACCTGTGCAACAGTTTCCATGATAAACTGTTATCAGGGAAAATAATTATATGAGTAATAATCGTACTAAAACCACACACATATCTTAAAACAATCGTGGACAAAATAAGAAAATGGGTAGTGAGTGGTGCCTTCCGGGTTAGTTTCTGAAAAATACAGTATTCTCCAGTAATTTGGATATTTTAAGTATATATTGTTGTAGTAACATATGTACTTATGTTTAATTTATTATTTCTTCAACATGTAGCATAAGCAATTCGCTTCTAATTTGTTTAAACGATGAATTTAAAAGCGATGCCGCAACTATTGGTGCTACAACAACTATTGGATCATCTACCCTATTTTCTACGTTCGATATTTGAAATACCCAGTTTCCAACGTCAGACCTTATACCTCTCTTCCATTCTCCCTTTTTTATTCAACTCACACACCGCGAGTTGAGATGCCAGAATATTTCGAGACAAAATTCGTGGATCTGGCAACTATGATCGCGATCGATGCATTTGAATGAAGGCGAAGAGTAGAGTTGTCACATCTGGGGATATAGTTTTCTTACTACCTCGGGAATAAAATGTGACGCCGGCCCTGGATGTCAGTGCGTTTTCCTATTGTTCTGATGCGAACTCACTCCTGGATAAATTCTGCATGTTGTATTATTTAGGGCTTTTCAATGCTGCCAACCGCTTTGGATTAGACGCTGTTGTGCGCCGCTCCATATGGGAAAACAATGGCGTATGTAAACCCTGCTTGGTAAACATACGAATGAAGCTCTCACTTGGATTGGGACCCGATTCCTCATGTTATTTGTATCGTATCCCGGTTTGCACAACGAGGAAGTCGAGAAGGCGTTCTTAACTGACGGCAACGAGACTGAAGGATATTTAAAAAAAAAAAAAAATCCTATCTTAGTGCCTTTGTAAACACTATAACATTTGTTCGCAAAAAGTTGTGGCACATTTCAAAAGAAACAATGTTGCCGAAAACATTATACTTCTATCTGGCTATTTAAGCGGACTTTTGTGGTGTTTCCTATAGAATGCCATTCAAAATGTTATAACAAAAGAAACAATTTCAGCGAAAAAAGTTTATTTCAATCTTTTATATTTTTTACTAATTGCAGATTTTTACTAAAATAACGCACTAATATAATGCAAGAATCAACAGCTAAAACCAGTTCTATATTAAAATATAAGTCGAACATCACTCAATCCAGATATAGGCATTATTTTAATAGGTATTATTTTAATAGAAACCTTCGATGACTAAACAAACATAAAAGATTAAAATAAACTTTCTATGGTGGGATTGTGTGTTTTGTTATAGTAAACGACATTGTAGAACATTGGAAAACTGTATAAAACCACTGTCAAAAGTTATATTAACATGAAACAAATTGGGGGTATTACACAGGAAACTTAACGAAAGTCTGTTAAAATAGGCAGATACAGGTATAGTGTTTAAGGCAAAGTTGTTTTTTTCTAACAAAATGCTCCCCAACTTTGCTTTACAAAGTGGATGCTTATATGAAAATATTGAAAAAAAAAAAAAAACTAGGAAACTGGCTTAAGATTACTTACTTACTTACTTACTTTACTTTTATGGCGACAGATCGTTGAGATCCTATGCCGAATCCAGAATACGTTTCCACGAAACTCGGTCTTGGGCTGAAACTCTCCAGTCTTCCCTTACACCCGCTGCTCTAGCATCCTCGTCGACAGCACACATCCAGCGCGTGCGCGGTCTGCCTCGAAGTCGTCGGCCTCTATCCGGTTCCCTGCTAAATATTATCTTTGCCGGTCGCTCATCCGCCATCCGTGCTACGTGGCCAGCCCACTGTAACCTGCCGTGTTTCATCAGCTTGACAATATCCAGGGCCGGCGTCACATTATTTTCCCGAGTGGGTAGTATGCAATTGCGGGGGATAATTCCGTGTGGGTAAGTACCCACAGAGACATTTTCCGAATGGGTACTATTACCCACACTACTCACATGAACCGCCGGCCCTGACAATATCAGCGTGTTTGTATACTTCGTACAGCTCGTGATTCATGCGCCTGTGCCACACCTCATTCTCTAGTTTGCCTTCGAGTATTTATCGCAGGATTCTACGCTCGAAGACCCCAAGCGCTCGTCGATCGGCCTTCTTCCACGTCCACGATTCATGTCCGTAGAGCGCCACCGGGAGAATCAGAGTCCTATAGAGTGCAAATTTCGTACGGATCCGTAGGCTACGGGACCTAAGCTGGCTACGAAATCCGTAATAAGCCCTATTCGCCGCCGCGATCCACCTCTTCACTTCGCGGCTCATCTCGTTGTCACATGTCACGACAGTATTCATCGACCACTTCGAAAGTATCCCCATCCATCTCCACCGCAGCACCTACACCCGCAAAACTACCACGCTCTCTGCCAGCCAGCATTTGCTTCGTTTTGGCAGTGTTAATGGTGAGTCCAATTCTCGCAGCTTCCCTTTTGAGATCCGTGAAGGCCTTCTTAACTGCTCTACGGTTAACACCAATTATATCAATGTCGTCCGGAAAGCCCATAAGCATGTGAGACTTAGTGATGATGGTGCCGCTCCTCTGCACACCTGCCCTTCGTATTGCACCTTCCAAAGCTATGTTGAACAGCAAGTTCTAAAGCCCTTCACCTTGTTTCAGCCCATCTAACGTCACAAACGCGTCCGAAAATTTGCCCGCTGTCCTGACGCATGATGTGAAACCGTCAAGCGCCGCACGTAACAGTTTAATTAGTTTTGTTGGGAAACCATGTTCTAGCATTATTTTCCAAAGCTCGTTGCGTTTCACTGTGTCGTACGCTGCCTTAAGGTCAATAAACAGATGATGCGTCTGCAAGTTGTGTTCTCGAATCCTGTCGAGAATCTGTCTCAAGGTAAACATCTGGTCCGTTGTAGATCGCCCCACTCGAAAACCGTATTGGTATTCTCCAACGAAGGCTTCCTGCAACGGCCTCAGTCGCAGGAACAGGATACGGGAGAGAATTTCGATGTAGATCTTGTAGATAGGACATAAGAGTCCTTCCAACCAGCCCGTTCCTTAGACCATACTCTTAGGATAATCTGCTGAATTGCATCACACAGCCGCTCGCTTCCAACGTTGAAAAGTTCGGCCGGTGAACCGTACTTCCCAGCGGCTGTGTGGTTCTTCAGCTCTTTGCAAGCATTCTTCACCTCGTCCAATGTTGGTGGGTACACAGCTTGTCGTTGGTGGTCGTTGGTGGTAGAGTAAAGGCTTTCCCTACCAATAACGGGACAAAAGTACTCCTCTCGTCCGACTTGTGCGTTCGTATCTCCGATGACGATCTTTATATCGTGTTGTGGGCACTCTCCATACGTTTTCTCAAGGAGCTCATGGAACTTCTCCTTTACGTCATTGGTTTTATCGTTTGTCGGCGCGTACACGTTGATAAGGCTATAATTGAAGAATCTGCCTTTGATCCTCAATACGCATAGACGGTTATTAATAGGCCTCCACCTAATAACACGCTTCTTTTGGTTTCCAAGTAGCACGAAACCGACGCCCCGTTCCGCTCTGTCGCCGCCACTGTAGAAGATGTGATACTTGAAAGAAATGCCCGCGGTTGGATCAACCGTCCGGAATTCACGTTCTCCGATTTTAGGCCAACGCATCTCTTGTATGGCTGCTACCTCCACTTTTGCCTCCCGTGGTTCTCTGGCCAAGATGCCCGCGCGTGCAGGTTCGAGCAGAGTCCTAACATTCCAAGTGCCAAGTTTCCAATCGTTGTCCTTTTTCGTTTGTCTAGGTCTATACCGATTGTTCCGATTCGTATAATTCTCTGGATTTTTCGTAGTAGGTTAAAATTCTGTCCACGTGGAATGTTTGTTGAAATATGAAATGGGGTCGAAAATGCCGAAAAAAGCTTTTACTTAATTAGTGGATGACCCCTGAGACAGATATTTCGTTATTTAGTACTGAAAAGGAATGTCTCTTGTACGGATTTCTGCTGCATAAATTGCGAATTGAGATGCAATACGACTACTTCCAGTCCAAGCGACTGTGATTTTAACATCAAAACGATTTTAGGATACAGGTCAGATAGCGACCGTGACATAATATAAACTGAAAATTTTTGCAACGTGTCAAACCTTTTTAAGACTGAAAAAATTATCATTATCCATAAGAGAAATTGGTAATTAATCTTTAAAATGATTTATTTCTCTTTAAAATTACTAATTCTTGACCCTTTTTGACATTAAAATTCAGATAGAATTATAATTATTATTCGTCCGCACTGATAGAAGATGCGTTCTTGTACATTATTATCTCTGAGGATGATGGCAGAAATTGTCATTCAAGCAATCATGCCTTCTTGTGGGTTCAAAATATTGAAACAACGAATTCGTCCCTGAATTTCTATTCAGTAGTAAGTATTTCGAAAATTCCAAAGTTTGGAAATCCAACGATTTATAAAACATTCAATGTAAATCAAATATTTCAATCAATGTTAAAATTTTGATAGTCTCCAAAAGTACATGCAATTTTTGATAAGCCTTTCACGTCATAAGTCCGCTATTTCTGTTATCAGTAAAAATTCAGAAATAGTTAATTTAGATATTTTGGCCAAGAACATTTATTTCGAAGTATTTATATTTTAATTTCTGTCATGTATTGTAGTCGACGGAGTTCACACCAAGTCGACAAGGTATTGGCAGCCTCTTATCAGAACCTAAATAAACTTTGTGGGTGGCCTACTGAACTAAGCAACTTTGCATGATTCATTTTTCAAAAATTTACGTAGGTCAACATTTGGAAAGGGCCGAAGTGTTTTTTTTTATAAATCAATGTATATGAATAGATAGAGAAAAGTTGTCAAGGTATGACTTTTAGGCAATTGTTTGAATCTCTATTTTTTTTTGGTATAATGTGATGATGCATGGCGTTTTTGACGAAAAAAAATCTATACTTTCTTGAACCTTGAACCACGATTTAGACAAAAATAACGAAGTCCTTTTTGGTCCATCATTTGGCCGGTTTACCACAACCTTTCTAGCAAATTATGCAGAGGTTTGCAGAAAATTATACACCAAATTTTTGCTTTTTAAATGGTTTATCGGTAACTTTTTGTTAAAATATTTTTTTGCAATTTAATCAGAACTGAACAATGCGCTTGCGCAATGCTTCTTGTTTCGGACTAGAAAAATATCGTATAAGGAAATTCTCTACCTAATTCAAATCAATTTTCTGCTGAAACAAACACTATTCCTGAATTTGTCTTCTTGAACAGTTACTCTTACACAAAAATCATTGAGTGGTACATAACATCCCAGTAAATTTGTATTACTACCCGAAAGATTATAGAGATTAACGGGCTTTTCTTAACTAGAAATTGTCAAATTATTTTTCAGACACAGCAGATATATTCTAGCAACATAGAAGTTTGTCCTTGACTTTCCTTTATTCAAAACAAAAATTTGCTCTGACGGAACATCTTCATTCGCTTCCCTTTGTTGGGACGGAAATGCAGTAAATCTTTCACGCATAATTCGAACCACATCGAATCGTGATTCCCCATCATTGCCGACAGTTTTACTTTGTCGGTAAACAAAGTGCCACAATTGCAAGACCGGTCAGTTTTTCGAACCTTGAGAGTCGTTCGTCTTCGGATCGCAGTCTTGCCCAGCAGGTTGCAGTCTGGATCGCTTCTGTAACTAAGTGTGATTTATATCTGTCTGTGCTAACTTTTGAAGCAAAGTAAATTCGACCGTCATAAAACTAGAAGGTCACATTAGAACTCACCTCCGTGGGAGGTTGATGTCGGAATCATCTGTTCTTTGTACTGCATTTTGTCGATCACTCCGACTGGATTGCATTGCAGCCAGCAACAGGATGAGTAACAGATACGGTATGTCATTTGAATACGGCTTCATTAAAAAGAAGAAAGCTGTCAATAGCGTGAGAACTGTCCAGGAGTGTTGGGAAAACAAATCTTTGCCTTCCTCAGGTACACAATGATTATCCGCAGTTGATTACAATTTCATCACAGCCACAGCCGCCGACGCCATCCGCCGAAGTCCAATCTAACACCAAATTAGTGCCTTTTCATCGCAGCCCCTTTTCTCTGCGGCCAAGAAATTGTGCTTTATAGGATGTTTAGGGTACTGCACACAAGCAATCGAAATAATGACCAAGCGGAGAGGAAATCTTCCTCCAGGCAACTGTATGGAAACCGATAATTAGATATAGTTGACCGTCAATCGAATCAGAGTCTGCGCGGCCGTGGTGTGGACACTTGTGCCTCGGAACGAGCGCATCCGGGATACCAACCAACCCGGCCGACGTAAGTTACAAGGTATGCACGCGATTTATGGCGACAGTCCCCGTTCCCTCGCTGTTCGCTGCTGGTCGTGTAATTAATTTTCTTGGCGGCGGGAATTAGGATGAAATTATCTTCGCAGTTTAATGGCGTTTCTCGGTAGCCGGGGCAGCCGATTGTCGGGAGGCGGACACTGAGGTGTAATAAATCGGGAATTGATTCAATTGCTCTGGACAGAACCTCCGCCCGGCTGAAGGTAGGGGGGTAGAGCCATTAAAATAAACTATTTATTCATTAAATGGAATATCTTCGGGGTAGCGAGAGTTTAGTGTCCGGGCGTATGCAGTAAGTTATGGGGACAGATTGATGACTTGGAGAGGCTTTGTGGATTTTTTTTTCTGCTCTCTGTACGTTCTTCGTTGGTCCAGTCAGACACTTACGCTTTGATGGTTGGATTGTATCTTTCGAGGATGGGGACGAGAGCGCCCGACGATTGGCCGTGCTTACGGTTTATTACTTTCGAATAGAACGGTGTCAGTGGCATTGACTTTGAGTGGAGATTAAATTTAATTTGTAGTGATTCAAAGGGAAAGCCTTCCAGCATATGTGCACTATGATAAAATGGTATAGTTTATTTATCCGTACAATAAAAAGCTCGGTGTTTGATGATATCTATTACTGCGAAACTAATAAAATCCCATTTTACTCATTTTCTTACTCAATGTAACCGATGCACTTTATTCTAATTTTATAGTGTCCAATAGCGTCTAAGATATGCGTCCAATAGTGTCCAAGATTCAAATGGCATGAAAAAAAGCGACCTTGGTGTACTACAAAACATACAAGAGAAAATCGATCTCGAATTGAACTCAAATCGCTGCAAAACGCATGTGAAAAACAAAAATAGCAAACGAAAAGTTTTGGAAGCTTGTAATGGCGATTCTCTTAATTCGGACTTCGAGTTGCTGAAAAACAATTTTTAACGCTAAAAATCACTAAAATTAGTTCAATGGTCATCGTGAACTCATCGATCATAATTTAGGTAAAGGAAAAAGATCGGGGATAATGAAGCTATGACTCGCTAATAAACGGTTCGAGATTCAAATTTTAAATTTAGAGCTGAGATTTGGTATCCGGATCTGGGATTGGGATTTTGGGTTTCAAATTAGATTAAAAACTTTTTTTTGTTAGGGAATTAGAATTACGTTGTTTATTGATGTGAACTTTTGTAATAGAGATTAAAGACTTGGAATTAGGTTTGAATTTTGTATGTTGATTTGAGATTTCATTTGGAATTGGATTTCTGATTTAGGATTTTATTAATATTTTAGTTTAATAATTGTGACATAGAAAATGAGATTTCAACCAGTATCAGAGTTTGGATTCTTATGTGGATTTGAATGTAGATTTAGATTTGGGTTTCAGATTTTGTTTTTCTTTCTAGTTTGAGAATTGGATGGAAGTTGCAGGTGTGGACTTTAGATCTTAGACATAGAATTCACATTTGCGATAAAGATTTGCAATTTGGGATCTGGTATTTGAAAGTTGGACACGAGATTTGAATTAGGGTGATTTATAATTTAAATTTAGAGTTCAAATTTGAATTTAGGAATTGGATTTCGATTTAGCAATTAGAATTAGGAAGTGGGAATAGGACTATGGATTTGAATTTGAGTTTAGAGTTGAATTTGGGATTTATATTAGTTTTACTTTTTTCGGAAACTGGATTTGGAATTCGAATTTGAAATTTTAGTATAGAGATTGAATTTGCATTTCGTATTAGGATTTGCGGTTTCTGGTATTTGAAAGTTGGACTAATTTAAATCCCAAATTCAACTCTAAACTCAAATTCAAATCCATAGTCCTATTCCCACTTCCTAATTCTAATTGCTAAATCGAAATCCAATTCCTAAATTCAAATTTGAACTCTAAATTTAAATTATAAATCAACCTAATTCAAATCTCTGGTATTTGAAAGTTGGACACGAGATTTGAATTAGGGTGATTTATAATTTAAATTTAGAGTTCACATTTGAATTTAGGAATTGGATTTCGATTTAGCAATTAGAATTAGGAAGTGGGAATAGGACTATGGATTTGAATTTGAGTTTAGAGTTGAATTTGGGATTTAAATTAGTTTTACTTTTTTCGGAAACTGGATTTGGAATTCGAATTTGAAATTTTATTATAGAGATTGAATTTGCATTTCGTATTAAGATTTGCGCTTTGGAATCCCGTTTTGGTATTCATATTTGAGACTTGATTTTAAAGTTTGAACTGGGATTATAATTCTGATCTGAGATTTGAATTTGGGATTTGAATTCGTGAAATAGATTTTGATTCAAATTGAATATCGAAAAATGGACTCATGTTGGGTTTGGATTTGGATTCGGATTACTATTTGGATATTTAAATTTGGATATTTTGATTTGAATTTAGATTTGTACTTTGGGATTCAAATATGTGATTTGAAGTTTGAATTTTGGGTTTTAGCTTAATACATGGAAAAAAAATTTTGATCAAGAATTGCACTGGTCGACAAAAGCGACAAATAAAAATGCTGCCCCAAAGCTCGAAATAGCATGCCTTAGAAAGATTATAGCTTTGAAAGCATTCATGTGAATTATGGTGTTGACAAGTGTAATCATTATGGACTTAGATTTGTTAATTGGATTTTTGTTTAGGGATTGTGAGCAATTAGATTAGAGTAAGAGTAAAGTAAGAGTAGAGAAGCAATAGAGTAAAAGTAGAGAAGGAGTAGGGTAGAAGTAGAGTGGGAGTAGAGCAGGAGTAGTGTAGGAGTAAAGAAAGAATAGAGAAGGAGCAGAGAAGAAGTAGAATAGGAGTAGAGTAGAAGTAGAGTAGGAGTGAAGTATGAGTACAGCAGGAGTAAAGTAAAAATAGAGCAGGGGAAGAGTAGTATTAGAGTAGGAGTAGAGTAGAAGTAGAGTAGAGGTAGAGTAAGAGTAGTGTAGGAGTGGAGTGGGATTAGAGTAGGAGTAAAGTAGAAATAGGGGGAGCTGAGTAGCCGCAAGGTTACAGGGTCCGCCTTGGTAAGCAGATGGTCGAGGGTTCGAATCTGAGTAGAATCAGGCCATTTGGTGGTTGCCAAAGGACTTCAGCATGGGTTTATTCTCAGGCTTCCCACCAAGTACCTTTCCTTCAAACTGAATTCTACAGTACCTCTGTTGACTCTTCTTCTAACAAAAACCCTGTATAATAAAACTGGTGTGAGTAACTTATGAAAGTTCTCTCCAGGGAATTGTAATTAGGCGATATTTTTAGGAGGGACAGAGGCTCGGTATAGTTGAGTAGCAAGCTTGAAACGGAAAGGTAAAACTTACACACAAGCACGGATATGAATGATAAGCGTATCACTTACTTCAATAGTGATACTGCCAATAATATGAAGTGCGGAGTACAAAAAACACTTGGGCAATATCACAATAGATCTAACCTCTGGTCGCAGTGAAGAGCCCCACAGGAAAAAAAGGTAGAAGTGGAGAAGGAGTAGAGTAGAAGTAAATTAGGAGTAGAGTAGGAGTAGAGAAGAAGTAAATTATGTATAGAGTAGGAGTAGAATACAAGTTTATTAGGAGTAGAGTAGGAGCAGAGAAGGAGTAAAGTAGAAGTAGAGTAGGAGTAGTGCAGGAATAGAGAAGAAGTTTAGTAGGAGTAAAGCAGGAGTAGAGTAGGAGTCGCGTAGGACTAGAGTAGGAGTGTAGTAAGAGTAGAGAAGAAGTAGAGCGGAAGTAGTGTAGTAGAGCGGAAGTAGTGTAGTAGAATAGGAGTAGAGTAGAAGTGGAGTAGCAGTAGAGTAGGAGTTAAGTAGGAGTACAGCAGGAGTGAAATATGAGTAGAGCAGGAGTAGAGTAGGTGTAGAGTAGGAGCAAAGTAGGAGTAAAGTAGAAGTAGAGTGAGAGTAGTGTAGGAGTGGAATGGGAGTAGAGTAGAAATAGAGCAAGAGTAGAGTAGGAGTAGAGTAGAAGTAGAGTTTGAGTAAAGTAGGAGTAGAGTAGAAGTAGAATAGGAGTAGAATAGGAGTAGAATAGGAATAGAGTAGGAGTAAAGTAGGAGTAGAATAGGAGTAAAGTAGAAGTAGAGAAGGAGTAGAGCAGGAGTAGTGTAGGAGTATAGATGGAATTGGAAAAGGAACAGAAAGGGAGTAGACCCGGAATAGAGTAGAAGTGGAGTAGAAGTAGATTAGGAGTGAAGTATGGGTTGAGTAGGAGTAGGAGTAAAGTAGAAATAGAGCAGTGGGAGATTGGTATTAGGTAGGAGTAGAGTAGAAGTAGAGTAGTAGTAGAGTAGTAGTAGAGTACGGGTAGAGAAAAAGTAGAGTTGGAGTAAAGTAGGAGTAGAGTAGGAGTAGAATAAGAGTATAGTAGGAGTAGAGTAGAAGTAAAGCAGAAGTAGAGAAGGAGTAGAGCAGGAGTAGTGTAAGAGTAGAGACGGATTAGAGAAGGAATAGAGTAGGAATAGAGTAGAAGTACAGCAGGGGTAGAGTAGGAGTGAAGTAGGAGTACAGCAGGAATATAGTAGAAGCACAGCAAGGGTAGAGTAGGAGTAGATCAGGAGAAGAGTAGAAGTAGAACTTGAGTAAGGTAGGAGTAGAGTAGGAGTAGAATAGAAGTAGAAAAGGAGTAGAATAGGAGTAGAGTAGGAGTAGAGTAGGAGTAGAGAAGGAGTAAAGTAGAAGTAGAGAAGGAGTAAAGCAGGAGTAGTGTTAGAGTAGAGACGGAACAGAGAAGGAGTAGAGTAGGAATATAGTAGAAGTAGAGTAGGAGTGAATTATTAGTAGAGTAGGAGTAGGAGTAAAGAAGGAATAGAGCAGGGGGAGAGTAGTACTAGGTAGGAATAGAGTAGAAGTAGATTGGCAGTAGAGTAGAAATAGAGTAGGAGTGAAGTAGGAGTACAGCAGGAATAGAGTAGAAGTACAGCAGGGGTAGAGTAGGAGTAGAGTAGGAGTAAAGTAGGAGTAAAGTAGGAGTAAAGTAGGAGTAAAGTAGGAGTAGAGAAGGATCAGATTAAAAGCAATTTAAGAGTAGAGTAGGTGTAGATCAGGAGTAGAGCAGAAGTAGAGATGGAATAAAGTAGGAGTAGAGGAGAAGTAAGGTCGGAGTAGAGAAATACTACAGCTGGAGTAAATTAGGAGTAGAATAAGGGTAGAGTAGGACTAGTGTGAAAGTTTAGTAAGGGTGAAGCATGAGTTGAGTAGGAGTAGAGTAGGAATAGAAGAAAATGTAAGTAGCTGTAGAAATAAAAGTAAAAGGTTGAAACAAGAGAAGGAGTAAAAGTAGAAGTAGAAGTAGAGGTAGAAGTAGAAGTAGAGTTAAAATAGAGTAGTTCGTATCTACTTTGTCAGAAATGGAATAGAATAGAGAAGAGCAGGGTAGAGTTTTTATCCATTCTAGTGCACTTTTTTTTCTTAATTATTAATCTCAGCTCGACTGCGAAACAAAATTGAAAATTTAAGTTAGAAACTAATTAGCTGAGATTGAAAATTTCGAGTATGAAAATTAAAGAGTGAAGTTATATTAAGCTACTACTAAATCGGATTCCCAGTGGAGCTTAGCTCCTTTTAAGGGATCCTTCAATGCAAATAATTTAAGCTATATAGTTAGACATATACACTGTTTGGAACTAGACATCAAATTATTAAATAAGAAATTCATTGATTTTACTTTTAAGATGTAGTTTTACTTTGAATTTAAATTGGCTTCGGTTTGCTATTCCTTAAAGTTCGTTAGATAAGGCATTAAACTTCGAAAATCCTATGTACGAAAACTGCTTTTGACCTTGATTTGGGTAAGTTCTGATAGCTGCCAAGCTACCAGCTTGCCTAGTACTGCGAGATCGATTCCTAGTGTTGATTGCTAGATTAGAATGTGTTTTTTCATTGTGAATGATATCGTGTACCAATTAAAGTGTCTGTAGTTCACATAACCCTAAAATTGGTAATATATTGTGGTTTCTATTTCCATATAACTCTAATGTTGGATGCAATGGAGGTAGACCGTAAATAAGTTTTAAGCATCTATTCTGTAAGACTTGTAGTTTGGATAGTTTTGATTTACTCGCACGTCCCCATGCTATAATAACATACTGTAACTGAGAATGAATATGAGCATGGTAAAATTTAAGCAGAGCATGTTGGGGAACAAAGTATGAAACCTTTCTCAGTACTCTACATAATGTTGCTATTCTTTTCTCTATTGACTTTATTTGTATTTCCCATGAAAATGTCGGATCCAAATAGATGCCAAGATATTTGAATGAATAAACCTTTTCAATTAGAACTTGATCAAGCCTAGGATTCGTATGATAGGGTATAATTTTTCTCGATGACTTGAAAATCATATATTTCGTTTTTTGAAGATTTAGCGACAGAAGATTACTAAAAAAAAAATCATTGAGTTCGCGCAAATCATGATTGATGCTTTCAATAAGAAAGTGTGGTTTGGAATCTGGAGTATGAAAATTAAAGAGTGAAGTTATATTAAGGTACTACTAAATCGGATTCCCAGTGGAGCTTAGCTCCTTTTAAGGGATCCTCCAATGTGTGGATTGGAATCTGGATAAAAAATTGCTGTGTCATCTGCAAATAATCTGGGAAAACCTTTCAAGGGCAAATTCCCTAGGTCGTTTATATAAACTAAGAAAAGCAGTGGTCCAATGTTACTACCCTGCGGAACCCCAGTTAACATAGGTTTTAACAAACTTCTAACACCATTAATCCTTACAAATTGTTTCCTATTATCAAGATAACTTTGTATTAGGTTATGTGCAACACCCCGTATGCCATACTTGTAAAGCTTTTCTAGTAAAATATCGTGGTTAAGAGTGTCGAAGGGTTTCCGAACATCTAAGAACAAAGCCCCAACCATCTGTTTAGAATCGATTCTATTAATTATAATTAAATAATATAATAAATTGCAATCGACGTACTGCAAGCTTGTCGAAAACCGTATTGAAATTTGTAAAATAGTTCGTTTTTTCCAAAGAAGTCAAAAAATCTACTTACTAAGAGTTTTTCGAAAATTTTATTAAATATGCACAGTGTTGATATTGGTCTATAATTATCAGGTTATCATGGATCGCCCGACTTGTAAATAGGTGTAACCTTAGCAAATTTGAGACAATCTGGATATTGACCTGACTCAATTATTCTATTGAAGCATTGACTCAAGATGTTTGAAAAGATACGAGCATTATATTTTAACAATTCAGTTGGAATGTTAACTGGACCAGGAGCTTTACTAGAACTTAGGCCTTAGAATTATGGATTTTATATCGTTAGGCGAACTAGGCCGTAAAAATATAGATTGTCTAATAACATTTTCACTTGAAAACGGGTCATGCCGAGCATTCATTAGTATTGTTTCAGCCAATTTGGTGCCTATACTGGAAAAATAATTGAGTAGTGTTGCTCAGAATATTTTCATAATACGTTCTTTTGCTATTTATTTCTAAATTTTTCGGCCGTTTTTGACACGTGTGAAAATAGAGCTTTAGCTTGATTGTCCGAAGGATTTCGTTTAACTTTTGCAAGTATTTATTGTTAGGTTTGAATAATTGCCACAACCCCAAGCTCATCCAGGGGCATTATGTCAATTTTATTTTTACATTTTTGGTTACTGTACTAGTGTAACGTTCAGTAATATTTTCGAGGCACGAGCTAACATCTTCGACTGTAACAATATTGTTGATGTAAGCAGAAAACTCATGATTTAGCCTCTGGTGGTTTACTTTTTTTTTTTGTAAGTGGAATGAAGTATGCGGGAAGAGCCATTGTAAAACATGATATTATGGGAAGATGATCGCTGACTGTGTTGAATACTGTATCGTTTTGTACTTGAGAAGCGTTATCGAAACTGCACACAACGTGATCTAATATGTTCAAATTAGTTGGTCTAGTTGTGAAAGTATTTGTACAAACAAATCCATAAGATTCAAAGAGATTTTTGTACTTTACCACAACGATATTACCAGACAGGAGTAGGAGTAGTTTAATGTTAGTAAAACTTCATAATTTAAAGATATGAGTAGATTTTTTCTCGCTAGTGGAGATTCATTTCTCCCTATTATGACGCACAAAACCCTCACCCAGGAAAAAACGGCCGTGCCAAGTATTTTACGATCCAAACTATTATTCGGTAGAGCATTTTTACGAGCACCAATCATTCTTCGTCTTCGATACGTAGTATTCCTGCTTCCGCTATTGCGCCGCATCGGGTTTTACAGAATTATTCGGAGTGAAAATCCGGTGTCAGCTTTCTCCGTATTCTTCCATCTTACTTCCGAATGTGAATGTGAAGAGCTACGAGGGTGGAAAAATCGTTATTGTTTCGGATGCTTGCACTCTTGCATAATATCTATTAGAATCAATTGCTTCTTCTTCTGCCGTTCACATGTGCGCGAATATCTCGGATTTTCCGGGCAAAGAAAGCAACGTCGCCCGGATTCATATGCCAAGCCAGACTTATGTTCGTCATAAAATTTTACGATTATGTTGTCTCATCCTTGGCCGCATCGTGATGGTTCACTTCGATAGTCCTTGGCGGAGGGATTAAGTCGATTCCGTTGACAAGGTTTCGTTGCTGTTTTTGCTCGACTTCCGACTGGGCGAGAACGAAATCGGGAGAGGAATCCCGAAAGTGCCATTTCTGATGAGTGCTTTTCGATCGTCTTCCTGGTCGGTGCCATCGCCGTCATCATCATTCTGCCATCCATCGAGTAACTTGCCGCTTCCGGCGGGACTCGGCACCGAAGGAAACAGCTCCTCAAGTGTTTTATTGTAACGAGCAGCCAAACGGGGAAGGTCGCAAATGATATTGATATCGATTATCATTCCGACTCCGGAGAGGACAATAAGTTTTCTCCACAGCGCAATGTGTCTTGTGGGCAGACGGAAATTTGATCAACAGATAAGGGGAATTGATGAGTCGCGCTATTATTCCATCATCGTAAAAAATATAAAAGAATCTAATATGCCCACGTACAATCGAAAGCATATTGCAATGCTTTTGTGTTCCATACCAATACGCAAAACAAATAAAATTCTCAAACTATTTTAACGATTGAAACTAATTTACGACCCTCTAGGAAGTAAAAAACTTCACCCCACTGAACGCACCGCCGCCGCCACACGGATGCTGTCAACAGAATCAATCAATCTAATAAATGCACTCGACTCCGGTTAATCAAATCATCGGCTATCCCGGTCAGCAGAGACAACAATTACCATTCTGGCGCAGGGAACAACGTCGCTGTCGGCCGCCGCATGTGTCCATCCATCCATTCTTGCATCCCGCTGCCCTGCTGGCAGCTACTGTGCGGCACAAATAACGATGACAACTAGCCATCAATTGTCACACTTTTTTACAGATTTTCCCATCAGCTTCCGCCATGCGACCAAGGTCGTGTTATTCGAATTTGATTTGATTTGACGAACCGCCAACAATCACTACGCTCAAGGGAGAGACGACACACAAAAAAGAACTGCAACATTTCGACACCGCCGCTAACAAGAAGCCCCCTTGTGCGCGCGTCAATCCGGGATGCATCATGCATGTAATAAATTATTTTGCTAGTGATTTTGTTGTTTTGTGATTTTCACATGTTTTTTTCGCCAAACTCGGGAGGATATCCGAATTAGGGAGAGTCAATAAATCGATTTTGTTGATGGATAAAAAATGCGTCTTCATGATTGGCAAATAGCGCGTGCATGCTTTTCAAGGGAAGCTGGTAGTGCAACCCAAGAACGGTTGGGTCGAGGTCAACAGGACACACGCTTCGGTCTTTTTTTCTTGTTTGGAAATGATGGTAAATGGTTTGGCATTGCGAAGAATAATTGTTGCGGATGTCCGGAGGGTTTCCCGGAAACACCAGAAGCGAAACAATGAAGTTTTATTTACCGGCTTTGGTGATAAAAAATTATCGCTTCATTTTGTTTTCTGATGTCCGACACGAGATTAAACCTGAACTCATTGTTTAGTTTATTTGCTTTTCTGGCAGATGTCCGAGCGTTATAATTTGTTCGTTTTGATTTTTTGGACCTTTTTATCTGAGCCGTTAATAATTTCGATGTGTACGATATACGATAACAGAACCAGTCTTTGAATTTTCGAATAAAACCTGAATTATACCACCTAGCGCGATGAGACCTAGCCTTTCTCATTCGCACTTTATCATTTGTTGAAACAAATTTGCCAAAAAACTTCAACAATTTTTTACCAAATTTTCGAAAAAAATTGCATCTTGATAATTTCTACATAAATTCAAAACTGAGTGAAAAAAAAGTAGCACATACACACACATACACACATACATACACGGTGGCAAAAAAGTCCGGTCACACTTTTTTGGGGTCGCCTGTATCCTACACGTTGCATCTCTCTGGTGCCATCTATATGTCAAATGAAAGGGTTAACTTTGCTGCCCAAAGTGGCAGATTTTCGTTTCTGTGCAGTTTGTTTACATTGAGTTGTGAGCCATGGCAGAGTTAAGAGCAGCTGTTATCGCCGAATACGTGAAAGGGTACAAACCCGGACACATATCCATACACCTAAAACCGATCGGAATCAACCGAAAATTCGTGTACCGGACCATAAATCGGTACCTAGAGACCGGAGGCACCGAGCACAAGGCACGATCTGGACGACCAAGGTCTGTGAGTACTCCAAGGCTGAAAAAGATTATACGAGACCGGATTTGCCGGAATCCCGCCCAAGCTGAACGGAAGCTGGCCAGGAACCTTAAAATGAAGCGAGAATCAATCCGCCTGCTTCTGCGCAAGGATTTAAAGCATACACCGTACAAAAAACAGGTGCTTCATGGGGTTACTGAAGCTTCAGAGGAGAAGAGGTACCAACGGTCGCGGGAGTTGCTCGGTTGGCACGCAGATGACGAGATTATTTTTTCGGACGAGAAGCTGTTCGTTTTGGAGCAAACAGTCAATCGCCAAAATGATCGAGTTTGGAGTGTGAGCCTCCAGCAAGCTCCTGCGGACAAGCTGAACGTTTCCCGGTTCCAAAATAAGACGTCAGTGATGGTTTGGGGAGCCATTTGCAAGAGAGGTAAACTGCCTCTTATTTTTATCGATAAAGGGGTCAAAATCAACGCAGCGTACTACCTGGAAACGGTTTTGAATAAAAATGTCCTGCCTCAAGCTAAACTATTGTTTGAAGACGATTACTACTGCTTCCAGCAAGATGGCGCCTCATCCCACACCGCAAAGGTTGTTCAGACGTGATGTGAGGAAAACTTGACCGATTTCATTTCGAAGAAAGAATGGCCTCCGTCGTCCCCGGATCTGAATCCACTGAATAATTTCGGGGATACATGATGTCGAAGCTGAACGACTATAAAATAACAAATTTGGAGCAATTTAAGCGAGTTATCACGAAAATCTGGGACGAGATGCCGATGGAGCACGTGCGCGCCGCTTGCGACGACCTTCCGAGACGTCTGAAGCTGGTTCGATCAGAGAAAGGTGGTGTAATTCCGAGATATCGTCTGTCAAGTATCTTTATGAGTTACTGAATAAAGCTATGAAAGCCAGATTCAGATTGTCTTCTTTTTCTTTGAAATATTGAGATTTTCCTGTGTGACCGGACTTTTTTGTCACCCTGTACATAAAGAAAGTTCTTCGAACTAAGTCGGGTGGTATATGACGTTCGACCTTTGGTTTTGCCAATGATTGCTATACTTTCCTAGAAGAAAGGCAAAACCCCAGTAACAATATTGGTTTTATCAAACTTTTATAGCACAGCCAAAACAGCGCTGTAAAACTATGATAAAACCAGTTTTGTTACTTAGGAAATGTGCCTATACTCTGTTATTCGTGTTATTCGAAGATTAATTTTTGATCGTCATTGTGCGGCACAAGTTTTGTACTGCTGTGTTGAATGTCACTTTACTAATTTAACTTTAAGTTAAACATATTTATTATTTATATTATTAATCGCTCTTCTTTTGACGTTGGACTAACGTCTATATCGAAGTTAGGCACCTGAATTTGAAAATCTAGTAATTCAACCGGGGAAAACCAGAGAAAAGTGGTCAGGTTTTGAGCGCTTATATATCAGTCATTTCTTTTCAGAATTTCGAGGTTTTGGCATCAACCGATCAGAAATTCGTTTACGGTTGAATTTATGTAACAAAAATAACCTATTGTTAGAGATACACTATTGAAAAATTGATAAATCACATCGATTGTCTAAATCATACCGAGCAACCAATCACCACTTCTCTTCACAAGCACAGTCGACACTAACGGATACAACCGATCTGACTTTGTAAACAGTCTCACAGCTTTCAACCAATAACGAGCTCGCTTTCGGTAGCTGCAACAGGTCTTTCAACACCGTTTTAAAATGCTTCTTTTATCATTACCACTGAACAGATTCTAAACACCAATGGCTTGATTGATAGAGGAAATATTGCGCAAGATTGTCATATAATAATTCAAATATGTTTTCGATACTAAACTAGTTAAAAGTTGTGTTAAAAGTCGTGCACATTCAACCAATCACAAGCTCGCTTCTTGTTTGCTCGCGGATGGATTTTTGCTTTGGGCTATATAATAGCCTGTGTCGTCTCATAGCAGTCATCAGTTAACAAGTGAAAAGCCACCAGGCCGGTCTTGTATAATCAGCAGCGGTGGCTGATTCCAGCGGCCAAACTGAGCTGCAGCAGAACCAGAGCGGTGGTATCAGGCAGCAGCGGCGGAGGTAGTGGGAAGCTGCATTTCTTCATTCAGTTCGGTTCTCCTTCGATCTGAGTTGGACCCCACCAGCGGTAATCCAATTCAGATATCGTTGGATGAAAACAGCCAGAAACTGCACGAGCCAGCACCGCCACTAGGAAAGCTACCGCCATTTAGTGTGTGTGCAGTGTGCACATATAGCGTATCTGTATTGCTATGACATTTGCGATGATAGGGATGGCGCTGTTGCGTGTGTATGGCTAGCTATAGCGTGTGTAAGACACTAGCATGTGTAGCATATTATGGCTATTGCGTGTATATCTTCAGCGTGTGTACGGATAGTTATAGCTTGTGTGTGGATAGCTGCTGCGTGTGTAATGATTAGTTATAGCGTATGTGTGGATAGTAATAGCACATGGTTGGATAGCTTATGCGTGTGTATAGATAGTTGTATCGGATGTATGGAAAGGAATAGCGTGTGTATGGATAGCTATAGCTACAGCGTGTGTATGAATAGTTTTAACGCGTGTTTAGATAGTTATAGCATGTGTGTGAATAACTATAGCGGGTGTTTATCAAAGATTATTATTGTCATTGAAAATATTAAAACGTCTTAACGAACACAGTTGTGAATTTGATTTTACAGCAGCGATTTTAACTTCTTCAGCCAGTCTTTATTCATCGAGGAAAAATTACTACCTATGAATGATCAACACTTATTTACTAGAAATTTGATTTAGATCAAAACGGGTTCTTTTGAGTATCATAAGTTATTGGTAAAAAGAGTTGCAAGTTTTCTCAATGAGCATTCATTAAATTTTCGTTTTTGTTTCTCGGTGCGCGGTTTTGATTTTGTTTCTCGCACACAGAGAAAGAAACGAACTTGTCGCTATCGTGAAAAATAACAAAACAATTAGAAATGCTCTAAATCACAACTGAAGAAGTTAAGATATTTTCCTGTCACTCGCCCAAACCTTGATAACAACTACCGAAAAACGTGTGATTGAGCTCTTGCTATATTGAGTTATTGAACCAAACGTTTTTTTTTTCAAATACATGAAGTTATATGCTGGGCTGGAACTAACCTAGCATGAGTTTTATCGATTAAATGTCGAACAATTTTCAAATTTGAAATTTTCGGTTGAATCGTTCTGGGCTCCAATTAAAGATAGTTTCGTAAAGTTTGCTTTTTGCTTAGATAGGAAAATTTTACCAATTCGCTCAATTAAATGATTGTCTTGGTAGTGCAGCAAACAAAGGGTTGATTCGAATATGTATGAAATGACAGCGATTAAATAAAAGATATCCATTCTTTTAGTATATATTATTATTTATAACGTTTTAACGTCTCAGCATCCAGAAATGCACTGCTAGATAAAATTGCAGCAAATACTAGAGTTGCAATTCTCTCTATAATTTGTTTTAATGGAATATAAGAATACCGTAGTCCAACGTCATGCGGTCGTGTCTTGAATACCACCCTCCTACTTTTTTTACCTTGTATCACTCAAGTTGAAACTGGTGATGACAAAACTACAAAAATTATACGTACCTATGTTACACTAAACTACACTTCCAAGGCGGCTTGGGGCACCAAAATTCACAAGAACGGTTAGAAAGCTATTTGCTGTCATTTCTCTCTGAGCGTGTTTATTGAAGGGAAAGAGAGCCTCAAAAAATTGCAAATTTTCAGTTGTCCCCCGTTAGTTCTGCGATAAAATGCCTTAAGTCAGTTCTTAAATATTTTTTGAAAACCCTTGACTATAATATTGTATCCCGGTACCGTTTACTGTTCAAGAAGGAATTTATTGTTGAAGAAAGTTTTACCTTCTTACTCATACGGCCCATTGAGATGTTTTTGTGAATTTGTTGATATATTGTTGGTACTCGTGTATCGTTTCTATCTTTTATTTGCTGCTGAGAATCCCGGGCGATGGCAATTGTCTCTTCCGGGCGGTTGTTCATCAGCTGTATGGTATGACTCCTGAACATCATTTATTTCATTTCTACAGTCGTCAGCTCTGAAAGTCGATGTCTAGAAGGTAAAGGTATTTCGAAAAGTTTTAAACAATCCATTTTCTTGAACAATTTCTAAACCTGCTGTTAGAGCGTAATAGAAACCGATGTCTTGAAAGAAAATATGCTGGTAAAAGCAACAGCACCGTAAGGTTATTGAGGAGCAGAGCGCCGCTAGTTTCTCGTCGTATATCGTTGCAGCGGGCAGGACTTCTATCCGCGTGCAATTCAAACTGCAATGCTGCTACTGATGGTGATTGAAAGTATATCTCATGAATATAAACCATAAATCACTCAACAAGAATTGAACATTTTTGCAAATGTCATAAGTTATTTTCATTTATTTTTTATCTTTGATATTCACTAAATAATCGTAACCGACATAATATCGAACGAGTAAGTTTCTTAAAATACTAATTTATAGAAGAGTAAGAGCCGACGAGTGATTGTAAATTTTTTTTCCATTTATCAGGATATATTCAGAATCTTTTCTTTTACATTTCAACATTGCTAGATACTTTTTTATTTTTAACTTTACAAATAAAATAATATACTTATATTTGCTGTTTTCGTAAAAAAGCGAATGTAATTGTTGGCAAATGAAACAAACTTGTGAAGCAAAAAACAAAAATGAATCTTTTTAAATTTAAACTTCGTTGTAATTGTTAAATGTTGTTTACACAAAAAAACACTACAGGCACAACATCACCAAGTGTAAATGAATTTTTTATGAGTATAACTGAGTATAGTTCTGAAAAAATGAAGGGGAGGCTGAGAACTAAAATATGTGAATCACTAAACAAACGAATTTATTGTGTCTGTAATTAAAGTAATTACAGTGTTTTGTCCCACGTCACCATTTCATACAACCCTAGGGCTGTATACCTTGTAGTATTTTTTAAATTTTTTTAAATTTTTTTAAATGGCAACGGCTCTTTAGCGCCAAAACGGATTTTTTTTTAGCGTAAAAGGCTTATGCGGTATTGTTCGGTTTCATATTCAATCGAACACTTTTTTCACTGGTATTTCAAAGTTGCGTTCATCTACGTTGCCCTTTTTTGTGCTGAGTGCTGAAATATCAGGGAATATCAGGGAAAACCAGGGAATTTAGTTGTGAAAACTTATTCGTCACCCTGTGGAAGACGTGCCTACAGATGTATTCATATGCGCTGTGGTCCGATGGTTTTTGGAGCGATTTGCAACCTCCATCATATATCCACTACCGTTGATCATGATAACGGACAGATCGAGTTTTCCCCACCAAGGACCGAATATCAACAGTGCCCTGTTTATAAGGTTTTTTATCGAGGTGTGCATGCTGGTGTTCGTACACATTATGATAGCGGTTTGTGTATCCGCCATCAAGTGCTCCCCGGTTTTTCCGCTCCTGAATCTCAAACAGATCAAATATTACTATATGATGTTCGTATTGCTGCCAGAGCTTCGATTATCGGTGATGTCATTTCGACTGTATTTACTGATCTACACCATCAGCTTTCTAGACTGCCTCCTACTGAAGAAGAGCTTAACATAGGGGAACTTCTCCATTATTCATTAAGCAGATATTCACGAAGAATGCATGGATTAAACACCAAACTTTCACGGAATCATTTAACAAATAAACTAAATATTCTAACGTGCTCTTATGGAATCGTGCAGCATTGTATATTTAGTAAAATTAGTTTATCCTAATTTTCTAAAACAAACCATTTTTACAACGCCTTTTCCATCTCAAAACATGAATCACTGCTCAATTATTCATCTCACGATGCCTCCATATTCATTACACTGTTAATCATGAATGAATCACATTATCATGAACGTAGCCGCAGCCCGTCGTAGTAGGTTACCTAGATATATGCTGTACTGCCCCTGTTTACATAGTTGACGTAACAACCAACACCATCATTACGAGAAAAATGCGTTTTTGTTATTTTAACTCAAATAATGATATTGAGATACAATTTCAACAAAATAGTCTGTCAATTTTATGAAGATTGATGTTTGAATAGAGGCCCCATGTATTAAGCCTGTATCAGACTAACCGTTGTAGCGGTTGACCGCTACCGTTCCGTTCTTTTTCGACCAATCAGAGCACAGCGGTCGACCGTCGCTTGTTGTTGTTGCAAAAAATAGAATCTTTTCTATTTTTGCCGCCGACCGTTCCCAACGGTTGCCGGCTGCTGTCATTGACATGGCGAAGGCAAACGAATCTCTTCACACCTACACAAGATCACATACAGAGACTTGACAAATGAAAATGTGTGCTTCTCTTTTTGGCACACACGACAGCCAGTCAAAACATCGATAGCACCGGCAACGCTGGTTGGCGATGTCAATTTTCGACCAACGCACACCGGCAAAAATAAATCCAAATTTCCACTAATTAAAAGCCGCTGGGCTGGATACCTTAAATATAGCATTTCTAATGTAAAATTGCCCAATAAATCGATAGATGATATTTTCATTCTGTGCAGGGCACGGGAAAGGGTCTATATTTTCAAAAATACGCAAAAATAGGGTGAAAAGAGGCGAAAAAGACCATTTCCCGTACCCTGTCCAAAATGAAACCATCGCCAATCAATTCGTTGACCAATTTTACATAAGAAATGCTATATTGAAGGTATCCAGCCCAGCGGTTTTTAATTAGTGGAAATTTGGATTCATTTTTGCCAGTGTGCGTTGGTCGAAAATTGACATCGCCAACCAGCGTTGCCGGTGCCATCAATGTTTTGACTGGCTGTCGTGTGTGCCAAAAAGAGAAGCACACATTTTCATTTGTCAAGTCTCTGTATGTGATCTTGTGTAGGTGTAAAGAGATTCGTTTGCCTTCGCCATGTCAATGACAGCAGTCGCCAACCGTTGGGAACAGTCGGCGGCAAAAATAGAAATAATTCTATTTTTTACAACAACAACAAGCGACGGTCGACCGCTGTGCTCTGATTGGTCGAAAAGGAACGGAACGGTAACGGTCAACCGCTACAACGGTTAGTCTGATACAGGCTTTATACGAGTCTGCCCATGGTAATTAATCCAAAAAAACCGCTACGCCAGTTTATGCGAATAAACATTCATTTTCTCGCAGATTGTTCGCATAGCTTGGCGTAAAAACTCGACTACTTCCTACTCTGCCTCGCAGTTGAATTAGTTCTATCAATCGTGTTTCGGTCAAACGTCAGTTATTGTCCATCGGCAGTTTAAATTAGATAAATACGCACAAACACACATACGAACCCACACACATACACACACAAACACATGCACAAAAACTTACATTTACGCTAAGGTGGGTAATCATTACAAGGAAAAAAGCAAACTTGACAGCACAGAGCCAGAACAAACTTTTTTTTGTTCAATTTAGGCCCCCAGACAATGCTAAACCTGCCGGATATGGATTACTCGTGCCTCTGATTGGATGTAATATGCATGTACATGAATTTGAATGAAAATTTGTATGGAAAAATCTTTTTCGCATGTTTCTTCCTAGAGAGCAATCGATCAATCCACTTCCGGTAGTGTCAGGATTGTTTGGGGCCCTAAATAGAACCATAAAAACGTGCTGAAAAATCGATTAAGTTTACCCACCGTAATATACACACACGCTTTAATTATTTCATCTGATGCAAATATCCACTAGTAGGGAGAAAGGAGACGATGATTTTAGACCTTCCTGAGGCTGAGTGTTTGTGAAAATATAAATATTCAATACAAGAATTCAATCCCCTTTTCGCCTTTTCCCCTCTCCATGGAATATGTGTCGAATTAAACGACAAACAGACAGTAGTTAGACAGTCGGGTAAAACGACTTAACATAGACAATTGCACATTGTATGGAGTGACGCCAGTTTTTGCAACCAATTGGCAGCTACGCCAAAACGTTTTTCCAATATTTCTCAAAAGTTTTAGAACAAAATAGTTTTCTTTTCATTCGAGTGTATGTATCTCAGGCAAAGGAAGCTGAATCAACGAAAAAGTGCAGTTTGGTCATTTTGGCTCTTACGTCAACTATGTAAACAGGGGCAGTGTAGTTGTTTACGTGCAAATTGGTAACCTAGGTTACCACTACAGTACTGTAGATTTATGTCAACTATGACGGAATAGTTCAACATTTTCAGTATGATTTTTTCGTATTAACAGAAACTGATTTGGCAAACTTTTGATTTTCTTCAACGCAGTGGAAACAGAAGAAAATACATACAGTTGAAATTTAGGAATTGTAGAAATTCATCTCATATATTTCTGCTAATTCAAGTTTGTTTTAGGAAATTCGAGGTGAACATTCCAAAGATTAAAGTATACTTAGTGATTTACTTAGTACGTTCTTAGTACGTAGTGAATGATTTTGTTTAGTGATTAAAATAAAAAGTGGTCCGCTAGTGATGAATAAAACTACGAAGACTACGGCATCTTTCAAGGTTCATGTCACTGTTCTGCAGGAGGCTAATCGTGCCTGTCTTGAGCTTATATCGTCCAACTATCGTTGGAATATGAGAGCTGTGTCGAATAACCGCAAACGGGGCTTTACTGTTTTGATACGGCAAGGTTTGAATGCTCAGGTGAAACTAACTGTGTTGGTTTCAAGTTGTTCAGACACACGCCGAATGGTTATCCTAGGGGACTTCAATAGCCATTTGAGTACCCGTGGGCTAACATCGTCAGAGTCGAAGCTAATTGGTAAATATGCCGGACACGAGAGTTGTGACGTGAACAGAATGCAGATAAAGCTCTTTTTAGACATGTATTCCTTTGCTGGCAAAGGAAAAAGTCGATTTTCCCATATAAAATTGTATGGAAACTTAAACGAAATTCAAAAAGTGGATTTCTGTCGGCATTCTAATGTACAGCCAATATGATGAAAGTGGAAATTCTGCAAATGATCACTCGTTGTTCACTGTAACAATTAGCCTACTGCACAACGAAATGCGAAAAAATTTTGTGAGAAAACTAAGCGCCACCATTACGCCGCTCATTAAGACCAATAATGTTGGAATTTGCAAAGAAGAAGCCTCATTACGGACGGGGCTGTAAGCAATCAGGATCTAAATGAGCCGATCAAAAACTTGGAATTTTGCGAGTTTTCCGGTAACGGAAACAATAATTATAGTTCAATGCTCTTTTCATGAAACGATGATCGATGAAGGGGTGCTCAACGTTTTAACGGAAATTTCGTCTACTCAGTCGTGCTTTGTATGTCAATAATACATTCCTAGTTTTTTCAAAGTTTGGAATAAGAAGATTTTCCTACACCTGTCTACTATTCCTTGATGAAAGGAAAGAGAAGTTCCGGCTTTTCAACCAGACTAGTTTGTTACTCGTGTAGATGCTCCTAAGCAGATAGAGAAAATTACATTGGCCCTTGAAAATTAGTCAAGAACTTAATTGCAATAATGGTGATTATAAACAGCATATACCAGAAAGATGAAGCGGGCTACGACAAGCTTTGCGAAGTGACATTCAATATATACGTGGACCTATGCTGGTGGTATCTTATGACAGCCAACCTTCGGAATTTTGGTACACTCTACCAGGATCATGGGAGAAAAAGGCTCTGAACGTAGAGATATGTTCGTAAGGTTAGAATTGTTTCGTCGACCTTTTTGATGTCTGCGTTAGAAAAATGAGCCAATTCGACCTTCAAATTCACCACGTAAAGGTGGTGGAACTTTTGCAATGTGAGATTATGTGTCTTATTTTTTGTGAAAGTTAATCGTTTTTGTTGTGGTTAGTTATGACTGCAATCAGACTAATACTGTTTGTGTGTTGCGTAACAAAAAATCTCCGGGAAGGTTATAATTTTACTCTAAAACCGAGATTTTGTTTCTAACAAAATCTTTTATTGCGTTACGTAATTTTTGTGAGGGGGTAGGTGTGGGGTGAAAAAATTAGGTTTTGGCCTTACGTAATTTATGAATGTCGCCTTAACAATCACGTAAAAATTGATACTAAGTGCTGTTCAAAATCGGCTGCGGCGAGATGGGATGTGAGCGGCCCCAACAAAAAAAATTGTAAATGAATCATACTCTACATCTTGCAATACAAGTAATGCAGTTTCCATACAATACTTTTTTTAACTCCAGGGAATCATTCTACAAAACAGTAGAAGCGTTGTAATTTGTAACAATGCTGAAATATATTAACAATCCAGTGCAAAAATCTCGAAAATCAGCAAAATGAAAATAAGAACAGAAGCTATCTTATTTATAATAATAAAATGTATACTAACTTTCTAATGCTTATGATTAAAACTAAATTGAAAATTGTGCATTTGTCATTTGACAAAAACTAAAAATGCCAACGAACCAAAAATAATCAGAAAGTTAAAAATCACTAAACTTATATTTCCTCCCTGAAAGCCGCGCTTCCCTTCAGTGCGAAAGTAACATGTGGCATTCACCATTTTCGCTGCCATTATCCGCTCAAATCGTCGCAAATGGTATTGCCTAAATGTTTCAAATTTGTTTACAAACAAACACAAAGCCGTCACGAAATGATCTCTCCGCCGTGGCAGCAGCCACCTGTGCGTGCCTATTAAATGCAATCCAGTGCTTCCCGCATTGTCCTTTCGGCGAAACCCATCGGCAAGCGCTGCTAATCCGGTAATGATCTGCCCGGAAAAACAGCAGGAAGCGTCACTCGGCAAGTTGTATTTTGTACACATGCACCGATAGCTTCGGGGCCTCAATAAACATCGTACTTTATTAGCGCGGCTTAGGGTCTAGTCGGCCGGCCGGGACCAATCCGATTTGAATGTTCCTAATCGTCTCTCATAAAATGATGATAATAACAAAAAATAATACGATAGGCTTTCGGTGTTTTTTATTCTATCTTTCGAGTTTTTCGTCTGATTTCGTTTCTGTGCTACGAGTAAGCCCAATCAAATCTGGCGATGACGGCGCGAAGGGGGAGGATTTCACCCTTCGGAGAAAGCGGGGAAAACGGTGGTAATACGCATAACCAGGACAGGATCAAACGTAGGATCCACCTGATGAAAGTATTGGCCGGGTTTTTTTCGGGTTCGATTTGTTCTATTCGAAACACTTGTAGGCTGAACGTTCTCTTAGTGCAAGGATTTGAAGGTTTTACCGCATGGTATTATGTTTTTTTTGGCTGCTCCTATTTATCGGTCGGTTTGTTCGGGTTCATCGAGGTTTCGACCGGGTCGGTCTTTGTGGAGTGTTGATGAAGGCGAACGATCCGTGACGAAGCGGGGTGAGTGAGTGCGTGAGTCGTTTTTGCAGCAACGGGGATGGAAATTTATGTTTTCTCAAGTGGCTCTCGGTTCTGCATTCTCCGGAACCACTTCTGTTGGACTTTTCAATGTCGTCCTCCGCCTGGAAAAGGGTGACGTCAGCCTCAAGTGGTCCCATTGGTGTTGTCATTTGCTTTTGAACGGGCAAAAGTTCACACGTTGTTGATGACAGAAGCGCACACAAGGTATGAGTGTAAGTACACGCATGTTCTTTTGACACATTGTAGAAGCTAGTGGCTCTGGTCCACAGGAATCTACAATGTTGGGTTGTAGAGAGAAAAAGGGAAACAAAACTGTATAAATGGAAATTTATTCGAACGTGTTTAACGCATACATTGTAGAGCAGTATGTTATCACATTTTTTATAAGTAATGGCAAAAATGACATCTGTCCAGCCTAGTAGCAAAACCATAAGCAGCTTCTTTATTCGAACCACTTTTTCATAGCTCGAAGCAATTTATTATCATTTTATCGGAACTTCTCCCCTTGCGTGTTTTTTTACTCTCTCTCTCTCTCTCTCTCTCTCTCTCTCTCGACACATGACCCACTAACTGTTGTTTATTGACTCTTATAATTCTCTGATTGAGATAAGACAGAATTTTGCCTTTCGCAGTGAGCACCTTGTTGGGAGGAAAAAAAATGATTTGTTGTTTGTCGCCCCCTACTGGGGAAGAAAATAAATTGCACCCGGAATCTTTATCTGCGCCAGCAGATGATGAAGTAATAAAAAATAGCACCAACAAACTGATCGATTGATAATAATGACAACGGGCCCGATTGAGCGTTGTTCAATCCTCATAATCTAATATCCCTTCTAATATTCTCTCCCTCAAATTCGGCGGGGGTGCCGCGTTGCTATGCAGCACCCATCCAAGTTGATTTTTTTTCTGTGCTCTGCCTACCGTTGTTGAACTTTTCCTAGTTGGATCAATTTATTTTGCAAATAAATATTATTTATTTTTATTTCGGTTTTTATCAGCATGATAATTTAGTTTAGAGTTGGGCTAGACATAGAATAAAAAGAAAAGAAACGCCTTTCTATATAGCGGGAAACTTCCTCTCAGCTTGAAGCACGATCTGACTCAATGAGCCTAGCTTAGACAATCTGCATATCGGAAAGGATCTACCCGTCTTATACCAGTCATGTTGCCAGGAAGGAAGCGAGCTGTTTTATTTTATTAGCGGAAGCTCGCACTTTATGCAGCTTGAGATGCAATGCTTTTGCGAACATAAATGTGAACTCAAACGGTGCCTAAACTGCTATTCTGTCTGGCAGAGTATGTTATGAAGGGTAAGCCTTTGGCAAAGTTGAATTTTCATTGAGAGATGCTTCCACCTAAAATGAAAAGAAATGCAACTTTTAACGTTGAGCATTCATATTGATCGGTAGTTAAAATATTCCCTAAACTTGTGAAATGGTGATTGGCATATCTTTTCAATGGTAAGCTAGCGAACAGTTGAACTGAAATTCAACAAGTTGGGAGAATTAAACTAATCACAAACTTGCAGTCATTTTGAGCGGGTCTTGCAAACACTGCTCCAAGAAGCACCCCTCATTGTTACACCTGCCACCTCTATCGTCGGCTCCCATCGCGTCGCGTAGCCCACAGTTTCTCCTTCCCCACCATGCCATACAGCGTCCAGAGACTACGACCATAAATATACGAATGGTATTCGACGGGGCCTGTCGTGAAGCTACTTCCTTGCCGCTGAATGATGCCCTCTTTTTTTTAAGGTGGCGGGGGCATCTGCGAACAGACACCTGAGAAGAGAACTCAGGATATGGGGATGAGACTAGAGGAGAGATGCTGGGGTAGTTACACTCCCCCAGAAACCTACTGATCCCTGTCCCGACCCACTAAAACCTCTCCAGTCTCCAGCCCTGGTCTTTCCGGAACGACGGTAGGAGTGGCTTTTGTGCGTAATGCACCCTCTTTACTCTTATAACCTCCTAGCTAACTACCTGGAGACTGGTAGCTAGCTACCATTGGCGTGTTGGTGGTTGACCCTCCACACGCGTTGCATCTCCAAGACAATCTGGGAGGCGGTCGCACAGGCCGCATTCCAGATGTCCGGGTCGTCGCACATACTCCGGACTAGATTTTCCGGAGTACTGCCAGACCCGCTCACAGCCATCATGTCGCTCCTCGTTCTTACGAAACGGGGGCATACGAAGAAGACATGCTCAGTAGTCTCCTCCTCCTCCACGCACTCGGGACCCATGCTGAGCAACCTTAAGCTGGACAGCAAAAGCCCTTGGTCTCCCCGGGACCGCCGTTAGGCATTAGTTCAGAGAGAGGGCCAGTCGTGCTTTTTAACACTTGCCTCTACGGGTAGCAGGGCTGCCTATTCAGGCCAGTTAGTTAACTGCTAACTAACTGGGGCACGTCGATGGTTTCCCGTCGATTGGTGCCCTGCAAAATATTAACGATCTGTGATGCGGCCTTGATGACCGCATCCCAGATTTCCCTATTCTTGCACATCCTACGCACAATATTCTCTGGCATGGTGTCCGACCCACTTATTGCCAGCATTTCGTACCTTATCCGCTCGAAACGCGGACATGTGAAGAACACATGCTCCGCGTTTTCTTCTGCACCCGTACATGCGGGGCAAATAGGGGACTCGGTGTACCCGAACCTATGCAGGTACTGCCTAAAGTAGCCATGGCCTGACAGGAAGGTTACTTCTCCATGGCGCCTATTAATCCAGCATGCTAACCCTGGAATGAGTCGGTGTGCCCATCTACATTTTGTAGTGTTGGACCACTCCCGCTGCCACCTAGTCATTGAAGACGACCGTATGGTGTTACGTATACCCCTCGTGTCGCGTTGGTCGAAGCACTCAACATCCTCTTTGACGATGATTCTGATGGGCATCATGCCAGATAAGACACAAACCGCCTCGTACGACACTGTTCGGTATACGCACGCGACCCTTAAGCACATTAGCCTGTACGTACTCTCGAGTTTGCCACGATGGCACGAGGTACTCAATACCTTGGACCACACTGGTCCTCCATACCTGAGTATGGACGTGGTCACGCTAGCAAGGACTTTGCGCCTGCTGCTACGGACCGCCGAGCTGTTTGCCATCATGCGAGATAGCGCTGCCACAGCCATGGAAGCTTTCCTGCAGGATAATAGACGTGGCTCCCGAACGTGAGCTTGTCGTCGATCATAACCCCCAGAAACTTCAAGTAGCGTTTTGAGGCGATAGTGCATGCACTAGCACTGAGCGATGCCTCCTGCTCCGATTTTCTGTGTTTTACAACAATAACCTCTGTCTTATGATGCACTAGCTCCAGTTTCCTAGAGAGCATCAAGTCTTCCAGTACGCGTAGGGATAGCGTGGCCTTTTACTCCACTGCTCTAATTGACTCGCCATAGACCTCAAGAGTTATATCGTCGGCGAAGCCCACAATCACCAGCCCTGAAGGGAATGTTAGTTTTAACACGTCGTCATATATGGCATTCCACAATACCGGACCCAGGATGGAACCTTGCGGTACACCTGCGGTAATTGGGACGCTTTTCTGACCGTCGTTTGTGTTGTACACTAGCACTCGATTCTGAAGGTAGTTACCCATAATCTTTTATAACGGCGTCGGCACTCTGAGGCTCTGTAGCGCTAAGGCTATGGAGTCCCAGCTGGCAATGTTAAACGCGTTTTTCACGTCGAGCATTCCGATCGCGCAATAAGGAATGCCCCTCCTTTTACCGTGGACCTACCTTTTCGAAAACCGAACTGGTTGCTTGATAGACCGTTCTCACTTTCTGTATATTTCAGCAGTCTATAGAGCATTACCCTCTCAAGCACCTTGCCCGCCGTGTCCAGCAGGCAGATTGGTCTGTATGCCGATGGGTCACCTGGTGGTTTCCCAACCTTCGGCAACAGCACCAGCCTCTGACGCTTCCACCGGGAAGAGGCAGTCGTCAAGGCATTTCTGCATGACCGCCCTGGACAACTCGGGGGCTTCTTTGATGGCCGTCTTGATGGCCAAGTTCAGGATTCCGTCTGGTCCCGGAGTCTTGCCTACCTTCAGGGAGTTTGCGATCTCGATCAATTCATCTTCTGTCACCCTTACCGCATCGTCTGCCTCTGCACGGCTGCCGTCACTCACGGTTGGTGGTGACTCGTCAGCCGGAGACCAGGGATTTGGATCGTGGCTTGGGAAGAGGCCCTGAATGATCGTTTCTAGCATCGCTGGTGATTGTTCGGCCGGGGCTAGCGCACCTCTAGTCTTGGTCATAACGATCCTGTAGGCGTCACCCCGCGGGTTCGAATTGGCACTGGCACAGAGTCGTTCGAAACAGGCTTGTTTACTGGGCCTGATTGCGCTCTTAAGCGTTGCCTTAGCGGATCTGAATGCGGCACCGCGTTCCGCACTTTGCTCGTCGGAACGTGCGCGTTGCATCCTCCGTCTTGCACGGAGGCATGCACTGCGTAGGCCTGCTATTGTTACGCTCCACCAGTATGTCGGTGGTCTACCCTCTCTAGGCGGACGAGACCTAGGCATCGTGGCGTCGCACGCCCATGACAACATCGAATTTACATGGTCCGCACCCGGGTGTGGTTCACCCCCTTCGTGCTTCCATTTAATAGCCTGCCCAAAAACATCTGCATCGAAATGCAATGTTTTCCAGCCGTAGAAGGATGGAATATTGGCTTTACTGCTGCTTGTTTCCGCACGCAACCTCATAGCGGACCAATTGGTGATCGCTATTCGTGTAGCTGTCGTCTACCCTCCAGTTCGTAATCAGTCCCGGGCTGCAGAACGTCACATCGATGATCGATTCCGCACCGTTCCTGCTGAAGCTGCATTAAGTGCCAACGTAAGCCAAAACTAAGTTGAGCTTTGCCAAAGCTTCCAACAAAATATGGCCCCTCTGGTTTGTACAGCGACTTCCCCACTCGACAGCCCAAGCGTTGAAGTCACCCGCAACCACCAACGGCCATAGGCCCGTCAGTTCCACGGTTGCTTGATCGACCATCTGTGTGAACGTTTCAGTACCAACTTGGCGGAGCATAGCAACTGCAGTATAATACCCCATCCACTTTGGCTACCACATACCCCTCGCTGGAGGTCGACACAATCTCCTGAACCGGGGACCTGCCTGTCGTGCATATGGTCGTCTTCCCAGACTTGTCCGATACCCAGTTACCATTTCCGGTTGGGATGCGGTAGGGGTCCGAGACGATGGCCACGTCCGACAACGACTCTGCAGCTGGTTGGTGTAGCAACTGCTGCGCCGCATGGCAGTGATTCAGGTTTAATTGTATCACCTTCAGGCCTGCGGCTTAGTAGCCGGTCGTGCAGCCGGACACTTGGGGCCTCCCATGGCGTGCTTGGCGTCCCGTTTACCGGTGCATACCAAACACTTGGGAGGTGCGCCGCAGTCCTGTGCTTTATGGCCTGCGCCACCGCAGCGGCGGCATAAATTGGACCTGTCGGGCCCTTTGCACGACCAGGATTTATACCCCCGCTCAAAGCACCTGAAGCAAACGTCAGCCTGTTGGAAGGTGCCCAGGAGGGAGACCGACCAACCCACCTTCAACGTGGTTTTCTTCAGGGCCTTGCTACCCTCCGCTGAGTCTCGGCCGGGCCCCTGCGGAGAAAAACTGCCTCCGCGGTCACCACCACTCCACACTCCCTCTCAAAGGCTTGTGCTACGTCGCACCCTTCGGTGATCTCATCCAGGTCCAGGGTGCGGTGGTCTAACTATGGCCTATCTGTACAGGTACGTTGGGGGTGTGAGGGCAACCCACGAAAAACCCTTCCTGTACGCATTGCATTCTGTTTCCTTTGCCAGCGGTTCAAAACTACAAGCAATCCCTCTCACCTTCATTGCTTAAGCTGGTAATGCTTACACAATGGAAACATTTAACATGTTGGCTACCTACCTGGGACACCTTATTATGTTTTTACTAATAATTAAACTGATTTTTTGACATTAGACCCTCCACCAGAGATACCATAATGACACCATTACACACTTAAAAAAAGAACACCTCATTGGAGTTAATTCGGGCATTTATTTTATTTATTTATTAGATGCACAACTAAGTTTGAGCTATTTGTCATTAGATGGCACCAGCAGTCAGTTGGATCAATTTTGATATATCTGAAAAATGTTGAACTAAACTAAACAAACTGCTAAGTAGTAATTTTATCGTCTATCAATCGTCATTAAAGGGAAGTATTACTTTGCTTGTTTCATTCAAAGAAAACGGCGGCTGAAGCACATTGAGAGTTTGAAAAAATTTACGAAAATGCTGCTCGTATTGTGATTGGTTCCGTCGTTTCAAGGCTCAAGGAACCGTCAATCTTGGGTTTGTTTTATTAAGGGTATCACGGTATCAAAAATAAAAAAATAGTCAAACAAAGATGTGTGTAAATCGGTAATTTCCCATAAAAACGAAGGGTGAGACAGCTTTCATCTGAATTACTCTTTTGCTTGGAAGTAATTCTGATTGATTCAATATTTTCCAGAAATTTTCAGATGATTTACATCTTTGATGACCTTGAAAATAAGAAAAATATATGAACGGTGGGACCTAGCAACATTCATGTTTTTGACTTTTGACGTTTTGAATAAGGTGGATCAACTTAGTGCGAACAAACCAGCATGTTTCATGAAAGGTATGTAAATCTGTATGCTTGTTGGTGAGAATATTTCATTGTTAAAAAGGCGTTTTACAATTCCAGTTGGAGCCGAAAAATTCGGGTTTCAACTGTCACGGTAATATTTATTTTGAATGATAAATTTATTGGAAAACTCAGGTGTTTAATTTTACAGCAATCACGCATTTTTCAGGATTTTGTTTTTTTTAAATTCGATGCCGTGTGAACTCAAGGTAGGTGAATAATGAGCCAAAATGCATATTGCGATGAAAAAAGTTCAAGAAAGGATATTCAGATACAAGAGAGTTACTCAGATTTGCTCAAAGTCCAGGATCAGATCGTCTACTACACGAGATGCTTCTTTGCAAACTTCGATAGCCTAATATGTTTGAAAATCTCTGCTAACTTTCCTCTTCCCGTTGCCGTAAAATATTCCTGTCCTGAAGGCTGTTTGAAGTCTGCCTCAATGTAAGTTGCATCATCCAATCAAACTTCGTCAACATCTTCACGTACAGCTTTCGCGATCGTTATCTGGCCGACTTGATTTGCTAATTGTTACGATTTAGAGTCACCACCTTTTTGTAAGTCGACAGTCTAGCTCGTTTTTCAGTTCGTTTCGCAGTTGTAGATGTAACTAACAGTTTCATGGTGACGTCTCGGACAGAAACGTTGGGTTTCCGCTTGAAACTGCTGGCCACTCTTTTCGTCGTTTTTGTGACCTTCGGATTGAGATTTGGAGACGAAATCGGCTTCCTGGCACTCAACAAACGTACTCCTAAGGGCATCTTCAGCGGTGGTCCAAATCGTTGTTTTGTTCTATTTTTTTGGAACAAACTCAAATTCACTGCTGCACCGGTGGTGTAAATTTTGTTTTATACCAGATCTAAATTGAAAAAATTTGAAACTGGTATACGTTTTGGTCTATTTTTGTCACTTTTTGGAACAAGAAATAGATCGTTCTAAAACTCTTTGTACGCTACCAATAGGTGGGTAAAATGTCATATTTAATTGAATACCTCATTTCTAGCTATTTCCATATAAGCGTTTTGCGAGTGTTGGGGAAAAAACAAAACAAAGATTTTTTATGACAATTCACAATTCATTTTTGTGGGTTTTCTGAAAAAGAAAATGAACCACGTAAGAGGCCAGAAAAATGATCCTCGAAGACACTGAACTGAAAACGTTCAAAATGCAGGCTTGTTTCAATATCTTCAAAACCGAACCCAAGTTTAAAGAACTGCAAGATTCCGAAAGATTGATGAGAAGAAAATGGAAGATAAACATCTACGCGATTGAATATTTTTCGCTATCCTCCGAAGCCCTACTTGTAGCAGAAATTTTTCGATCATACCAATCCATCCCGAGAAATGTCACTGACGCTCGGGTCAAACCGTCAAATCCATGAAGTCTTGTGGATAAAGTGTATAAAGTGTCTTGCCAAAGTAATCGTTTAATGTGCGTAAAAATTATCGAATTTCCGTTTGTTGAATATTGAGTGCTTTTTATTATAACAAGTCTCATAAACTGATAGCATGGGGTATTGAATTGTTGACAGTGTGACAGATGTCAGCGGTTTAAAACAACAAGATATACAACACCGGTGCGGAGAACACCGGTTGGTCTATATTAGCTGGTTCTATTCAGGTTTCGCTGGTGTAAATCTAGTATAAAGTTGTTTCAAAAATAGACCACCGCTGGAGATGCCCTGACACTTCAAGTTCATTGGTGACGGTTGATTTGGCCACATTCAACAATTTCGCCAAATTCGTGAGTGAGTAGTTCGGAATTTCACTATCCGTGAGCAAAATTTTGATGCGTTGCTTCTCCTGCTTTGAAGCCATTTTTTTTTAAATATTCACTAACTGGCAAGTAGTGTACAAAGTGAGATTTCTGCTACTGGCCTGTAGAAAATATAACTCTGATTCACGTGTCATGACAGGGCTGCCAGATGTGAAGACATGTTTTAATTTCGAAGAAACGTAAAGAAGTGGAAACCTAATAATCGGTTGATTAACCGCACTCGGTTTAACGTGTTTGCTGGGATTTTTGCCAACTTTCAATGGGGACGTGTTTACATATTTCACATGTGTGAAGGCTTTTTTTCGTGGAGTGTGAAGACACCTGGCGTTTCTGAATCATGATTTCTAGTCTGCAGGGTTATGTTATAATCTCTTTTCAATATTCTGATCAGTATATAACATTGGTTAATTCCCAGTTGGTCTCGAAGTTCGATACTTGTCTAAAAAGCCAGTCGTCGTAGGTTCGAGCCTCGGCTCGGGAGAAACTGTTAGTGTCAGTAGGATCGTAGCGCTAGCCCCGCTATTGTCCTGAACACTAAACAGTTGGCTGCGAAGTCTGTGTACAATTAACTGAAGGTCGAGTTCCAAATCGGAATGTATAGGGATACCATCCGTCCTGATTTAGCAGGACATGTCCTGATTTTTAGACCCTTTTTTGACGTCCTGATTTATTTTTCATTCTTTAGCATTTGTTCTGTTTTTCATAAGATTTTCAGTTCTGTAGTGTGATAATAATATGCAGAATTTTTCAAAATCAATAACTTTTTTGATTCCAGAACACAACGGTCACTACGGACGATTGTATTTTTGGTAAAATCTTAGTAAAGTGACGCGAGAAATCTTTTAGGTATTGTAACCGTTAAACATTTGGCTTAACGGGGAAACCTACTCTGGAAGGTCAATAACTATTTTTTTTCTCAATGTTTAGAGTAAAGTGAAGTGTTCAGCTATTTTGGATATTGATTAAGGTGTATTTGAGCATTTATTTTGCATGTCGTGGTTGCACATATAATGAGTATTACGTTGTTGGCAGCTGGGAACGTGAATGCTCTCACTAAATCAGTACCTAACTAGTGGTAAGTTTTTCTCAGCATGTATTGAACCCATTTGACTGAATTTTTTTAGCATGTAAGAATGGATTATTTAACTTGTTACATAGCCGTTTTTGTAAATTAAAAAAAATTACACAATGGCGGCAATTTTAGTAAAAAATAACTTTTTTCATAAAAAATCACTTTAAACAAACATAAAACATTGAAAAAAATTATAGATATTGAAAAACGGCTATGTAACAAGTAGAATAATCCATTATTACATGCTGGAATAAAAATTGCAGCCAAATCACACAAAATACATCTTCAAACATACCTTAGTCAATAGCCAAAATATCCGAACACTTCACTTTACCCTAAACATCCAAAAAATCCCTTTTTTCTATTTTTCGACTTTCTTGTTAATCCCCCCTAAACAGTTAGTTTAATTTGAAATAGTTTACATGTGCTGATTATCTACCTATAAATTCAAAGCTGCCTAATAATATTGGATCGATTGAGAAGTATGTTGAACAAGTAAAGAAGTATTGTGTGGTGTATTAATCTAAACTTCGAAGAACAGCTTAGCTCAAATTTGTACCGAAAAAAGGTGTCCTGATTTCTAACTTCGACCAGATGGTATCCCTAGGAATGTGGCACCAAGGATTTGCTTTTATAACATTGGTTTTATCCCTGAGCTTAAACAAGAATAGACTCTGATCTCGTTAACTGGTGCGTTTTAACCCCTAAATAGCGGCTGCAGAAACAGTTCCTAGCATAGTTATGATAGTGCATATGAACAATTTAATCTAGAAAAGACCAAAATTAGCTGTTGAAAATTCGGTTTCTTTTATCGACGAATTAGCGAAGTTGAGACGGTTTCGATGTTGACGACTGAATTGGAAGATTCGAACCATGTCAAACGCAGGAACAGCTTACTCCGGTATTAGGAGATATCTGTCAAGCCATTTCCAAGCGATTGCATGCTTTGGGAATAATTTAAAAACAAGGAACCTGGGTCCCTAATGATTGGAAGCCAAGGGACGTGAGCGTCATGCATCCAGTGCCAAAAAGGAAGGATTTTGCTGAGTGTCACTGAACATGACTCTTACCTGCAAGGAATATGTGAAGTAAGTTAAGTTAGTTGAAAATTAGAATGAAACTGTTGTCCTCACCTCTACTACTCTTTTCTTAATATTTTGTTGATTTAGCACTGTCAAACAGTCAAGCAGTTGGATTGTACTTTCAGTTTCATAGGGATCTGAAATAGCTTCCCTAATAAATCTATCAAAATTTAAATGTTTACTAGATGAAAAGCAATTCTATTACGTATGAGATCAATCGTTCAAAAAAATAAATAAGAATTTTCCGTGTGTGCCTTCAAGCAACCACAACTAGTTATTTAAAGTATAACGTATCGGACGAAAATAATATTTATCGACTAAGCATTTTTGCAGGATTCATATAAATGTATGACATGTAGATACAAAGAACAGCAAAAAATATTTCTTCTTGCTTAATTGTTCATTCTTCAATAAATTTTTCAAACGAACGGAAAAACGCCGAACACTTTCGAACCCATTCCGAAAACTATCTATCGCTATTCAGAATAAGCAGCCCAAAGCCAGTACTGCAGCGAGTCAAACTTGTTGACCCTCGTCGACACTTTATGTTGAACCTTTTTTTTTTGCTTTGGCCATGAGCAAAGAAGGACGCGCAAAATTGGCACTTCTCTGGGAAGCTCCTGTGTAAGCGATTCGCCACCGCGAAGGGGAAAACTCCGGCCTCTGCGGGGTGTTTCTAAAATGCAATCTCTTGCTCAGTTCCCAAATCACGGCCGTTTGTTGGGCAATAGTTTGATGAGCGATTGACGCCGAATCTGACACACGTACGTTTGATTGCTCATAAATATTTAATTTTTGACAGATAGTACGGTTTGACGATGCCTTTGTTTCCGACTGCCATCGGAGAGCTTGGGCGAAGGGTTTGTATTTGAATGCGTGTGTAACTACACGCAGCCACATTCGCACAGTCGGCTCGGGTAGAAGTGCCATTTTTGAGGTTGATTGACTGTGGTGTTCCGGGGATGCGGAAGTGTTCCGATAGCGGAAACACCGTGGAAGGGTGTCGGGGAGAGAAAATCGGGCCAAATATTAAAAATCGAAGATGTAAATATTTTCGGAATTGATTTTATTGTTATGGTTATGGTCGGAGGCAGCCGGAATCGTACCGGAGTATAATTTATTGCGGTACACTCGGATGCATGGCTAAACAGTTTTAGGAGTTTTGCATATGCTCGGCTAAGCGATTTGATGTGTTTCAACGGAAAACGGCAATTGTTATTGCTGGTTGTAAATTAGGTTTTATAGTATCGGGTTGACGACAGCGGGTTACTTACGATGTGGGGTAACTTAAAATATATATTTTCACCACTGGTGAAACAGGGCGTAATTATGATGTTTCCTATATTGCGTGTTTTGTGTTCGCAATGGGAAGGTAATGGGATGGATAAAACATTCTAGTGATCCTATCTTGAATGCAGTGCATTTGATCTCATTCAAACAAAGTTTTCATCAAACATATCTTCACCTGCTAGATCGCCACTTGAATGTTACCAAAATTCCCACGTCCATCTCAGGGCGAAGCCCCAATTTTACTTTTCCCATGCTGCACTGCCCGGGCTGAAGTGGGTCCTACAAAGCGCACTGGAATTTTGTTCTTTGTTCCACTCTCAGAATTCGAATTCACTAACGAGGAGTACACGGGGTTGGATGAGTCGAGCACTCGGTATTCACCCTCACTCGATTTCACAACGCTGCACAGCCACTTGAGAGCGCACTCGCAACCCTTAATCCAGTCGTTGACCTAAAAACTCTCGAAACAGTGGAAAAAAACAAAACGTAAACCTAGAACAAGATTTTCACCTTTCTTCATTCGGTAGGTTCATGAATTATGGGAATCAGGTCGGCTACAGGTGTTATTCGTATCTGACCGAGACCTATTCCTTGTCGAAATGTTACAAAAAAAAAACAAGTTTGTCATTTGACAACGGGGTGACAACGGCGCAGCGAATGATTTGTCGTCTGATTAAATCCTTTTTCGCTTCAGGGGTCGCAGCTGGACCGAGCGTAACGAACAACGCATCGCTCGAGAGTATGTTTGCGCATGAAGAAAGAAGTCTACAATTAAGAGGATTTAGACTTTTCTTGTCTCCACCTTTAAATCGAGCGAGCGTGGGATGGGAAAAAGTTCCACCACCACTGTGTCAATCGCAGACTTCGCCACACCACCGCACCAAAAGGGGTTGCGAGGCACTCTAAATTATGCTAATTTGAGGAAATTTGCTATCAAAACACGAGGTGCGGTAAATGTTCGTTGGATTGGTGCACGGTTCTGTTTCACTAAAATGCGAAGCCTTTCAAGTGGAAAACGATGGAAATGACACATTGCTGCGAAATGAAACGGAAGGTTTGTGTATTTATTTGTTTTACGTATTTCGCTTCCATCGGCATTGTTGCTAATCAAAACAGATTTTCATTAATGCTCTACTGACACTTATAGAGACTGGCAGGCTGGGGAATAATGCGAAGAAAAAATAATGTTTTGATTTGAAGTTTAGTGGCAGTGCGATGAAAGAAATGATTTATGGTGTTTATGGAAGAATTCGTTTAGGTTTGAGTTTGTTACTGCTTCACATGTTTAAAGTGTTGCAAGCAGTGGTAAAATGCAATCCAATGTAGTCAATATCAGAGCCTTCCAAACTCATGACCATTTAGTGAAAAACCAATACAAATTTTAATATGTCTCAACTTTCGGTTAAAATAATAGAAAATTCATTTTAAGTTAAGGGGTTATATACCTTTTTAGTTTTCAAAAAACCGAAAAATTTTTGATTGTATTACCTTCAAATACAACATCTTGAGAACATTTTCACAAATTTTCATAAAGATCTGAGCAATAGGAAGAAAATTAGAGCGATTTGCAGCGCGTCTCGCCACGGCCGCATAAGCTAAACTTGAAACTTTACACGCGATTATCTCGGAATAGTTCTTTCCGAAAAATGACTTTGCCGTGATCCTGATTGCGGGAAAACTACTGAACCGATTTCCTTCATCTTTTTTTTTTAATTTTCGTTATTAAATTAGCCGACCCTTGAACGATCGCTTTCTGAAACATACAGTTACATTTTGCCGTAAAAAAAAATTTAATGCAATTTTTAGCGCCCAAAACGTGCATTTTTTGGGAAAAACGTTCCCGTTTGCACTGAAAACAACATACTCATAAAAGCGATCGTTCAAGGACCCGGCACACTTCTAAACTAATGAAATAATATGAGTTTTTTGATTTCGGTTGACCCGCTGAGTCTCTATCAGGATCACCGCAAGCCTCTGCAAAAAATAGCGTTTCGGAGGAAACGGCCATTACTCCAGTAAAAACTGGTATATCTCAAAATCGAACGAATTTCTGTTGTTGATAAACTGTACTTTCAGAAAAATACTCCTTTGATGCAATGAAAATGGTGCTATGCACTTGAAAATAGATTCAAACTTCTCTCATTTTTCTCGACCAAAAAGGTATATAACCCCTTAAGGTCACAATTCTACAATTCACATGAAGCATTTCGAAAATATCTGGTAATGAACAGAATTTTCAAAACGAGTTGTCGAGAATATTGCGAAAAATAATTTTGTTTAGATACAGGTATGTTCCGTTTTTGGCAACGCTCCTCGATTTTCAGTTGCCAAAAATGGAACAGTGCCAAAAACGGAACATTTTTTTCTGAGAATTTTTTTCTTTTTTAACATTTTGAATATTGGTAAACAACATTTAAATATTAGTTGGACATTTCATTCACCCTAAAGTGTCTTTAATTTTGTCTCACGAGTGAAAATGCAACTGATTACTTAAGGCGCAACGAAAGATTAGTCCCATATATTCTTCTTCTTCTTGTCCTATTGCTGAACCCAAGCAGCAAAACTTGTTTCGATTATGAATTTTGTGCATCACAGCAACAAACTCTTATGCGAAACTAAGTTGCTATATTTCAGTTTCTTATACAATGACAAAAAAGCGCAGGAGGTGGAGCCAACTGCAACATTTTCGTTGTTTCAACACAAGTTACAAAAATTAAACAGTAATGTGTATAAACTCATGCGTGGAATTTGATAACAATATGGTTACTGCTGCATGGTCAAATTTCAGCAACGCAATTACATGGCGTTGTATTAAACAAAAGATTTCTGTATAGCGATTGATCTTTGATTATTTCCAGAAATTTGATGAGGATTCAACTCCAGTTATCAATTTCTATTTAATTTTCACGTTTCTACTATTTTGTTCGCTGTAGAAACTCTTGCAAGTTTATGGCTCAGTCTTTATTTTGCTTCTCTAATCATGCTCATGCTCATTCTCAGTTTTCGATTTTGCTTCTTTAGCACTTCAGCACTTCAGCATGATAGTGAAATTCAAATCAATTTATTTCATTTGGTTTTAGAGACCCACATTTTTCTGCTAAATTGTAAAAATGGTTTTTGGATGACTTCTAGTCCAAGGCGCGATAAAATAAAAGGTTAGTTACCTGAGCAAAGTTATTACTTTATTTAACATTTCGAACGTTATAAACAGGGCTGGAATTCACCTCAGTGCAGACAGAACCACACAAATTTGTACACAACACATTTGCCATCAAACCGTGCGTGCCACTCCCGATATTTCGTCTGTTTTCTCTTCTCCCCACTCGCTCTTTTGTATTTCTTCCGCACCGAAAAAATATGACTGAGAACACTTTGGGCATTTGCCAAAATGTGCGACACCACACATTGTGCCTTACTTTGTGTGTTGCTTGGGGCAATGATTATCGGATTTGACAAACGAACGATTAATGTATTAATTTATTTTTTTATTTTTGCACTTCATTAGGGGTCAAATGAAATAATGAAATGAAACTGAAATAATTTAGGAGCTAATTTCCAGTGCTGCTCAATAGGTTTTGTTTCGAAACTTAAAATGGTTTCTTCCCGGAGATAGCCGCAATATGTCTCGTACATGAACAGTAGGGTGGCAATGGAAATCGACTTTTCGAATTTCGTTTCGAAGTATGGCTCAATAGTTTCGTCTTCGAAAAAAGTTCCCATACTAAACTTCAGCTTAATCTGACTTCGGGAACACAAAAGCATTATTTTGTGACCAATGAAAAAAAAAAAAAAATGCACAGGTAGTTCAAAAATTTCTTAATATCGAAAAATTCTGATGCCAAATGTCTTAAAAATGCATGAAACATCGAGATCTGGTGTTATCCAAAAACAAAAAATAAAAAATATCGATCGGTTAAAGTTTCACTATTCGACTGAACGAACTTCTAAATGCGACGAAGGAAAATTTTTTTCCATATTTATTATTACCCTAATGAACGGTATCAGTAGTGAATGCATGTGGCGATTGTATATGAATACCGGGACAGAAACATGTATGGACGTGCGTAATATGTTCTAAGAAACACGTCCACGCCATTGAGAATCGTGTTTAAATGAATTCTCAAAAATGTATATGGTCCTTTCTTGGTTCCTTTTCACTGTTATTTTTTCTACCCGCAACGCAACGCAAACTGCTCAAACTGAAGCTCTTTGTTCTCACGCAATGTGTCACAAAAAGCAGCACAAAGTGTTGTTTCGTTCTCCCTCTCTTGATAGATTTCTCACTTGGTGATATCTTTCATAGTCATTTCGTTTTCGCTCTTTCTCTTTGTGCCTGTTGGTTGTCAAAATGTGTAGGTACCATTCTCGTTGTGCCTTGACGTAAAATTTACACACTGAGCGCAATGAGTGTGCGAATGACAGCCCTGGTTACAAAGGTGTAATATTCCCTCTCGTGTGTTGTGAAGATAAGAAAATTTGCAAGAAGCGCTGTAAAGAACCTGGGTTTATCATTACAGCAACATTCCCGTGTGTGAATTGCTCGCCTTGCCTCGAAGACATGGACATCAGTATAAAATTCAGCAAAAAGTTACAACACAGTACATAATCTCATCTCAGAAACAAATATAAGGCGAACGATCGACCAAAAGTTGCTGTTACATGACTTGAGAACGTGACAGCAACTTATAAGAGTATTGTTGTGTGTTTGTTTTGTGTATCTCGCAAGCATCACGTTGGCAACTTATATGCTCCGCCCACTAGGTCTATCCAGTGAATGTTAGGTTTTCAAATGCCGTTTCCTCGTTTCAACAACAAAGCCAACATCGCGAATTACGTTGTTGGTGAAAAGATTTTGGAGGCAGCGATGCAACTTTAGTTGTTACTTGTATCTTTACAATTTCATCGTAGTAACAAAAGATGTCTCTTTAAACCTCAGAACTTCATTAGTGCAACAAATGATTACAATTTATTGTTTTATCATGTTTCAATTGTTGCTTGGGGAAGAATCATTGGGTATTATTGAGTGAAGTGCTCAACTATGTTTGAGAGAGGTAGCTTTGTGAAAAAAGTTTTGTTATTACAGTCATCCCAGTATTATGGGCCAACCAGTAACCAGTCTACACTTTGTTTGGTTTCTAACATATTTCAATAACTTTTAATAGTCAAATTTGAGTTTAGTGAACGTGAACAACGTTAATATATCAATTTTTTTTTTGAAAAATTCATTAATTATTCTTAGTTCCGCATTTCCGCATTATCGCATTTCCGTTTTCTATCAGCAGAGTAAAAAGTGTCCTCTAGGTGTATTGCTTTCCAATGTTTTCGAGTGGTTTCATACGGAATAATGAAAATAATAAGTAAGTTAAAGAGGTTCTGTATCTCTGGATATCATTCCGGTTCCAAAATTACCCATATTGGATGATACTGGCCTTGTTGTTAGCTCTGATTGGTCGAAATCTGCGTTCAAAACAAGGCTCTTCATTTCTCAATACTACAATAGTTACATAAATCACAATTTTCCGCATTTTGGTGGACGCTCGGCTTACTTTCCAATCGATTGATGCAAAAATGAAGAAAATTCGTTGGAAATTGGTTGAGTTATTGGCATTTGAAATTGGACGCACCTTTCTTACAGAACGCAATATCTGATTTTGATGATCTTATACGCAAACGAAAGCTGCTGTGCTTCTCCAGAATGCTACCGAGTAGATTTTTGATTAACGGCTTAGATTTTAAAATATTGATCAAAGAGTACTTTTTATATGCGACATTTAACTTTCAAGGCAAAATGAATGGCACGGAGAGCCATGTGTTATACACCAATCGACTTAGATCGACGAACTGAACAATTTCTGTATGAATGTGTATGTGTGCCTGTATGTATGTATGTGTAAATATGTTGTTAATATGTGTAGTGAATCAAAATCGAATCGAAAGAAAAAAAAAAAAACCCTTTATTTACAAAACTCATATTCCGATTTCGATGTTAGCAGGCTCATAAGAGAGCCTCAGAGCTCTTTGGAAATCATACTGAGCAAGATTTTTTATATTGGTAGCTTGAACTTTAGAATATTGAACTTTCAGACATGGGATATTTTACTTTTAGGATAATTGCTCTCTCTTCCTCTCTATCTATATTTTTATTCGTATCGCTATTCATTTCTCAAAAAAATAACGACCATAATTTTTAAACCCTGCGTAGTGCGGCTTAACTGTTGTAAATAAATGAACCTTTTGTTTTTAATAGGGGAACTGCTCCATTATTCATCTCATTAAGCCGTTATTCACAAAGCATGCACTGATTAAACACCAACTTTTCACGAAATCATTGAACAAATAAACTAGATATGCTTACGTGCTCTTATGAAATCGTTCAGCATTGTATATTCAGTAAAGTTAGCTAAATTTAACCTGAATTTTGTAAAACAAACCATTTTTCACAACGCTTCCATATCCATCTCAAAACTTGAATCACTGCTCTATTATTCATCTCACAACGCCCCCATACTCATCACACTGTTAATCATGAATGAATCACATTATCATGAATGAACGTAGCCGCAGCGCGTCGTAGTAGGCTACCTAGATATCCGCTATACTTGTTTACGTGCAAAATTGGTAACCTAGGTAACCATTACAGTGCTGTAGATTTATATCAATTATGTTGGAATAATTCAACATTTTCAGTATGATTTTTTCGTATTAACAGAAACCGATTTGGCAACTTTTGATTTTCTTCAACGCAGTGAAAACAGATGAAAATACATACGGTTGAAATTTAGGAATTGTAGAAATTCATCTCATATATTTCTGCTAATTCAAGCTTGTTTTTTGAAATTTGAGGTGAACATTTCAAAGATTAAAGTATTCTTAGTGTTATGAATGATTTTGTTTAGTGATTAAAAGAAAAAGTGGCCCGCTAGTGATGAAAAAAACTTTGGTTGGCTGCTGAACGAGTCCCGTTGTAGCCGTATAGAACAATGCGCGGATTTTGTTTTCTGAGGTAGGTGATTGAATTAAATGAGTTTTCGAGTGCACATGCCCAATTATAATATCAAATTTAGTGCTTTTAAGTGAGTTTTTAAGGATAATACTTTATGAGGAATCTAAAGTGAACTAAGAAGAATCCATTCCATAAATTTGCAGATTGGTTTAGGAAGAAAATATGTGTTTTTTCCTGTTTTCAATTGTGTTTTCATGTTGTATGAGATGAATATATGGGCTGAGATGAATTATGGAGCAGTTCCCCTAGTTTTTCTGAACAATTTTAAATAGATTTTAGAGGAAACTGCAATGCCTACTTAGCTCCTGTTCTCGCATGCGAAGCTTCCGGTCTTACTTCCTTGAAAATATATATATATATATATATATATATATATATATATATATATATATATATATATATATATATATATATATATATATATATATATATATATATATATATATATATATATATATATATATATATATATAAAATTGTACGTAGAACCTAGATTTGCGAAGAACAAGAAGTATATACAGCTTTCTGGAAACAAGCATTGTAGCAAAATCGAACCTCACAGCATGCAAATGTAACACAATTAGCGATCCAGATATTTCGGAAAGCTTTACCAAAGATTTATGATATGATACACTATGCTTATTTAAAATATAAATATTGCTTTCTTATTTAAGATTCAGTGCAAACAGAGTATCCATCCATATTATCTTATTTCTTGTTATCGTAGCCAGTTTTACGAAGTCCTTGTTTCGGATTTCACCATTCTGCTTAGGCTATCAAAAAGATTAATGTTCTCGACTACTCTCTTGAATGCCAAAGTTTTTAAATGTTGCAAAAACCTTCATTTTCAGATAAAACAATTAAAATAAAATCGAATCGACAACTTTCATCAGTCAGTTATATGAATTTCAATAAAACATGATTCAAGTAACGTTTATATAAATGAGGTATTCTAGCTGAAATCAGGCCACTAGGTGCACAAGGTCTTTCGAATTTAATATAAATTCACATATTTGTTAGAAATAGAGAAAAAGTGATAATGTCATTTTCGTTTGATCGAATTGGATGACCCCTCGGTCGCCAAGGAGTGAAACAGTTTCTAGAAAAGTTGAAATTCTAGCAAATCTTGATGTTTTATTTGAGATATATCTCTGAAATTCGTTATGGAACCTAATACAAGGAGCACTTTTCTGTGAAGAGGAATGGTAGGGCATTCATTTGGAACGACCAGTCGCCATCTTGGATTATATCAGAAAAATACAATTTTGACCCTGTTCGCAACTACCGATTTTCAATCTAAGACAAGCATTGCAAAGCTGAGAAAAAAATTTTAAGATGCAAATAAAAATTTGGTGAGCATCAGTGTATTCCTATATATTTCTGAACTATAATTTTAGAGCAGATTTGTAGAAGTTTGTTGCAATTCGTGAAAAATATACGTTGCTGGTTCATAATTCTTGGTCCTGAGATTTCTAAAAACTAAACCATTGCGGTATTTAAACTTGGATCTACATTGAATAAACATACATATTCGCAGTTTAAGTATGAAATCTGCATCATTTTTATCTATCACTGTTTCTGACAGTTCGATTATTTCAAAAGATTTCAAGTTTCTTCTCGCCGACATTCGAAAAATTGGCTTGTGATCGAAAAAATAATACTGTTATACATACTCCAGTGATTCTATGATCGTATTTTGTTCACCCTCTGGAATACTATCTATTAAAATCATTTCATTTATTATTGAAATCGGTATTCTTAAATCGATATACGTTTGGGGTGAAAAGCGTATAGTAATAGATAGTATAACAAAGGTTTCTGCACCACTAGGTGGATTAATTTAGGTTTTTATTTATACACTCTACCAGAATATTACCGAGAGACGTAACTCTACGTCAAAATTATATTTGATTCGATGATATCTGGCAAGTAATTCCGAAAAAGACTATGGAGTAGATCCGAAACCGCAAATCAAGATGAAAATCCAAAAAAATAATAGTAAGATTAGTTAATATCTAATAATATTCGGAAATGCGATTTTTTTTAAACCGAACCCGTACTCCGAATAAACTGCTCCGAATAAACTGCTGTCGAGAGAAACCGCTGCCAAAGTAGTTCAATACTTTACTCAATTGACATACAAGAAAATCTTATCTAACTCATTTTTTAAATCATAATGTCGAAGTAACTATCGAAATATTTACAGCTGTACGACAAATGTTAAATTTCCTCAGAAAGTGCGATACTTTTCGCAGTTTTTAAGTTTTCAATTTTAAAAAACACAATTCAGTATGAATATTTTAATGATTCCTCTATCTTTAAAATAAGTAAACATTTCAACCATCACAATTTGTCTACATTCCATAGCAAAGGTTTGTTTCAACTAAAACATCATAATAACATAATCTGCGCTTTTGTTCTCAATTTTAACTTTTAGTTTTAACTCCTACGACTAAAAAAGAATAAATATGCAGTTTTGAGCAAATGCAAATATTGACCCTCTAGTGTCCAGTGCCGCCTTTAGATGGTCTTCAGTTAAACATCTAAAAAGCTGTAACGAGGTTACAAATCTTGCCGTCAAGATCCTTTCCCAGCCCATAGTGATCTTCAATTATTTTCGCGGTTACGATCTGCTCTATTTCGACTAGGATTCGCCAGAGGGAGAATCACGGATGTAGACTCAGCGTTCTAAGTCACCGAAATTTTTCGAAAATACTTCGGGTTCGATCGGAAAAATTGTGGCAAAATGAGCCTGTACAACTTAACGTCGCTCTCTCGATATTGGACTGCCAAGGTGAACAGTCGTTAGTGGGTGAAGTGCCAAAAAAAAAAAAAAAAAAAAAAAATATCAATTATTTAGCTAGAAAACGCTAAATCAATTAGGAAAAAGTTTATTCGAATTGTGAAATACTAAAGTAAAATATTATATTAGATCGAAAATCGAATCGAGGAAACAAACGCGGAAGCGTGTCGCTCAATTGCGATCATAGAAGCCAGGTTATCTTAATCCTTCAAACGAAGGTCCACCCTAGGGGCTGCGGCTAACCGGAGGAAAATCCACCCACTGCTAGAAGACCACCCGTTTCGCTGCACCGCTAAAAATCAGGCCCAGCGACGGCCCTACAGACGGAGAAAGGTGGTGAAAGTTAATCATAGAGTAAAACGACGAAGTACCGCATCTGCAAGAACATTGCACGCGACGCGGTTGGTGGAGAACCCTTATCCCGCCCGCTTGGAACATCTTGTATGCCAGCTTGTGCATCACGGGCATACGAGCACATCTACTCGCCACGAGGTGGCGGATTTGCGGTTCGACTAATGGATTTTTAGCCGCCGGCGCACGAACGCGTGGGAGGCAGATTACTACTAAGCTGCCCTCATCGACAACTATGTTGATAGCAGATTAACTGCAGAAAATGCGGAAAAACCTTGAGCTCAAGTAAGACCCAACCAATGTACCTACTAACCTTAAACATAAGCAATTGTGAAGACAGAAGAATAGAATATATGTAAAAATGTATCAGCCAATGTTTGCTTCAAGCAACTAATCCTTGCAGTACTTTGCGAAAGAGAGTGATTTTTAAGTTTCGGTTTCGGTTCGTGTAGCATATGGCTCTAGGGAGGGATACCTTTATTGGACGCTTCTCTATCCATTAGTTTTTTTTTTTTAGATCATTCCATCTTGTTTTTTTGACAAGTAGTTTCGGACAGTTCCGTGTTGTGGCTCAGGTGTTCGATTGAGGTCTACGTAGGTGAAAGTACCCGCTCTGAGGAGTCCCCGCCGGGCAACGGGAGTTTCAGATAAATTAAAATCTCGCCCCTTCACGGTAGGTTTATAGTCTACCTGGCGCTTAAGTGAAGGTCGCTATCTCTCCTCATTCCCACCCCCTCTACCTCCCGTTACATTTGGCGCCCAACAAACGGTTTAAGTAAAATTAGTGCGTAACTGGATTGTGTAAGAAGCTTAGTCGAATAGTCACAATTGGAAGTGAAGTATTCGGTTTACATAATAAGATAAAATAGTATAGGTTTGGGATATCTTGGGTTTGAAATAAATTGGCTCGAAATAAAAAGTTTTAAACACAAATAGGGAATAAGAGATTGAGTAGTACATATTCTCATGGGATACAGTGATTACGCACGAGATATTAATGAATTTATCTGGCGTGCATGAATCGTATATGGACCCAAATGATCTTGGGGCAGATGAAATTGATCATGAACTGAGAATACGAAATTTATCAGTTGTGGGCTTGATTCAGATTAAAAGAGAACGGCTAAGGTTAGCTCAAGTAGAGGAAATTGGGAAACCAAGAAAATTTAGAGGAGTTACGAGCATTATAAGAGAGTACAACATTATTAATCGGCGTGTTGATGAGATTGAAGGCTTGATCGAGGCTCTGCCAGAACCTAAGCATATTACACGACTTAAACATTACCGCTTAAGAACAATTCGGATTGAAACAATTACTAGACAACAAAAGCGACTTAAAGAAGAATTATTAGCAAAAATTGAAAGATTATTAGACAAAACCAGAAACTCGATAAAGCACCCTGTGGAACAGTTAGAACACCAAACGAATCAAAGAATGGAAAATAATTTCGAACTAGACTTTTCAGTAATATCGGGTATAGGCTTGCCAACTAGAAACGAAATACTGCAGCTTAGAGGACATCAACAAAGCCCACAACAGAGCCTTCAAGATAGCGAGATAAATCTCTTGGACGAAGCGGCAGGAGGAATAGACGGAAGCTCACGCGAACAGGAACAGTATAACCATGGCAATAGGATCAACTCAGATGTGAGAGAGATCCATAAACCCAAAGAAGACAGACAACCTGATGAGCTACGGCCAAGAAGCAATAATATAGGAAGAATTGATAATCGACAAGGCAACCAATGGAAAGATGAAATCGACAGGTACATTCAACAGTCACTTTCGACACAAATGTCCGCTATGCTGACGCAGTACAGCAGAAACTTAATTCAACCGCGAACATCGACGCCACCACCCCCTAGACCAGCACCACCACCGACACCAGCAGCACCCCTTAGACCAGTACCACTATCACCAGTATACAATAGGGAAGGCACAATCCCTGTATGGCAACAAAGGCCAAACTCATCAATCGATGGTAATAACCGGCATGGGGAAGAAAACAGGTATAGATCACAAATGCCAATACACAAATGGAGGATTTATTTCAGTGGAGATTCAAGAGGTCCAACAGTAACTCAATTTATTAACCGGGTTGAGATTCTAGCTAGAAATAATCGAGTGTCAGAGGAGGAATTACTCAGTCAGGCAAACTGTTTCTTTAAGGAAGGGTCCGAAGCAGAGGAGTGGTATTACACATTCTGCCACAGATTTGCTAGTTGGGCTGTTTTCAAACAGCAGTTGCAGTTACGTTTTGAACCACCCAATAAGGACAAAATCATTGAACGACAATTAAATGATAGAAGACAACACCCACAAGAAACATATAGTGCATTTGCAGCAGCGATAGAAAAACTAGCGCAGCAATTAACCAAACCAATGTCCGAGGAACGCTTATTGGACATTTTAATGGAAAATATGAAAGACTGCTATAAACCATTCTTAACTATCTACAACATTGAAAGGGTTGAGCAGCTTGCAGTCATATGTCATGGGCTAGACAAGTCAATGTACCGTAGCTATGTCAATATGCCTCGATACAGACCGGCACAGATTAATTGCTTAGAAGAAATACATCAGGAGCAATATATCGAGCAGGAGATGAGTGAGGAACTAAACGCGATAAGTAGGTCTATAAACCAAGCTAAGCAGGGAGAAACCCCATATGATGGAAAAGTGACCGGTTCTGGTTCAAAGAACGGTAACGAAAATCAGGGCAATATTCTTTGCTGGAATTGTCATCAGTTCGGACATTTCTGGCGCGACTGTGGGAGACCAAAGAAATTATTCTGCCATTTTTGTGGACAAATGAACTACATAACATCAAATTGTCCAAATAAGCATTTGTTTCCTTCTGCGCAGCCGGAAAACGGTGCCGCAGGGAGATCTTGAGAGGTGATCTTTCTGGAGAAGGGAGAAACCCTCTGCAACGTCCTACACATGAGATACCGATATCAAACTCGAAGTCCATGCTGGGAAGCCAATATAATGATAACGTTAAACCACAAAAATGTCCTTATATTTCAGTTAAAATTTTGGGAAGCACCGTTGTTGCTTTGCTTGACTCGGGTGCAAGTGCGAGTATTATCAGCTCCAATGACCTGGTTGAGAAACATCAATTAACCGTTCACCCTATAAACCTGAAAATAAAAACAGCTGATGAAACAGCATACGAATGTGAAGGAGTTGTCTTGATACCATATACATTCAATGGACAGACGAATATAGTACCAACGTTACTCGTCCCGCAAATTTCGAAAACACTTATCCTCGGGGTTGACTTCTGGCAAGCATTTCAAATTTCACCAGCCATTTCGGAAAATGGGAAAATGCGGAAATTAGCCTGGGAAGATGCCGATGGTGTCATTAATCTGATAGATGATCATTTTGCGCTAGAAAAACAAAATATTGTGTTTACGATAGAACCTGATATATACGAAATCATACAGGAAGAGAATGTAACAGTGGATAACAGTTTGGAATTACCATTCGCTGAACAACCGGAAAATAACAAAATAGTCGAAATTGAAACCGAACATGAATTATTAGAAGGAGAAAAAAGAGAACTAATGGAAATTGTTGAACGACTAAAAAGTGCAAATGATGGAAAGTTAGGTCGAACAAAGTTAATGAAGCATAAAATAGATTTAATCGAGGGGGCAAAACCAAAAAAACCTCCACAGTATCGGTGTTCACCGCACATTCAGAAAGAGGTGGATAAGGAGGTGGAGAGAATGATAGAACTCGATATCATTGAGGAATCGACATCGGATTGGTGTAACCCTCTACTACCTGTTAAGAAATCCTCGGGAGAATGGCGGATTTGCCTAGATTGTCGTCGAATAAACGATATTACGAAAAATGAGGCATACCCTTTTCCAGATATGCTAAGCATTCTGGGGCGAATTGAAAAATCAAAGTACTTCACAGTTATTGATCTATCTAAAGCATATTGGCAAATTCCCTTAGAAGAATCTAGCCGTGATTACACATCGTTCAGAGCTGGTAAACAACTGTTCAGGTTCAAAGTCATGCCATTTGGACTTAAGGGAGCACCAATAACCCAGACGAAGCTTATGAATAAAGTTTTGGGTTTCGACTTGGAACCTCATGTACACGTGTATCTAGACGATATTATAATCACGTCACAGAGTCTAAGTGAACATTTTCGGTTATTGAGAATCGTTGCTGATCGTCTGACGAAGGCAAATTTAAGTATCAGCCTCGAGAAATCAAAATTTTGTCAAAAACGCATTAGCTATTTAGGGTACACGCTGTCTGAGCACGGGTTAGCCATCGATAGCACAAAAATCCAACCAATTTTGGACTATCCAACCCCAAGAAACATTAAAGATGTTAGAAGATTTGTTGGCATGGTGAGCTTCTATAAACAGTTTATCGACCGATTCAGTGACTTGACTGCACCTATTACCGACTTGTTAAAAAAGGAGAAAGGAAGAATGCTTTGGACGAAAGAGGCCGAAGAGATGTTTTTAAAAATAAAAGCTGAACTTGTCTCTCCAAAGGTTTTAGCAAACCCAGATTTTGAACAACCGTTTATAATTGAATCAGATGCATCTGACGTGGCGGTAGGAGCCGTGCTTATGCAAGTGCAAAATGGGGTGAAAAGACCAATAGCATTTTTCTCTAAAAAGCTTTCGTCAACGCAAAGGAAATATGCCCCAACTGAGAAGGAATGTTTGGGAGTAATATTGGCGATTGAGAAATTTCGCCACTATGTCGAAGGTTCGAAATTTTCCGTAATCACTGACGCACAGAGTCTAATATGGCTTCGGAAAATAAGTGCGGAAGGTGGGTCAGCAAAACTTATTCGTTGGGCTTTAAAGCTTCAGCAATATGATTTTGATCTCATATACAGAAAAGGGGCTTTGAATATAACTGCAGATGCACTTTCGCGGGCTGTAGATACAGTTCAGGTACTAGACCCCGACTACGAAGCGTTAAAGACAAACATTCAAAATGATAGGGTAAAATACGAAAAATTTAGAGTTGTGCGGGATCGAATCTATAAAATCGTTTCAGCACACCTGACAGATAACCGGTTTTCATGGAAATATTTCCCACCCAGGAACGAAAGGCTAGGACTGTTACAGGAAGCCCATGACGTGGCTCATTTTGGGCGCTTCAAGACGTATAAAAAACTCCTAGAACGGTACTATTGGCCGGCGATGGAGAAAGATGTGCGTAACTATTGTCAGGCATGCGAGACCTGTAAAAGGGTTAAATACCCTAACAATAATCGGTTACCACCAATGGGGCGACAGAAATTGGCTTCTGTACCATGGCAGATCGTGTCAGTAGATTTCGTAGGCCCATTTCCGCGATCCAAAAACGGAAATTCCGTACTGTTGGTAGTAACAGATTTATTTTCAAAATTTGTCATGATCCAACCCTTACGCGACGCGAAAACGAATGCTCTTATCACGTTTCTAGAAAACATGGTTTTTTTGTTATTCGGGGTACCTGAAATACTGATATCCGATAATGGGGTTCAATTCAAGGCGAAAGAATTCGAGAAGTTTTTGAGCAAATATCATGTGACACATTGGAAGAACGCGAACTACCACCCAGCCAACAATCCAACTGAAAGGGTGAATCGTGTCATCGGAGCAGCCGTACGGACCTACCTGAAGGACGACCACAAAGAATGGGACAAAGATATACAGAAGGTAGCAATGGCAATAAGAACAGCTGTGCACGAATCGACAGCATTCACACCGTATTTCATTAACTATGGTCGCAACTACATCAGCTCTGGTTTAGAATACCAAGAAATCCGCGAAACGGGAAATAACATAGAATACGAACCAAGGGAAATCAACCAAAATCTAAAAACACTTCACGATACAGTCAAAGCAAATTTGAAACAAGCCTACAACCGATATTCGAAGCACTATAATTTGAGGGCGAATAACACTGCACCATCATTCGATATAGGGGAAATAGTCATGAAGCGTAATTTCTTTCAATCAAATAAGGCGAAGAATTTCTCAGCCAAACTGGCAGATGTATTCGCCCCGGCTAAAGTAAGAGGAAAAATAGGATCCGTTTGTTACGATCTCGAGGATCTGCAAGGGAACCGGTTGGGTGTGTTTCATGCCTCCGACCTGCAGAAGAAATAAAGTTTGTAAATTAATAAGCTATGTCTGTCGCATTTTAACGATGTCTGTCGCATTTGTAACTACAAAGAAATTTATTTCACGAAAACACAAACTCAAGTTTGGTACAAAACCCGAAGCGGGGGAATTGTCTCCAACAACAATTTACACTACGAGCAGTTCCTTCCTGCAGCTAAACGTCAAGCTTTAGGATTTTGAAATAAGAAAAATCCAGTCTGTGTAAATTCTGCGTAGACCATTGAAAAGTACTGCGGTAGTGAATATGAGGCCTAAGAACATTTAGCCAGCTTACCCGATTTGCCCGGAGTGCATCGAGGTGCACAGAGAAGGGAGAGTACATTGGAAGGCAGTGTGAGTCTGTGGGCCAGACGGTGACCAGGCTGATGTTCGAAAAAAAAAAAAGGTTTCACTAACGCAACCTTAGCAAGGTTTAACAGCAGCTACACGAAACTGTACATATTCACAACATTACATTCATTATGATTAGGATAGGATAATCTTACTTTTTAGCGTAGTTTACACCAATAAAATTTGTATGGGGGAGGGATTGAGGTACGAAAACCAATACACGGAGTACAACCACCGAGATTACAACGCGAGAAGAAATAGATTAAACGTTCCTGCCTATGGCCACGAGCTATAGGAAAGGAAACAGTAAAAAACTTTGACAGATGGTTACACCGTTTTAGAGTCGCTTAGAAACGTCATTTACCTTAAAGAGGCCTGTAAGCACCGTTCTAGAATTTTATTGTAGTTAGTCGAGGGGTTCGATTTTCAGGTTACAGAATCGAACAAAATGTGTTGAAGATAAATTTAGATGGATATTTATTTCGGAGAGTTCTGAAAGTCCATAAGTTGGTGAAATTTCACTTCACATGATGTTTATTCGAGATGGGTCTCGAAAGTACCGATGTGCTGAGTGGGGAATCCACTCTGGAGTTGTTTCTGAATAAGTTCGGAAAGTACAGATCAATGTTTAGAGTAGAATAAGGGGGTGCTAGAAGGTTTCTTGTTCACACGATCAAAGCTTCTTACACAACAAAATCCAATAGTAAGACCTGGTTCAAATGTGCCTCAAACATCAATCGAGTAAAAATCCTTAGGATTAGTCGCTTAATTTAGTTGCGCGAACATGCGTTACAGGCAAGGCAATGATTAAATTTTATCGCCACTAGTTTAATTTTTTGCAGAAAAAAATAAATTCAGTGACACAGCATTTATTTTTTGTTTGCCAGTAGGGGGAAATGTAACGAGGTTACAAATCTTGCCGTCAAGATCCTTTCCCAGCCCATAGTGATCTTCAATTATTTTCGCGGTTACGATCTGCTCTATTTCGACTAGGATTCGCCAGAGGGAGAATCACGGATGTAGACTCAGCGTTCTAAGTCACCGAAATTTTTCGAAAATACTTCGGGTTCGATCGGAAAAATTGTGGCAAAATGAGCCTGTACAACTTAACGTCGCTCTCTCGATATTGGACTGCCAAGGTGAACAGTCGTTAGTGGGTGAAGTGCCAAAAAAAAAAAAAAAAAAAAAAAATATCAATTATTTAGCTAGAAAACGCTAAATCAATTAGGAAAAAGTTTATTCGAATTGTGAAATACTAAAGTAAAATATTATATTAGATCGAAAATCGAATCGAGGAAACAAACGCGGAAGCGTGTCGCTCAATTGCGATCATAGAAGCCAGGTTATCTTAATCCTTCAAACGAAGGTCCACCCTAGGGGCTGCGGCTAACCGGAGGAAAATCCACCCACTGCTAGAAGACCACCCGTTTCGCTGCACCGCTAAAAATCAGGCCTAGCGACGGCCCTACAGACGGAGAAAGGTGGTGAAAGTTAATCATAGAGTAAAACGACGAAGTACCGCATCTGCAAGAACATTGCACGCGACGCGGTTGGTGGAGAACCCTTATCCCGCCCGCTTGGAACATCTTGTATGCCAGCTTGTGCATCACGGGCATACGAGCACATCTACTCGCCACGAGGTGGCGGATTTGCGGTTCGACTAATGGATTTTTAGCCGCCGGCGCACGAACGCGTGGGAGGCAGATTACTACTAAGCTGCCCTCATCGACAACTATGTTGATAGCAGATTAACTGCAGAAAATGCGGAAAAACCTTGAGCTCAAGTAAGACCCAACCAATGTACCTACTAACCTTAAACATAAGCAATTGTGAAGACAGAAGAATAGAATATATGTAAAAATGTATCAGCCAATGTTTGCTTCAAGCAACTAATCCTTGCAGTACTTTGCGAAAGAGAGTGATTTTTAAGTTTCGGTTTCGGTTCGTGTAGCATATGGCTCTAGGGAGGGATACCTTTATTGGACGCTTCTCTATCCATTAGTTTTTTTTTTTTAGATCATTCCATCTTGTTTTTTTGACAAGTAGTTTCGGACAGTTCCGTGTTGTGGCTCAGGTGTTCGATTGAGGTCTACGTAGGTGAAAGTACCCGCTCTGAGGAGTCCCCGCCGGGCAACGGGAGTTTCAGATAAATTAAAATCTCGCCCCTTCACGGTAGGTTTATAGTCTACCTGGCGCTTAAGTGAAGGTCGCTATCTCTCCTCATTCCCACCCCCTCTACCTCCCGTTACAAAGCTTCAATCAATAATTAAAAAATGTTTATAAAAAAATATTGTGATTTTTTTAAGCAGTCCGTCAGATAATTAACTTGGGCACTAGAGGGTTTATCAATATTTCATCGAATCAAATGATTGTGATCGAAATACAGGTGAATTTTAAAAGAATATCCAATAAAAACATTTCAATTTTTCGTATCAATGTAACCGCAATAGACACTAATTAAGCAGCCTATTAAGCCTGTGCTGACGAAAACTAGATCCAGACCCCAATAGCAAACATTCTGTTATTTATGATTTTACGCAACAAAGATAACAATGTTTACTAATAGACAACAAATACCGCATAACAGATACTGACTATTTTACCTTCAAAAAGTATATAAATGTAATAAGAAGAGCAATGTAGGAATTAGATGTTTTAACTCACGTACGTTACCAGAAAAATTTGTGTATATAATTTCCCAATCGAGAAACTCTTAATAACCTGGTCACTCGAGCGAGACGAGTTCGGGAAACATATTGAAATCACTCGAATTTATTTCGTAACTTGACTATACAATCTAGTTTGTTTCAATAGGAAAAACATGTTTACAGCAAATTCTTTCTCAGAGCCAGGTATATTCACAAAATTCCAATCCCATATTCCACAAATGTCTCGAAAAGTGCATTTTCGGCATTCCTCCCCCAATTAAATAAATTATGATAACAGACACCTTGCTTCCCATTGGGAACAATGACGGATACATGACAGCAAGTAAGTGAGCAAGCAAAAAAAAAATAGGGATTAAGTTTTCTTATTAGTAATTCTAGACAATAGGTTCAAAACCAAGAAGGAATAGTTAAAGAAGGTTGTAAATAAGACACGAACACAAGATTAACGTAAAATTGCGATAACCTGTGTTTTTGCATCAATTAGATGGTGTGAAGCGGAAAATTTCAGTAATAATACACATGTTATCAAGTTTGAGCTTTAGGGCTAAGTTTTTTCCGCTCTAGTCGACTAGTGTAATATTTTGTAAAATTTAAAATTTTCGTCAGTGATAAAAAAAGAATTTTGCAAGAATTGTACATTAAAGGGAGAAAATCATATCAATGTAGTTTAGTTTTGCAGTTGCTATTTCAAGTTGACAAAAGTACAATATTTACGAAAAATTCTTGGATGATTCGGGTTAACTTAGTTTCGCATGCTATTTTTTTTTTATTTCAAAAATAACTCTTAGTTAGTTAGTTTTCACAGTCAAAATTTGGTGGACGCATATCTAATTGTCGAATCAATTGATGTTAGGATGAAGAAAATCCGTGTAAAACTGAGTTTTAAGCATTTGAAGTGGACAATTCCAATTCTCGTAATGCTCTCCATGTTTTTGGTTTTTCAATTTGCACCCGTAGAATGTTTCCGTAAGACGTAATTTTACATCAAAAGACTAGAAAAGCATAGAAAGAAAACTGAAAAAAAAAAACTAGTTTCTCTATGGTTTTTCAGTAGGTCAAGGGCCATCCACATTCTACGTAGACTGATTTTTGACTATTTAGAACACATCTTTCAGTTATAAATAAAATGCTATGAATATTGTATGTTTGAATAGCTCGGCTATTTGTTGGATATTCAACAGAAACAAAAGCTAGATAGGATGAAAAAATGATTGATATTTGGACAAGAGCTACTTTAAGTTATGTTAATTGATTTTCCCAAACTGGTGAACATGTCCAGCATACGCATTTCAAATGAAAATATACCTCTAACAAGCTTATAAAAACTTACTTAATATCTTCTAACGTCTAATACGAGGGCACCCTCGTCGACAGCACACATCCAACGAGTGCGAGGTCTACCCTGAAGTCGGCGACCTCTAACGGGACTCCTGCTAAAAATAATTTTTACTGGTCAACTAGTTCTTGCAGCATTCTAGCTGCATGCCCAGCCCACTGAAGCCTGTCGTATTTATCCGCCGATTTATAAACCTGGTATACTTCATAATGCATGCGTTAGCGCCAAATACCGCGTTCCAGTTTGCACCAAGGATTGAACACGAGATTCCACACTCAACAACACTAAGCGCCTGCCGATCGGCCTCTTTCAGTGTTCATGTTTCATGGCCATAGCGGGCCACCGAAAGTATCAGTGTTTTATTGAGTGCTTGTTTAGTACGGGTTTTCAGTCGCGGGACATACTCTGACTCCGCAATCCAGAGAAGACTTTGTTTGCTGCCGCTATTCGCCTCTTTATCGCACGGCTAACCTCATTGTCGCTCGACACCAATGTACCCAGGTAAATCAATTCGTCGACTTCTTCTAATGGTTCCCCATCTGTCTCCACCGCAGCTACCACGCCCTCTACCAGACACTATGTATTTCATTTCGACAGAGTTTATGACAAGCCCTATCCTTGCAGCTTCCTCCTTGAGAGGTCAAAGGCCTCTTCCACCGCTTTACGGTCAATACCGAAGAAGTTGATATCGTTCGTAAAACCTAGTGAGACCTTGTAAAGATGGTGCCACCTCTCTAAACGCCAGTTCTTTGCATAGCATCTTCCAATGCGATGTTGAGCAATAATTTGAACAGCACCTCGTCCTGCTTCGAACCATCAACGTCACGAAAGCGTCCGATAATTTACCGGCTACCCTGACGTATGATTATACACCGTCATTGGTGGCTCAAACCATTCAAATAAAAAAACCTCAAATAAAACATTCTAATTAGTTTTGTTGGAAAACCATGTTCTAGCATAACACGCCATAACTCATTTCTGCTAACTGAGTCGTACGCTGCCTTGAAGTCTATGAACAGATGCTGAGTGTGCAAGTTGAATTCTCGTAAATACTCGAAGATTTGTCGGGCGTCCCCTGGAAAACCACATTGGTATTCGCCAACGAAGGTTTCCCGCAACGGCCTTAATCGGTGGAACAGGATGCGGAAAAGAATTTAGTTACTACATAGTTATTATAGTCTGGCAGTGGCATTTTTTGTAGATTTGGCATGAGACTTTGCAACCAGTCGGACGGAAATTCTTCATCAGACCACACTCTCAGCATGGTCCGATGAATACAGTTGTTCGCTGTCGACTTTCAAAAGTTCGGCGGCAACACCGTCCTTCCCAGCTACTTTGCTGTTCCTCCGCTCTTTGACTGCTTTTCGCACCTCATCCTTGGACGGTGGATTCACAGCTTGTCCATCATTCTCAATATCTGTTTCCCTTGTAGTCAACACAGCACACTTAAATGTTGTTTCCAACGTTTCTTTTCAGCGGCTTTAGATGCCAGATATTTCTCTCCGCTCTGTTGGGGCACGGCCGTAGCTCTGTTTAGGCGCAGCCTTTAGACGTGGTTGTCGCAGCTATACCCAACACTCCGTTCATAAACTTTCTCCAAGTACTCTGCAGTCACTTCTCCAGTTGATAGCCGCTAAAAGTTTTACCGTATCTTTCTCGTTATCCTCAATTTCAATACGTTGGACACCCGAGTGCGGATCTTGCATACACGAAATAGTAATCCGAGATAGTAGATCCTAAAACTCTCGTCATTAAGATTACCATTAGTCGGCGCGTACACGTTGCTGTAATTAAGGAATGTGCCAATAATTCTCAACACGGTCGCTGACCGGCATCCATCTAATTACTTACTTTATCTGTTTCCTAATTAGCACGAAACCGACTCCTCTTCCTGTTTTCACACCAACACTGTAGTATATATGGTCCTTAAATGAATGGTCCGTAATAGGATCTACTGCCTGGAATTCACGTTCTCCTGTTTACGGCCACCGCGACCTCCACATCACCTTCCGCAGCCAGCCTGCGCGTGCCGGTTCGAGGAGAGTCTCTACACTCCAAGTACCCAGTTCTAATAATGGTTGTCCTTTTTCGATCGTCTAGGTACATGTCGATTATTCCGTTCCGTATTATTATCTGAAATGTTTGTAAAAATTCATGTTACCTTTTTGCGCTGCGATACCAAGTCTCGCAACGAGGCTGCCGCTTTAAATATAGCTGGCAAGGAACCACATTTCATGATTTAGTCGCTCGATTCGGGTCAAATGCTGCTGGAGGCTGTTCCTAACATGGGCACACAGTCGCGTACGACACCCTTTCTAGTCAGCACAAAGTTTCTACTAGAAGTTGGTTACCCGATCGCTCCTAAGGTTACTCGTATCCCGGTCGGCACCTCTGGAAGGTTGGGATGGGAGTTACTGAATAGAGGTGGATGAACACAACACGTATCCAGCCATTCACCAGCCATAAAACAACATTTTGTCCTAAATACTTTCAGTTTCTATTCTTAGTTATGGTGATTTTTAATGACGCTAGAGTATGGGTTAGCTAATATTGATTAGTATTTTGGAGAAAAATAAACTCGGAATTTAACAGCTATCAATAGCTAAGCGAAATTGAAAGGATAAAAGCACTGGATTCGGTTCAAGTTTGTTAGGCATTAAAGATATGGATTCTTCTCATAAAAATATGTAACTGAATAAGTTCAACAAGGAAATCGAGTGATTTCGCCTTTATTCTACACTAAAATCATTTTTTTCCAAATAAGATTGGGGTTCCTATTTTGACGATAACATTGTTCATTGACCACTCAAGGGTAATTATTATTGACATTACATGCTTATATTAATATCCTTGCTTGCGTGAATGCTTTTCTTTTCACGTTTCATAGTTTGGGTCTCGTTCTTCCTGCCAATAGTTTCGCCAATTATAATTCCTTGGGAAGGGAATTGAACTAGGCATCAACTAGAGAGGGTCATTTTTGTCAAAAGTCATCCAGCTTTTCTAGAATTGAACTTGAAGGAAGGGTTAGTGGGGAGCTTGAGAATAAACCCACCCAACCCAAATCTACTAATATTCTTATCGAAGAATGTCAAACCGGTTTCCATAACCCTGCAGTTATTAGGTTACTTCCTTTGTGAGACTTTTTCCCTGTAAGAACTTATCACTGCAATCGGGAACGTTGATTTTTTGTGATATTACCAGATGTGTGCAATATTCCGCACTTCTCTTATTAGTAATACCAATATTGACATGCTTACTTTTTATCCGTGCTTGTGTGTTTGCTTTTTCCCTTACCTTACCGCCTTTTTTGTCTTACAATGCCTTGAGCCTCCTGCCGGTATTGACAATTATAACTCGCTGAAAAAATACAATTGGTTGTGATGAAAATTTCTTAATTGGCTCATTCTTTCATATTGGTTCATATAATGTGTTATCCAACTCGGTTTGGGTAGATTTTTTTTCTATTTTAAACGAAACTTTTTAATGTATCATATCATTACATGTAATCCTCGTTATAACGCAATCGTTTTTTACACAATAAAAATAAATAATAAAAATTACGGTTACGCAAATTTCGAATAAAGTTCAAAACATTGATAAAGGACACTTTTCTAGTTAAATTATTATAACAAAAACATGAATGGATATGCCGTGGAGTCTGTATAAAGTGAGAAAGTGACAAACAAAGTTAGGTTACAGCGAGAAATCTCTCTCCTCAATATGGCCAAGTTTTTGCATATTTTGGAATAATTTTGCTTAATTCGGGTACACTACTCACACAATTTGATATTAGTTCTAACTAAAATAGTTAAGTTTATTCTGATTTATTCAAAGTAACTTAGTCTAAACTTATCTATATGTCTTGTCTGGAGCTTAATGTCTTGTCTGGATGAATTGCAAAATTGCATTCAATGCTAAAAAAACGAAAGGTACTCATACGACTTACCGTTAGCATCAGATTTTGTTACCTTCAGTTTAGTTTTGTTTGAATATTGGTTCAAGTTTACCATAAATTTATCGTCCAATTCAGCCATCTTTTTAAAGATAATTATGGGCATTGTACTTTTTAATCAATTGCCTCTATTTTTAGATTAATTTCGCAATGCCCTGTAAACATAAATAAATAATCGATTTTCATTAGCTTTATGACGCGACTAAAACTTTACGATTCAAATGTTAACTCCGCGTCTAAAGCACCATAAGCATATCCACACGAGCTATCGGTGCTTCATTGTTGTTACGCTACGTTAATCGAGTGGTCAGGATCTCTCCTCTATCACTCGGGCAAGCCCAATCCCACTTCGCGTCTGGGTGCAAACCCCAACCGAGCGTCATTTATTGAGCGACTCATTGTCTCGCAGGAATCGCTTTGATTGAGGCTTCGATTGTTCACTTTGCCTACCAGCAGCACGCAGCCGAAGTCAATCAACTGGTGGCTTGCGGAGAACATCGCGGGCAGCCAACACCAACAGTCGAAGAAGAAAAATCAAATTACCTGACCAATAAACCATAAAATCACCCAAGCCATAATAATCGATTGGGTTGGGTTAGAGTAGAGGCACTGCTGGCCAAAACGCGCCACTGGCTTCGTCGTCATCAACATCATCAGCATCATGATCATCGACAACGCGAGATGAAGCGATGGATGTGGCGTGGCGAATGTGGTTTTAGCTACCAGTCTTGGATTTGGTGAAGCTTTCAGTCTCCACGGACTGATCCGCTCGTTGAGTGCGTCTTTTCAGGATAGTTTTTTTATGACCATCGGGCGATAATCTGTCTGCACGGCTGCACTGAGTCTGCGCTATCGTGGTTATTTCCTTAAAACCGTGAACAACAACAGTCAGAGGGGGAATCGAGGAGAGCTGATCGAATAAAAAAAAAAAATAAACATCCGAACAGACGGATTACGGTTGATCGGTCATTCGCTGAAACTCTTCGGGGTTCGGGGTTGCACGTGGAGTCTGATTTTCACGTTTTGGGCTTCTGTTTCTCCGATGGTGATCTGCGCGAGGCAGAAAAAAATAACGTTGAAAAAGTATCCATACGGTCAAGAATAGGGACAGAAAAGAGAGAATAAAAATGAAAAATCATATATAATAAAAAGTAATAACAATAAACAAGAGAACCCCTGGCCAAGGGTTCCGGGGAGCGCGAGTGAGCTACAAAGCATCAACTGTAGTTGCTACTGGTCTTTCGATTAATCACTGCTGACTGTGTGCTTCTCTGCACTGTGCGCTGATTCTAAGAGGTCAGGTATACAATCATGAAGGCACCGGGCCTGCCAGTCCTCCTCCACCGCCGCGAGTAACCGAGGAAGGGTGATCGAGGTTACAACGGGAGAACAGCAGAAGGGACAGACTAATGTTGCGCTTGCACTGCTGGATCTCGACTGCATGATAACAATATCCGTCAGTTTGTTCGCTTGGAGAGTTCAACTGCCCATGATCCGAACCGAGGGGTATGGGGATCTTTGGGGGACGGGTACGCTAGCAAGGCGCGAGCATGGTAGGGACGAGTCGCGAAGACAATCTTTCAAGTGTTAAACCGGTTTGCCGGACGATGAAGGGAGGGAATGATTTTAAACTGCGTCGTATTATTTTATCGATCGATTGAGGCCAGGGGACTTGCGATGGTGTCAATTGGCACGGTGATCAGTTGCGATTATTTGTTTTCCTTTTCAATCTCGGTGAAATTGTCCAGAAAATGATTTTTCACAAATTAATAAGAGCAATTTACACCTCTGGCATGGCATTGGGTTCTAAGCATTCCCGTAAGAAGATCCATTGCAGCTGGGGACACACTTGACTTACCCGTATTAACGATTGCCGCTCACAACATGCCATTTTAATCGCATCTGCGTGTCCACAGGCTCAACCAACAGTACTTGGTCACGAGTTAATAGACATTGTATGCGCTGTCACCGCAAATTTCACTGGGCATGCTTACCAGTGGCGTCGCTCTGGAAATGGTAGAAGTTGAATACTGAACGCAGACAAAAAATGTGTTTTTGATTATTCAATTTTTTAGGTTATTTGAACTGTTATTGGAACTGATTTTCCATGGTCGAGTAACTCCATTTGAATGAAATTTTGCAAATAGATCGAGCTTCATCAATTCTACGGCTTCATCAAATGCTAAAAACTTAGTCAGTTTCGAAAGGATTTAATCTATTCTTGCAGCAGTCGAAGCATTGGAAATTTAGTATGCGTCCACTAACTATTGTATTACTGAAAAATGTAGAGCTTTGTTGAACGCATATTTCAACCACTCAGGGTTGAGCCAAATATCAGGCGAATCTTTCAGTCATAGTCTAAATCAAACTAAATCACCAATTGTTGCCTTTCTTCTCCAACATTAAAATATACATTTAACTCTATAAACTCTGCAAATGTTTTGTTGATGTTGGTATTTTGTTTGCTTCTGTGCTCAACGGCAAATCAATCGGAAGTCTAACTTCCAGTGGTCACGTATAAAAGCTAACATGCAAAAAATTAGTTTTCACTGTAGCAACAGGATGATTTACTGGTAACAGGATCGACCAACAGCAAGCAGAGCTGCGGGCGACGATGTCAAACAGGCTTGTAAACGATCAACACTTTCATTTGATTCGCTTCGTAAGTGTGTCTCAGTAGGTTTTCGTTCGTAAATGTAGAACTACCGTCGGCTCTCGCGCAAAGAAAAAAATATGTAAAAGGGGGTTTTAATATATTTTTTTTTTTGCTTTTTTGAAACTTATCGATGACCGAACTTTTAGTAGGCACTACATAATTTTTCTTAGATCTCTGCGATTATTCTTTAACTTTTAAAATGAAAAAAAAATCTTTTTTCAAATTTCCACTAACTGGTAAGTAGTGCACGACGTGACATTTCTGCTGTTCCTCGTTGGGAATATACCCCTGGTTCACGTGTTATGACAGGGGTGCAAAATATGAAAGCATGTCTTAATATCGAAGACATTTGAGCCCTTGTGAGGAAGTCACAGCTTAATAGTCTGTTGATTAACCGCACCTGGTGTAATGTGTTTACAGAGATTTCTGCCAACTTTCAATGAAGACCGTGTTTACAGATTTCTAATGTGTAAAGATATTTTTCCGTGGAGTATGAAAACATTTGAAAAATTGCCTGTCATCCCTGTGTTATAATTTCTTAACGGTAGGGTTATCTTAAAATCACTAACGGTTGTTTAATTTTGAAATTTGTTTCTTGCAATAGTTTGTGGAATATATATTCATTATGTTATTTCCTATAAAAAAACTAATATGCATACCCCTCAAATACTCTATTGACACTCGCGCATCGAAAAAATGCTCATTCGTTTGGTGATGTTGTTTTGTTTTTTTTTTTCTGTCTATTTTATTATGTTTTTATTGAGAAATTCGAGATCATCACACAACGCTAGGTTTTGATCACCCGTCTGTGTGGAAAGCACCGTCATACAGGTATAACACCAGCTTTGTGAAAACTAACTTCAACTGTCCTTTTAATTTAAAATAAATAAGACGCAGTTTTGAATATAAAAAAAACGCTCTGATGCCGGCTGAGGGCGAGCAAAACAAGAGCGGAAGGGATGGTTGATGAGTTCGTTCCATGTGTTCATGCACAAACGTAAATTGACCCATTGTAATGCTCGTGAAATGTCACAGGGAACAGAAGCTATAAAGTTTACTTGAGAAACAGAAGAAATTTATTTCTTAATTCGTATTCCTGTTAGTGAGCGAGTATGTAACAAATCATATGACTCATATTTAAATCTTATATACGCTAAGAGGTTCTTATATTCAATACCCGCATTTAAAAAATAAGAACTCAACTTTATTTCCAGTTTTTTTTTTCAATTTTAAAATTTCATTGTAAATGTGCAGATCTTTTTCATGCGGGGTAAGCCCGCCCACCAGCGGGGTGAGATCGCCCACCATTTTTTGAGGATAAAAAATATTTTTAGAGCTAAAACGGCTGATTTTTTTCGGTATAATATCTTTGACAAAGTTGAAGATGGTATTTTTTTCTTTTTAAATAAAATATACACTGTGAAAAATCAGGGAAAAAACTTTTTTTCTAATTTTTGACTTATTTTGTTTTTTGATTATCCAAGTTCAAATCAATATTTAAGTAACTTTTTGTGGTTTTCGAAATAAATAGATTTTTCAGAATTGGAGTTTTTCAAGATATTCAATTTATAATATACCTGTCTTTAAGCTAAAAATATAAACTCATTAAACCTGTCTGCATGATTTTTTTGAAGACTTATTATGTATAGTGTAATAATAATACATAATTATTAATTTTGTTATTCATATTTTCAATTTTTTATGTTTTTTTAAGAACAAAATTAGCAACGACTTTATACATCAAACAAACCGCCAGAAAAAATCTTTACAAAATTTGAGTTAGTAATATTTCTATTATTTCATGATCCAACAACCATCAAATTTTAGCTTACCTTTTGTAGATTTTGCAAACAAAAACATGTAGTTTGAATAAATTTAAAAAATATATTTTTGATTCTATTTTTATATCTTTTCTTTAAATTTTATTACTGTGTGTACTTTTTTCGCAATTGGAAACCTTCTATTTTCAACTCTGCCGAAGACGTCATACCGATCAAACAAACCGTCCTGGCTCTAAAATTATTTTTGTTCATTAATATCATTTTTACACAAAATGTGTCAAAAATTAGTCTTGTTAAAAAAATATTACTAGAAAAGCTTCAACCAAATCGAGGATGGTCGATTACCATCGATGTCTTATGTGACTTGAAATTGCTTTACTGATCCTGTTAATATTCCCTTTGTAGTGTCGAGGCATTTGGGTCTTGAAGAAAAAACAACAAACAGTTCTATACGTGGCGGTTTTACCCCCAGTGGGACATTTTCATATTCCACCGAAAAAGTACCCAAGTAACACACGTTGGTATAGAATAGTTGACGTTACCTCTCCATGACATCAATATCACCAGAAAAGCGCAAAACATGAAGGCTAGTAGAACGAGTACCGATTACTGCATGAGAGCAAGCCAACTTGATATAATTAAGTGGCAAAATACATCTCGAGTACTAATACGGCAATGCGCAAATCTGTTGCTATGACAACTGTTAACCAGCGCATGCGCAAATGTGTTGTGTCTGCGCAGTGCAACTAGATCGACGACTGCTTTTATCAGTGGCAGTTTTAATTGATTATAAAATGATGACAAAAAATATTATTCAACCTTTCAAAAAGAGTTGTTTCTTTCGCTACAATATTGAAATTGGTTTCGCATAGTTTCAACGTTATCTGGATATAAAATCTAACAAAACTAGAAAACGTTGTTAGATATACAATAACAAAAAACTGAAGTGATATTGGTTACACTGCAAGCGTTTTGTTTATCTTTTGATGGCGCGTTTTGACGCGCTTCGAATAAATATAGAAATCGTTCATATAATTTAAATATGATTTTGATCAAGTAATTTTAAGTTGGGTGTTGAATGCTACGACTATTGTACTAAGGAAAAGCATTTTACAGGTACGTAGTGTTGTTATTAGATGGTGTGATGTCTTACGAAAAGACCAAGTGATAGTGATTGTCATTCTTGAACTCATGTTATTAAAAACATCTCCAAAACCAGAAAAAACGAGCTTGTTTTCGAAATGCGGTTGTATTACTGATGAAAAACAACTTCAAACACAATATAATAACGCAAGTTTTCAGTTGCGCTTGTAGTACACTTATATGACTACTTTCGTTGTTACTTATTTTCTAACATGTTTTGTGTGTTACTTGGGTAGTCAAAATTACAAGATTACTTACGGCCTTCGATATTTCCGAAAGAAGACAGATTCAGGCAAGCGATTAATATAATATGATTTTGATCAAGTAATTTTAAGTTGGGTGTTGAATGCTACGACTATTGTACTAAGGAAAAGCATTTTACAGGTACGTAGTGTTGTTATTAGATGGTGTGATGTCTTACGAAAAGACCAAGTGATAGTGATTGTCATTCTTGAACTCATGTTATTAAAAACATCTCCAAAACCAGAAAAAACGAGCTTGTTTTCGAAATGCGGTTGTATTACTGATGAAAAACAACTTCAAACACAATATAATAACGCAAGTTTTCAATTGCGCTTGTAGTACACTTATATGACTACTTTCGTTGTTACTTATTTTCTAACATGTTTTGTGTGTTACTTGGGTAGTCAAAATTACAAGATTACTTACGGCCTTCGATATTTCCGAAAGAAGACAGATTCAGGCAAGCGATTAAACGTATATTCACGAACAAAACAATAGATTTTTAGACAGAAAAACCTTTAGTCCCGTTGCCGCAAAACAATAGCACATTGACTGGTTGCCAGCTGAACGGTTCTTTTTGATTATTTCTGTGACCGTTCGCGCACTATCAAAAAAGAAAGGGGTGCAAAATGTTATTTAATCATACTGTTATAGACATGTTAAAGAAATTTTTCAATTATTTTATAACTTGGTAGTAAAACTACGGTGGGCGGTCTTACCCTGTTTACCCCTACATACATTTGTTTCTACATAATTAACATTGAGCTACACACTGTAAACCTTTTTTTTCAGCTAAATGTCTCAAATTGGCAAAAAATACAAAATATCTCAAACAGTACCTATTTTAAAAACCACGTCTTTTTACACATTTAAGAAATCAATGTTCTCTACAAACTGTCGAAATTTGGTTACCATCACCAAAGAAACAGAAAGGTTTGGAATTTAAAAAAAAAATGAGCCAAAACGGTTTGTTCGATTTATGGTATGTCTTCAGCAAAGTTGTAGATAGCATTTTTGTCGTACTAAAAAAATATAGACCGTAAGAAAAAAAAATTCTTCACAAGAAAAAGTTAGAAAAATCATTATTAATAAATATCTACAAAAGTATACTTTTTGAAGATCTGAATTTTTTTCACAACTACTTGATAGCGCACGGCCCTACGTTGTGTTGAATTTCGCCCTTTGGCATCACGATGGGCAATTACGGCCCAGGGAGAAGTTTTCTTTTCCCGACGAACGCAAACGCAAGTCTTTACTTCACTAAGGTACATTTATTCTATTTATTTACAACGGTGGCAGCGTGACGGCGCTGCCACCGTAAGCTTATCGACTAACAAGTAACGACTCACATTAATGACTAACCCTGGCGCTGCTGTAAAGAGCGCTTTTATAGACTGCCTCTCGGACGGCAGCATTGTCGAGCCAGAACAAAGCTTAAATAATCGCGCGCAAACCGGCGTCGCTTGGGCCTCAGTTGGTCACTCACGGATGACAGTAATGCCCAACTGAGACGAGAGTTTTGGCGCGAACGCTACTCATTACTGTCTATACATTGATGCTTTTTGGAATATAGTAAAATAAAAACTAAAAAAGTTATGATTTATTGAAAAAAAAATCTTTTAATTTTTTTTCAGTGTTAAATTTTTAGAAGGATAAAATTATTATCTACAACTTTGATGAAGACACTATACTGATTAAATTTACCATTTAAACGCAAAAAATGTTTTTATCAATAATAGACACTCAGCGCAGGCAATTATCCCATATCTTGATGTCTATGAAAAAATGTTGGTGGTTATGGACGCCAATTTGCACAGGAATGGTTAAAAAGCTATAATCCTCAAATTGTTTTCCAGTTTGAGCTAAGGGGCCACACCTGTGTTGACCAGTGTTATCCTCAACAGACTGGTGAAGTGCATGGAGAGTGTAAATGTTCTGGCAAGTAACTAGTGCGGCTCTCGGAAGTGCAGGTCCGCACTGCTATTGCTATTCTGATGCTATTTATATTCTGATGCTATTCTCTCCAATTATCTCCTCTTCGTCACCAAGACAGCAGAATGTGTAGAATGTTTTTAATAGTGCCATTCAAAAGTACCTGGGACTCCATAGCGCCCGCGCTCAAGAACATGTCACTATACAAGATCCTGGAAAACTACTTTCAGAATAGGGTACTAGTTTACAACACGGTGGAGGGTCAGAACAGAAGTGTGTCCCAATCACCGCAGGAGCTCCGCAAGGTTCTATCCTGGGCCCGGTGTTGTAGAATGAAATGTATGGCGGTGTGTTGAAGTTCTGAAGTTCCCTGCAGGAGTTGTGACCGTTGGCTTTGCGGACGACAATAACGCTGGAGGTCTACGGCGAGTCGATCTAAGAGGTCTGGGATTAGATGCACTCCAGGAAACTGGAATTAGCGTAAGACGAAGGTCACGGTTGTGAATAGCCGTAAATCAGAGCAACAGTCAGTGGTTATAGTCGGAGATTGCACCATCACCTCAAAACGGTCTATGAAACTCTTGAGGGTTATGGTTAACAATAAGCTTACGTTCAAGAGCCACGTCAACTATGTCTGTAAGAGGACCTCAACAGCTGTGGCAGCACTATCTCGTATGATGGCGAATAGCTTAGCGGTGTATGGTAGCAAGCGTAAACTTCTTGCCAGCGTGGTTTCCTTCATACTCAGATATGGTGCTGCTGCGGTAAGCTTGAAAGTACCTCAGGATTGTGAGCGCGTATCGTACAGTGTTATACGATGCAATCAGCGTCATGTCCGGCATGATGTCTATCAGCATCGCCATCAAGAAGGATAAATATTTGGGGGGGGGGGGGGGGCTATACGAGTACCAGAAGGAGATCCTCAATATCTGAGGTATCTGGCTGGGTCGGAACCATGTCACCATGTCAGACCTTGGTTGCTTAGAGCAATATCAGAACTCTTGTTCGGACATGTATGTCGGTGCGTGGATACGGTAGAGACTACTGAGCATGTCTTCTTTGTAAGTGATCAGTGCAGCTGCTTCCCAGATGCCTGAAGGGCATTGGGTAGAAAGCGCCACTGCAACAGGAATGTTTGTCTTTTGTGGCTGGTCCCGATTACTTTACACAGATTACAAGATGCTCGAACTCATTGATGGAGTTGAGCTAGTTGGTTGTAAGCCTGTGCCCCAATCCGGAACTACATGGTTGATGAAACCTGTGACCGTTTTGGGATTGGTGCTCCATACCTGGTATGGAGTTGAGAGGTAGCTTCCAAAGAAGTTAAACCTCGATGAAGCAAGAGCCCCGCAAAAGCAAAGCAAATGCGCTGAGCTCTCAGGTTCAGCGTTGCAAAAGCGACAATTGTCGGTTAGGACTTTGCCGATTTTCTTTAAATGATAAAGAGCAGGACAGTGTCCAGTGAGAAGTCCCGTGATGATGCGTAGTTCACTACGAGTTAAACTAAGTAGCCGTTTGGTAACCGTAGGGTTAGGGTAGATAAACTGTTTAGCTTGCCTGCAACCCTGCGCATGTTGCCATTGAGATGCTATCTTTAGCTTTTCCCATGTACTTAGTTCGCCTTTAATGGCGGATGTGGAAGTACCCAAAAACGGTTCCGGTCCAATGAATTGCTGAGCAGATCCTTGTCTTGCGAGGCTGTCGGCATGTTCATGTCCCTCGATTCCGCAGTGACCGGGTACCCAAAGTAGCATAACTTTGTTGAGGCGGGAGAGTTCCCTGAGTGTTGCGATGCACTCCCAGACTAGTCTGGAGACACATGTAGCAGACTTTAATGCCTTTAGTGCCGCCTGACTGTCCGAAAAGATTCCGATTTTCGCATGTCTATATTTGCGATGTAGACATGTTATAGCACAGATATATATTGCGTATACCTCCGCCTGAAAGACGGTTGGCCACTTACCCATTGAGATAGTGGCCTTTATACCTGGTCCGTAGATCCCTGAACCAGTCTGGGGTCCGATTTTTGAGCCATCCGTGTAGAAGCGGATTGTGCCCGATGGAAGACTCGGCCCTCCATTGTTCCACATGGAGCGATCTGTGTCGATCACTATATATGGAACGTCCATGTTTGGCTTCGCTTCCATCCAGTCCGAGACTGTTGTTACTAAAGGTGTCAGCTTAAACTCCTTTAGGATGCTTAGGTGACCCGTTAGGTCACCTTCGAACATCGTTGTATTTCTTTGCAGCCTTAGTGCGCCAAGCTCTGCTTCCTTCTTCACATGGAGATGTAGAGGAAGTAAGCAAAGCAAGGCCTCCAAGGCTGCTGTCGGTGTTGTGCGCAGGGCACTGGTAACTGAGAGACAGGCCAATCGTTGGACTTTGGTAAGTTTCGCCTGAGCTGTCTTTTCATTTACTTTAGGCCACCATGCGAGGGCTGCGTAGGTTATACGTGGCCGAGCAATGGTGATGTAAGACCAGAGCGCTAATTGTGGTTTTAGCCCCCAGGTCTTGCCAAACAGTGTACTGCAAGCTCAGATAGCTGAAGTTGCCTTCTTGATAGCGTAGTCTAGGTGAGCAGTCCAGTTCAGCTTCTTATCCAGAATGATTCCAAGATATTTGGTCTCATTACTGAAACATAGTCTTACCCCATTCAGTAGCGGAGGAATGATTGTGTGCATTCTTCGCTTGGTAAATGGTATAATGACCGTTTTAGCGGGGTTAATGTTCAGCCCTTCTTCTGAGCACCACTGAGAGGTCAGAAACTCAGAACTCAGAAACTCACTGCAGATGTAGTTGTCCGTAATTTTCTCCATCAGCTTGAGAAGAGTTGACGTCAGACTTATAGGTCTGAAAGCTTTGGGCAATGTTTTGTCTTTTTTGCCCGGCTTTGGTATAAACACCACCTTAACGTTCCGCCAGTTGACCGGGATATGTCCCATAGTAAAGCTGACTCGAAAGAGGCTGATGAGTTCGGACATAACGACTCCGTCCGATTTTTGTAGAAAGATTGGTAGAATGCCATCCGGTCCTGGTGACTTCATAGGCTCAAAAGAGCTTAAAGCCCAGTTGATAGAAGTCTCCGTGAAAATTCTACGAGCGAGCGCTGCGGAGTCACGTGACGTTATGCGTCTGGATTCGAGGCTCTGTAACTCTTCGACGTTCGAACCGGAGATTGCTGTCGATCCAGGAAAGTGAATGTTCATAAGAACATCCAGCGTTTCCTTGGTGGTGACAGTCAGACTACCATCTTCCTTTTTCAACTGCCCAAGACCATTCGTGTGATCTTTGGACATCGCTTTTTGCAGTCGCGTTGCCTCAGGTAGAGTCTGAATGTCTTCACAGAATCGAATTCTAGACCTCCTTTTGGCTTTGCGTAGCTCAGCGTTGTATTTTGTAAGGGATGCTCTATAGGCTTCCCAGTTGGACGTGATTTTAGCCCTGTTGAACAAGCGTCTAGCTTCCCGACGAAGGTTGCTGAGAGTTTTATTCCGCCAGGGCACATCACAGCAGACTGTTCGATTTGTTAACGGACAGTTTGACATAAAAGCTTCCGTGATCCTGTGCTGTAGGTCACTTGCTGCGATGTCCAGTTCACCTGGAGTTCGAATATTTTGGTGGCAGGATGTTCTCGAATTGACCAAATGTTCCTTAAAAGAGTTCCAGTTGGTTTTCTTAGGATTCCTGAAATGTTCTCTTCTCAGAGGAGTGGCCTCGACGTCAAATCTGATGTGTCTATGGTCTGATAAACTGGGTTCATCAGAGACATGCCAGTTCTTGACTTTCTCCGTTATCGAGGCGCTACATAGAGTGAGATCTAGGACCTCTTGTCTAATAGCATTACTGAAAGTTGGCTCGTTTCCCACATTGCATACATTAACATTGTTAGAAGTAAGGTATTCAAGTAGGTACTCACCTCGAGTGTTGACATCCGAGCTGCCCCAAACTGTGTGATGCGCGTTGGCATCGCAGCCGACGATGAGTGGCTTTTTGATGCTTCGGCAGTATCGCACAAGTGCTGCGACTTCGGATGGCGGTATATCGTCCTCGTCCCCCGGGAAGTAAGCGGAGGCAACAACCACTTCTTGAGTACCGTTGGTTGTCGGGACTTCCACCGCAATGGCAACCAAATCCCGTTGGATGAACTCTGTAATGGGAACAAATTCAATGTTTCTGTTCAGCAGAATTGCAGTCCTGGGATTTGACTGTTGATTACAATAGACCAACTTACTGTTTGTGTTGGCTAAGCCAAGGATCCTGGTGTCGTGGACCCATGGTTCCTGGATCAGCGCCACGGATAGCTGATCCTTGGTGAACCTCCGGCAAAGAACACCAGAGGCGCTCTTTGCGTGATGGAGGTTCACCTGAACGCAGCGTATGCTGCTCATTTTGTTGGCAGCGCGTCCTTCGTCGGATCTAGTTGAGATCCGATTGGCGGACGGTTGCCATCAGCGGTGACGCTGGGATGGGTAGTCTGCATACCCTCAGCAACAGGCTCCCGTTGCAGCAGACGGTGGGCGACAGAAGTGCTACTCACACGTTTAGGCGGCGGAATATGGCTCTGAGGGTCGCGACTGTTCAGATGCTCACGCTTACTCCTCTTTCGCTTTTTCGGGGGAACCTTCTTCGCTATCGCGGGAGTGTGTCGAGCAGGTGGTAGCGGTACACTCCCTGAGGGAGTCTCCGAACGTACCGTTCCTGCCTTCGCACCAGAACCTTTCGCGCCTGTGTTTGAGGACTTTCTGCCAACCTGCCGCATGCGTGCTTTGCCGTACTTGTAGTTCAGCAGGAAGCTCTGTGCCGCTATGAGGTTAGCAGACTGTTGGTCCAGCTCCACCATCAATTTGACAGTCTTTCCAGTAACGTTGCGATGACATACTCGCCATGCACGTGTGGAGAAACCGTCGTTCTGATTTTGGAGAAGACGGAGAATTCTCTCATTTGTGGTGTCCACACTGTCCTGGAAGTACCCTACAAATTTTAGGGCCTTCGGCAGGTCCTTCGTGCGAAAGACACTAAGGTGTGCTCCCTCCCACGGTATGAGAGAAGACGCCGTGGTCTCCAGCCATCTAACTGTGTCGTTGTCGGCATAGTCAAGTTGTAGGGTACCGTTTTTCAGGCGGCAGCTCCTAAACTTGGGCCTGATGGCCGGTGACTCCTGGTCTGCAATGCAGTCCAGAATGGCATCTCGAACAGTTTTTAACTGTTCAGGGGTAAGTAGGGAGGCTGGATAGTCTATCGTTGTGATAGACAGGCTCGTGGCCTCCAGCATCTCCCTATATGTTACTCCTGGCGTTTGTCGCGGTGCAGGGGGCTCCGCGCAAGCCAAGTCCCGGGGCTTTTTGCTGCTCGGGCCCTTAGCGCTTGTGTTTGGCGACGATGTCTCAGTCGACCGCTGTCGCTTGGTTGCGACCTGACCTGAGCGGTCGGCTTGGTCGACTGGTTGACGAACTATGCCTATGGCCTCCTCGCGTGAGTGACCCAGGCTTAGCAGTCTTTTAAGACGCCGCCGTTGCGATTGGGCGAGCCGTTTGGCATCAGCACGAGGTGACTTAGGTTTCCCCTTGTCAATCGGCTGTGTCTCCGGATCGGGAAGACTGTCCGTCGGGCTCTCTTCTTTCCCGCTTGGCGAGCCGAGGATTAGTGATGAAACTGAAGGTCCTCCGTCCAGCGATTCGCTGTCGAGGTTGAAATCCATCTCCAGTTCCATCTCCTCGGTTCTGCCTGTAGCGTGCAGCCTTGTGGGGCTGCCAACTACCAATACAGCAATGGCAGCTAATTTCCAGTCTCCAGGTAGATAGCTAGAAGGTTATAAGAGTAAAAAGAGTGCATTATGCACAAGAGCCACTCCCCGACGTAATACTTAACTGTCGTCCAGGGAAGACTAGGGCTGAATACTGAAGGGGTTTTAGTGAGCCCTGAGCAGATTTCGCCGCCACTTTCGAAAAAAGGCATGAGTTGAGGTGCAGCAATCGGGAGTGCTGACACGCACGCATGTGGGACGGATGAAAGCGATGTGCGAAAAGAGCGCAGCCCTCGAGGAACCTGAACGATAGACGTTTTATCGGAGAGGCACAAGTCTATCGGAACAAGCCTATAAGTCCAAGCTTGGTACAGACGGATGTGTAGAGTGGTACAAGACCTACTTTATCGTGAAGATGTGCTCATAGCGACCCGGCATCGTATTTGTTCAAGTCTACTGGTGGTGCGATACTCGACGATTCGATTGTTGATGGCGCTCGTAGTCAAGTACTATTTAAAGATCGAGCCAAAAATGCAGTGTTCCTCCAAAGCGAGTTTAAGGGTGAAATGATCTTCATGCAGCTGCCAGAGAGATTTACTGATGACCAGGGAGAGGTATGCAGACTACGGAAGGCCCTACGAGAATTCGGCCAGGCACAATCAAAGTCGAAGACGTGTTCGTACTACAGACTGACCTGTTATGTACGACTTTCCAATATTCACCAACTACCGAATGATGAAGGAGACATTGAAGAACTTGTTATGCAGCCCTTCCCAGATAAAGAACATTGATCTGTCTGGCGATGACGAAGAAGAAGGAGGTGACGGTGAGAATTTCCTATTAAGGAGAAGTAGAAAGTTTGCTGTATTTAGTCCAAGACACCCGTCCAGAATTTTGCTTTGTTGTAAGCGCATTCAGCTAGTTCTACAGCAAGCCTGGATGCAGACACTGGGAGACTGTCACTCTGGAAGAGGTCGGTTTTGCAGATGCAGATTGTGGACGAGACTCCGACTTCACTTTCATAACTTAACCAAACGTCTTTCGATTAGTTTACTCTTCTGTTATTTTTTAAGGTACTTATAATAAATTTGTTTTGTTTCATTCCTCAAATTTTGTTCTCAACGAGTTTTGCCTTCTTCGGAAGCGGCTGTTTCGGTTCAATCCGTTGTTTCGAATGTTCTTTCGCCTCGAGCATTAAGTATGTAGTGTTTCCAAGAATCGTCCATGCAAAAATTTGGCTCTGTGTATTTTTCTCAAAATTTCTGAAGTTGTCCACTTCGTGTTTTTTACAGCTCTTGTGATCTCTTCAAAATTTCATGAACGGTTCCAAGGGATTGACCAGACTTTTCCAATGTAAAACACCAAATTATCTGCGCGGAAAAATGCAAATCGATAGAATACTCTACATTCAAATATTTATAAAAATTACTTCATCTTGTATTTAATGCATTCTCAAGCTGGTAACTAAGACTTAAACATTTTTTTTAAATTAAGAAACTAACAATACACGGGGCGATAAATGCGATAAATAACTCTATAATTTGATGCCGTAAATAAAACATCACCTCAGAAGTGGTCATTTCATTATGTCCCTTTAAGCGATGACTAAGACCACGCCATAAAACACTAATAAAACTTCATGATTGCTCCATGCACAGCGCAACAAAGCTACGCGCCTGGACCGCACGGATTATCCGAGAATCGTACGAACGTACATACAATCGACGACGACACAGTTTTACGTGGTGCGCTAGTGCAGCAATTATCGTCCTTTATTTATCCATATACACGCATCCACACACGTTTGCACGATGATCCAGTCAGCCGTTCCCCATCAATTTGCAGCGAACGGCACTTACTTCAATCAGTTCTGGTAGAACCAGTTCTGACGGCGCGAAAGAGTTGCCGATCTTTCCTTGACGACCCGCGCAATAGTACAAATTTATTTATAAACGTTAATTTGTTTACAATTGTCTTGCTACCAGTATGCAAGTGCAACGTTGGAAAACGGACAGCCGAAGGCCAAACCGAAAGGAGTTGGAAGGTGAGGCGGACAGTATAAGACCCACTTTTTGCTCAGCTTTGATGCTGTTAGGAAACAAGTACTTGTTGAACTGTGCAGTAGCTGAACATGCGTTTTCGATTTATGATTCTATTTCTGGTAGGTACTTGCTGCAGCAGCTCTTTTAAGCTTCAAGCAATAGCTGCGAGGGCGATTAACTCTTCTCCATCTAGCAGTCATTATTTTCTACTCAATACACACACACACACACCTCAGGCCGCGCCCTTTCTTCCAGCAGAGCCTGCGAAACGGCTTTGGGGGCTTCTTCTCTAGCGTAGAGGCAATTAAAACGAACTAAATGCGGGAACCCATTTATAATCGTTTGTATATGCAAAAGCACCTTCGGACTGAGTGATGCAGCAGAACTGTAAAGCGGTCTCGGATTAGCGGGGCTTCTTGGCGTGTGCCTCGCGGCGCACGGCACGGTTCAACGCGGATCCAAACCGATTGGTACCAATATTGTCTTCGAATTTGTTACTCCAAATTCGATTTGAACTGCAGATGGAGAAATCAGTTCGAGGCACGTGCGAGCTGTGGATCCCGGTTTTGTACAGCTACGCTGCTGGGTAATAGTGTGTGCTCGTTTTTTTTTTTGCTAAAAAAGTGATTTAATTCTACGATTTGTAGGGGTATGAATTGCGGAGATTTGATTGTGGAATTGGAATGAGGTTGAAATTCTACTCATTGGAGCTATTAAACCATGAGATTACACAATTAACTACAGGCAAAATCTAAACCTTAGCACTTACCGTATCCCGTAAGGTCTTTGTAAAGTGGTACATTATCTCCCATACTGAACATTGTAGTTCGGCTTGTTGAATTAGGGTTTCGTCTTCATTGAATCGTTTAGTACAGCTAAACGCAAAAAGCAGGGTCAGAGTTTGTGGTGCTTCTAGAATTGTTGAATTATTATTTATCAAGTATGATGTTAAGCTAGATATTGCATTATTTCTTGAATGATTGATTTCAACTTTACTTTTAGCTTGTTCACCCACAAAGGCTTTATTCTAGCAAACTTAGTATTTTTCGCGGGTGGATATATTCTCCAGATTCAAGAGTAATTTTTTAAAAGAGCATAAACAATTCGACATAGGTTTTATTCAAAGCAATGTAGCTCAAAAATGTTTAATTGTACAGAAAACTGATTGAAAATGTATGGTAGGGAACCAATAATGCGTTGTGAAAAGATATGTTTTTGTTCAAAATGAATTTTATATAAGCATTTAATTTAAATTTATAAAGAAAGAGTCGTTTATCTGTAATTTTTTTTTCTAATTTCATGACTGCTACCACTTAACGTCAGCACGAACAGAATTATTCCCCAGTCGCACATCAGCAATATATTTGTTTCTATTTAACACGAAAACAATTTGAATGTTTTCCTTTCAAGCTGTAATACGACACGATATGTGTTATGATGTTGCGTTTGCGAGAACTCTACCGGTCCAGCTCTGCTGGATGTCAGTTTTTAGTTAATTTTTTTACCAGTTCACAATTAAAAGGAGATGCATGTTATTTGAACAAGTTGACTGCACCGTGTTTTTATTTAAAGTCGAACGTGTAAGCATCCCTCTCTTAGAATCCCTGATATGGCCAGTAAATTGACGCACAAGACTATGGAGCCGAAAGTCTTGAACCTTAAAAATTTTGACCGCTACACGCGAAAGTTGGATGGTGTGAGATCACATCAATATTGTGAGGCATTAACACAACTTTTGATAAAGTTTGAAATCTGGACAAATGTGTGTTGGCCAAAATGCAATTGATGCTCTAGCGTATTTCCAATGTATTAGGCCGGTTCAAACCACTACACTTATAAAGTATCCATTCTGTCAACTGTTTATCTTTCAGCAACTTTGATTTTGATTTTTTTTGGAATCGAATTAAATGCAGTACTGTTTTTATGGAGACGCATGGTGGTTCATGGATGATTTCTGATATTAGATGGTATGAAAAAACCATCAAAATTTGATGGTTTATGTAAAAAAAAAGAAATCCAGAAACAATATGAAACGATACAGAAACGGTCTTTTAGGTCTTGAATGCCCCAAAAAAGCAAAAAGAAGTTCTCGCATAGAAATCGCTGTACATGTACAGTTGAATGTTCATCTATCTGTCTGTTATTACAGACTATAAAAATACTGAATAGATTATTGTTGAAATTTGCAAAAATAAACTTTCCAGGCCTCTGAGTGTGCAGAATTGTCCTTTGGGGGGCTTTCATTTTTACAGACAGATAGACAATCGACCTTTCGTTGCATTGTCTGAAATAGTATACTCTCCCGACATTTCTTCGCTGGAACAAACTGCTGATACTAAACACCTTGTTTCCCGTGAAAAAAAAATAATACGACGTCCATATAGCAGCGGAATAAGTAAGCAACGACAAAAAAGGAGCTATAAAGTTTTTCGTTCTTAGTAGGTATAGGTGACAGGATTTCCACAAAGAAGCTCAATTGTTTCTCATGAAATTACTGAAATCGTATTTTTTTTAAACCAAATGTCTCAGAAATACACGAACCTTCGAGGTCTGGTGTTGCCCTAAAAAAATGTTTCGAAGATCGAATTTCCTGGGCTCCATTATTCATCTTAGCTCATATATTCATCTCATACAACATAAAAACACAATTGAAAACAGGAAAAAAACGCTTTTTTAACTAAACCAATCTGCTAATCCATGGAATGGATTCTTCTTAGTTCACTTTAAATTTCTCATAAACTAGAATCCTCAAAAACTCACTTAAAAGCTCTAAATTTGATGTTGTTTTCGGGCATCTGCACTCGGAAACTCATTTAATTCAATCACCTACCGCACAAAACAAAATCCGCGCATTGTTCTATACGGCTACAACAGGACTCGTTCAGCAGCCAACCAAAGTTTTTTTCATCACTAGCGGACCACTTTTTGTTAAACAAAATCACTCACTACACTAAGAATACTTTAATCTTTGAAATGTTCACCTCAAATTTCCAAAAACAAGCTCGAATTAGAAGAAATATATGAGATGAATTTCTACAATTTCTAAATTTCAACTGTATGTTTTCTCATCTGTTTTCACTGCGTTGAAGAAAATCAAAAGTTGCCTAATCAGTTTATGTTAATGTTGAATTATTCCGACATAATTGACATAAATCGACAGCACTGCAGTGGTAACCAATTTTGCACGTAAACAACTACAGCGGATATCTAAGTAACGTACTACGACGGGCTGCGGCTACGTTCATTCATGATAATGTGATTTATTCATGATTAACAGTGTGATGAATATGAGGGCGTCGTGAGATGATAAATTGAGCAGTGATTCAAGTTTTGAGATGGATATGGAAGCGTTGTGAAAAATGGTTTGTTTCACAAAATTCAGGATATATCTAGCGAAGTTTACTAAAAATACAATTGTGAACGATTCCATTAAAGCACGTAAGCATATTTTGTTTATCTGTTCAATGATTTCGTAAAAATTTGGTGTTTAATACGTGCATTCTTCGTGAATATCGGCCCAATGAGATGAATAATGATGCAGTTCCCCTAGTTCCGATTGAAAAAAAAAAGGATTTCGGTTATTTCATGAGAAACAAACTCATAAGAAAAAATTTTTTTGTGGAAATTTTGACGTATAAGGTTCCATAACCCGAAATTCGATTGAACTGAAATTTTACGAGAAGTCGATGCTGTTGAGTCCTGCGGCTAAAAGAAATTCGAAGGTCAAATTTTTGCACCCCCTAATAAACAGTAATACCAAACCCTGGTATTGAGAATTAACAAAAAAATGTATGCAAAGCCACGACCGAAGGTTGACGTTGAACTACTGAAAGGTTTAGGAATTGTAATCTCGGAAATAATTTTCCGGGATTCGCGTATTTCGGGAACAGAAATATTGATTTTCGGGACTCGCGAATTCCACGGAAAATTTCATGGGATTTACTATAGTCTCCTATGCAATAAAGAAATAAAATAAATACCACATCAAAACGTGAAACTGACATCGTCAAACTGTATAGCAGCACTAGAGTGGGCATTACACGGAGAAAATATTTGCTTGAAGTAACAGTCAAAATTTGTTTGCCTTGTAATATACGTTTATTTGCTTCATTTTTTTTTCAAAAATATTTGCTGGCTTATCTAGTAAACGAAGAATTTGGCAATTATTTGCTTCGTCTAATCTCTTTGCTTGTTAGTTCATTACTGTGGGAGTTATAACCTGAATTTAACCTTTGTTTATTGATACTATTTTAAAAACCTGGAAATTGATAAAAAATATTGAAGCAAGTAAATCAATGCGACCTGATATAAATCATTTATTAAAACTTAAAATTAGTTCCAAGGGTAATACGGCTTTTTCAGTCTTGAAGGTGTATCATAACACTACTATGTCTTATGTCCGACGTTTCAGCCTTTGGACTTGGCCTTGTTCAGGGGATATAAAGTTGTACCGTTTTTCGTTCAGCGTACAAAGTTTTACGTTAGGTTGTACGCTGAACGAAAAACGGTACAACTTTATATCCCCTAAGGAAGGCCAAGTCCAAAGGTCGAAACGTCGGACATAAGACATAGTAGCGTTTTGATATACCCTTGAGACTGCTAAAGCCGTATTTCCCTTGAAATTTCATGTTACAGTCGCCTTTAAACTTAAAGTCAGTTTATTTATTAATTATTGCTTGTTAATTGCGCAGACATTCAAATGCTTTAAAACTGACTTATTTTGTGTCGTTTTGATTTAGTACCCTATCGTTTACTTCCGGTTTGTCACGGCCTTCCACAGAACTAGACTTGATACGCAGTTTGTTTTTTAACAAAAGAATTGCATCGTGTTATGGCTTAGCAAATATGTTCAATATAAACAAGCGAAGAGGCTTTGCTATTGTTCGAGTAATCAGAGTTTTGAGCAAATATTTGCTATAGTGTCTACCCAAAAAAGTTCAAATATAGCTAATGCTTTCCTTGTCTAAGGCCTGCCTATCACTAAGTTCTCATCGAAAAACTTAAAGAATTGAACACCAATTTCTATTCAAATATTGTAAGAACTGAAATCGGTGATTTGCAAGTGTACTAGAAATCAAAGATCAGCGATGATTCTGCGGATTAAAGCAGTTGTACCGAACAGAATTTGAGCATAACGAAAAATTTTCAGCGGATCTTAAGCGATTATCTGGCCTGCTCTTCTACAAATATTTGCAACAACAATTTACTGCGAATTTCTGATGTTAATTTGACTATAAATTGTTTTCATCTCGTTTTTCATGTGCATTTAGAATTTTTTTTGTTACCTTTTACTAATAAACTTGATTCGAAACTACCCTTTTACTAAGAGCTGCGTAGCCGCAAGGTTACAGAGTCTGCTTTGTCAAGCGGATGGTCGTGGGTTCGAATCTTAGTAGAATCAGGCCATTTAATGACAGAAAAGGACTTCAAGCATGGGTTTATTCTCAGGCTTCCCACCAGTTAACCTTCCTTTACGCTGAAACCTGCAATACCTTTGCGTGACATCCTCTTAACAAAATAGGTCCCTCTTATCAATAAAACTGGCCAAAAGGACGCACAACGAAACTTCACCAGGGAATTATAATTGGTGATATTTGGCAGGAGGAACGAGGATCGGTATAGAAGAACAGTAAGCGTGTAAAAAGGAAGGGTAGCACATTACACACAAGCACTGATAAAAAAAAATAATAATAAGCAATGCCACTTTTCAATAGCGGTATTGCTAATAATAGAAGTGCGGGATACAGCAAACACTCGGGCATATCTCATAATAGATCATCGATTCTGGTCGCAGTGAGGAAGTCCAAACAGAAAAAAAAGATTTTTTTTTCATTCCCGGTCCCGGGAATCCCCGAGAAATGTGATTTTTTATTCACGGAAGCCGACACAGGACTTCTGCCGTTGCGACTACCGATGATAAATTATAAAGAAGTGTAATGATTTTTTTTTCACATATCGTTTATTTGACACAGCACAAATACAATTTAATGTTTAACAGCTCCAATTATATCTGATGACTTAAAAACTGAAAGCAATTTTTTTTAGCTGCGAAGTGTAATGATTGAATGAGAAAATATTAATTCTCCAAATCCAGCATTTTATTTTTCCTCGAAAGGATAATTTGTTGTTCATTTCAATATCTGATATGATGCAAATCGCATCACTATAGTACAGTGATACAGGCACTTTTTTGATAGCACAGAGAAAAGCTCATACTAGAAATTTGACGGCCGAAAGATTTTGATTGCCAACATTCTCGTTTGTGTGTTTCTGAAAATTTTATAAGAGGAAGTAGTGCCGCTACACTTATTGTTGACGCTGGTCCCAATGCCGCTCCTGATAGCTTCTGTAGCTACTGGCGCTCACTACTCGCTGCCAGTGATGGAAACGAAACGAATATGATGCAATCGTCATTTATTCATCACTTGTGCACTTGACAAAGTGTACAGGCCGGGACTAAACTTGAATTCTCTCAACCCATAATGAAATGATGATATGGTGCATAGGTTTCTGGGAGAAAACAAACACATGACTAGACTACATCAGCTCTGAGAAGCGATTCGATCGTTGCGTTTGTCTCTCCATAGGCCGGTAGTTAGGGGAAGAAAGGATAGCAACTGGAGAATATCATGTCGTCTGAACAGCAGCAGAGGTTGGGTGCGGTGATAGGGAATGTGTGGGGGAAGGGTCTACTTCGGCAGCGGTTGAGTTTAAGCGAGAGTAGGACTGTCATTTTCTTTCTTTTTCTGACAAAAAATCATATTCATGAGTCAAATGAATAAGGATATAGCAAGTTCTGATCCCTCTGTGTAACAGAGACGAATTACTTCATATACCGAGTTGTGCACATTGAGAACCACGTGTTGTGGTGTACACTAATGAATAGAAATATATCGTAAAGAGGAAAGCAAAGAGAGTGCACCAGCACCGATACTTTGTTTTTCGCATACTGACGACGATTTCAACGCATCTTAGGCTTGTTTTATGTCTATTCATTAATCGCTAGAGGTGATTTTTTTCCTTCGCTGCTCGCTGCTGCTTAGTGAAGACCGTCCTAGTTGCCATCCACTAGTGAGCTGATTGGTTTGAGCAGAAACAGGCTTTTATATAACCCAAAGAGTGCATTCCTGATTTACTAGGTTCATTATTCTGTCGATCGTGCTTGGGAAAGCAAGCGTCAAGCGACCAATCAAAGGTCGAAATTTGTGTTTCAACAAGGCTCGACAATTTTCAATAGTATATTAGTTTGAATAATCAAATTACAATTTTCTGCATTTGAGTTGATGCATAGATGATTTTCCAATCGATTGTAGTAATAACGAAGGAAATGAAATTGAACTTATATTTTCCTTTTGCGGTTTTTAGGGTTTTATTTTACACCACTATGTAGCTGTACTTTCTGAGAGACGTAGTTCTATGTCAAAAAATAGCATCAAAGGCTCTGAGTTACTTTTGCCTCCTGACTACCTCGTTAAAATTTGATGTTTGGAGGAATTATCTCTACCAGTGTTTTTGTAATACTTTGACCATTTTTGCCCATTTATGGAGACGCTAAGTACATTGAAACATTTGGCATGGTAACGAACTAAACAATCTGTGTGCGAGAGAGAGCGTATCCATAAATAAGCAAAAATGGTAGAATAAGAGAAAAAAATATAACTCCTTCAATTCAACTTTTACCCGATAGAATATTCTCGAAAAACTTTCATTCGAAACATGACACCCTAAAATAACTTTTGGTGAAGAGAAACCCGCGGTACATTGATGTTGCATAATATGTTGATTCTGACACGTCGTGTGAGACTTTCTGAAAAAGAGTAGCACAGAAATTTGGCTCTTTTTCAAATTTTGGCATCGAATTACAATGCGCTAACTATTACAATGGAGACGCATGGTGGTGCATGGATGATATCTGATATTCATAGTGGCATTTTTTTTTAAAAGGCCCATTTATAACGTTCAAATTCAAAACCATTCAAACGGCTTATAAGTTACAAATTTTTTATAATTAAAAATTTTCAGAGAAGTCGATATTTTGGACTTTTGTGAGAGAATATGTTACCCTGAATGCCAAACAAACAAAAAATATAGATCTAAACTTTTTCTATATAAAACAAAAAATAGCATGACAGGAGTAAACAATTCTGCTTATAGAACTTTTCTGCGTGTAATCGCTGTATACATTAAGGTGATTATTTATCTGTTTGCATGTTTTCTATTGACTACCAAACTACCTATCAGTGATATAAGTTTCTTGTTCCAACGTCACCTAATGCATAGGCTAAATATATTCGAGAAAACATGGCTTGAAAACACTTTTGTCAGCTTGAGATTATGGTATACGTTGCACAAGTTCTACCACCGAAAAACAAACATCTTGCTCTAATAAATAAGCTGTTGGTAAGTTCCTGTGAATGGTCAAATGAATGAAATAACGAGGAATCAACTAAACTTAGATCCCGGAAAAAAAGGGTTGAGACTGATTGATCCCAAGTCTCAGTTTCAAGCACTCTTTGTTGAATGAAAATTATCTTTTGGATTGGAGTAACGCGAAGAAATGGTTGGAAAACCAATCCAAGAAAACGAAGAAACTTTTTTTTCAAACAACATTTATTTGACACAGACCAATACAAATTAATATTTTTCTTATTTTATTTTTTTTTATTTTTTTTTATTTATATAAAACGAAGAGACTATGCTGAATTCCGCCAGAGCAATATATTGGATTTTGGTTGACGATACAAATATTACTATTGGAGCATAAAATTCTGGAATTAGATGGGATATAGTGTGGAACAATTGAAATCAAACTTGTTTTTGTCGGCTGATAAATTAAGAGTTAAGTTCACGTTAATAAGTTAACGATATCATTCCGAACAAAGAAAACTATTCGAATATAAAAATGGTGATGTAACCACTGCTAACTGTGAAACCCGTGGTACTTCTGATAATAATTCATATAAACTTGGTGAATGCTGTAAATCAGATGAAACTATAAAATGTTCTTCGAAAATATTCGAATATTATATTCAGCGAAATTGCGCAATTTTGTAGTTACGAATGTATGCATTGGCATTAAGCATTTCAGGGGAAGCAAATGGTAGTTTTTTTAAATGTATAAGAAATGCAGGGTGAAATAATCGAAAAACTTTTAAATAACGTTTTAGCATTCTTTTGAACTGTTTTGAATGGGTGAATAAGAGTGGTAGAGTGTTTTCAATAAGGCCGAGTAAGCCGCGGTAAGCGATTTTAGTAACGTTAGAACGTAGGTTAGGTTAAGTTAGGCTAAGCTAGGTTAGAAAAGTGTGTACAGTTTAAGAAAAATGAAAAAATCTTTAAAATTTTGTAATTCTGAGATGAATGAAAAAAAAGAACTATTTAAACTGCTGAGCGATAATTGTTTCGATTTTTCGTGGTAATTTTAATCCAATCGTTTGTGGATCATTGCAGATTTTTACTTTACTTTTATTATTGATCCACGTTTATCCCACTTATATCTCGAAAAACTTATAAATATTATAATGAAATTATTTACGACCGATCAACTGTGCTTGAAACTGCCGGAGAGGGTGAAATTATGTTCGAGGATTCTAATTGCGCCAAGAAGTTGTTTGGCTTACAGCGAAGCACTGCAGGTCTACAGAAGAGGTCTTCCCAAATGTTACTAGTGAACTAACGTTGCTCTGAGCTAACAATGCTTTTCAGTTCCCTTTGGTATTGCCTACTAAATATTTAGTGTCATAACCATATAATTATATGTTTATTATATCCAAAAGTCTGAACTCTTTTCGATCACGCAAGTCGAACAAAGAACGAAAAAACGTTCCCAATCAAATCCCACCAGACACCGTCGCCCGAAAACTCAGGTGCACAAGTTTCTCCGTATATCAACCAAAAAGAAAAAAAAAAAGAAAAAGAAAAGATACCATCACTTACCGTCAACAGCGAATCATGCAAAACACCTCAATCTGGTGTTTGGTTTCCAACCCCAAGAATAAGGAATGAAGAAGCACACATCATAATAAACGAAACAGAGAAAAAAAAACAAGCTTGGTTCCGATGTAAACAAACGGCTGCAACGCCAAGTTCACTGTGTCCGTGCTGTTGTGCTGGGTAGAGGTTGTTCTCCCTCCGTAAGTAGCGTAATCTACCTCACATATACACCCCGAGCCTGATAGCGTATACTTACACAACCGCATGGGGTGCAACCCTATACACTCTGATGCCGTCACCATCGGCAGCACCGTAAGCAAGAGATAGGCGTTTTCCCTCGCTTTTTATTCCTGCCTGGCGCGAGCTGATCCCTTCTAGCCCAGTAGAACCGCCGCTGCAGTTTTAGTATCGTATCAACGCTCACAGCAGTTAGACGTGTTTTCCAATCGTTCTGTCGCAATCTGATTGTTTGCCTCAATCTTCGTGACCAGTTTATACAGTTCCAACAGTAACAGTTTTGAAGTGAAGTAATTTGGTGAAAATGGCTATCGCATTCTACATACCAGCAATCGATGATGAAATCGAAAAGCAACACCAGCAGCAAATGTTGCTTCAGCAGCAATTAGCTCAGCATCAGCAATTCTCGCCGCCACCAACGCCAACAACTCCAACAAGTCCAAGTTCTATCCCGTCAACGCCACCGCTAAGCCCGACGATGACCCAGGTCAGCATCCACCATAACCGCTACCATCTAGTTCAAGCCTTCCACGAGATTCTGTTCCGCCACGCACAAGAAAGTAAGTTCAAACTCATTTCATAACCATTTAAATCAACGATTCTAATCATAGGTTTCTGTCGCTCTACTCTAACCCACAGATAACCCCACTCGCACCCGCTGTCTTTTGTGCAATAAGTTGTACTATCTGCTGCGAAAAGTTTACTGACGTATCGACAGTTTACACTACCCAAGCAGCAGCAGTAAAAAATAATCATCACGGTTAATACGTACTACCAGAGTGCTCCGAAGAAATAAAGTGATTTTTATTTCATTACGGACGCGATGAGCAGACAGACACGCCCATCAAGGAAGTCAGATCAGAAGTCTTCAACTGGACTGGAAGGATTTACCGCCACTCCGCATTGAGGGTGGTGCAGAAAGGTGGCCACGTTTGGGAATCGATGGTGAGTTTAGTTTACTCCCGAGGCGTTACGACAGGTGAAACTAATCAGTGCTTGTTTGTTTTTGTTCTGTTTATTACAGATTCTAGACATGGAATCGTCCGAGTGGTCCGGAAAAACAGTGGCCTTATAATAATAATACAAGGGCGTAGAGCATCGCAGATGTGCAGAGAGTGGATGTGTGTGTTGATAGCAAATGTGATAGATCAAGTGCATCGTTTGAGATGTGCTTTCTGTAAGCATAATTTGTGTAAATAATATTTGTTAGAAAATAAATAGAATATCTAGCACAGTTTTCAATGTTGATTTGTTCTTCGAAAATAGTTGTCAATTAGCGAAAAAATGTTTGTCTTCTCATGAGATTTTTTTACCGGTCCACAATTTTTACATCTAGGTATATCACATAGTTATACACACTGTTCAACTTTTAAGCAAGTATTCGTCGTGCGCATGAATATATCCAATCTTATTTTCAGGGCTACTGATTGTGAGTCATGCATATAATAGCATTATTTTAGCTTTTAACTGTAGACCCACACTCGAGATATGTGCTTCTCAATTCTAACCGAAGTCCGACAAGTCTCTCTCAAGCTGCATGGGCATCAAGTTGTTATTTTGTTTGTTAAGACGAACTGCGGAGGAACCACAAATGACCAACTTCGAAATTTCAAAGGTACTAGACTCGGAAATCATTATTATCATTCACCAGAGCAAACATGACGAAATATTTTTCGATAAAATTCGAGGTCAATCGCGTGGTGGCTCCTATACACTTCCACCTTAAGAAAACTCTATCTTACGTTCATTAAAAGATATAGAGCTTCTTAATATTATCTCTATACATCAGTCTATTAATTTCCAATAAATTTATGACTAGAGAAATCGAAAATACATTCATTTTCCCAAGTTTTTTTGTCCACAAAGTGCACGACAATCTAAATTTTCTGCTCCCCGAGCAACTGAACATAGAGGGAGCATTCGGAAATGCAAGTTATACATCTTCAGGGTGAGGAACAATTATCTGTGTTCAATGTTTTAGTTATACCTTTATTCTTTCATTATTAAACAACAACACATTTATACAAAATGAAAATACATTAACATGGTTTGTAATATTTACATCACGAACTCGAAATGTCCACCCTTGGCTTCAATGCACGCCTTCAATCGACGATGGACGATAGTTTTTCCACAGATATGGCATCTCAGGCTTTGGTTAGACTAGCTTTCAAATGTCCCAATGATTTGTGTGGTTTAATACAGGCTCTGAATTCAAGAAAAGACCAAACGACTACGCTTAGAAGAGCCTTAGACAAAAGCTGAAGGTCATTTTGGTGGTTATGAAATTGCTCCACAGTGAAAATTTTCTCATCGGTGGATAAAATTGTGCGATGGTGCCCATCGATAAAATCTTTTAACAGAATCTTCGATTTTCGGTACCGATATGCTTTCATCCTGTCATTTAAGTAATGTTTTTTTGAAATTTTTTAACAACGTAATCCTAAATCTTTTTAAAGAATAGTTCGTACAAATTTCGGGTCAATTTTTATTCTTTTTGCCAATTGAATAATTATCCATTTCCCAGGGGTCCTAGTGGTACTCTTTCTGCCTCTTTCTGAACGATCCTTTGAGTTTCCCAGCCCATTATATCGTTTTATAGCGTCTCTAATGGTTTGTATAGGCATTTTTATTAGCGATACTTACTGGATGCTTTCCTTGTTTATACAACTCGATCACCGCACTGCGTAATGGACTTGACTTCATTATGACACTTAATGCACACTGTTTCAAAGGAGATTTCGTGGTGTTTTTACACATAGTCAAGGTTAAAAATTGCAGAGATAAGCTCATTTTTACATCTGTCAAATCTTAGTTATACACTGACACAAAAAGCACGGATAATTATTCCTCATCCTGTATGTGAAATGCAACGAAAGCACACAGATTTGAAAATTGTCTTATTGAATGGATTGTTAAAATGCTCTCAAAATGGGAAATCATTGCGCATCTTAAAGACTCATCGCTCAAAGTAATAGCTGATAGAGGCTGTCCACAAGGGGGAGTTCTATGGTCCTTAGTTGTGTACAATATCCTGAAAAACTTTCAGTCACTCGGCTTTACGGATGACGTGGCTATCAAAGTCCGTGGTAAATTCGATGACATTATCATAGAACGAATGCAATCAGCTTTGAACTAAACTCTCTCGTGGTGTAGGAGGTTTCTCTAAATATAAATCTCTCCAAGACTAAATACTCTTGTATCATTTACGAAAAGAAGAAAAAATAATCGTAAAGTTCTTTATTTAAATAGAGTTTCGTAGATGTTCTTCATGGAAGTTAAATCTTTTGTAGTAATCCTGGAGAATAAGCTTCTCTGGAATGCACACGTAAAACGAGTCCTGAACAAGGCTGCCTGTGCTTCTTGAGTATGCAAAAACATTAGGGAAAAATGGAGGCTTGAGCGTAAAAAATGACGTTGGAATGCCTTGAAAGTTGTTAGAGAGTTGATGTGGAAGAACAAATTGTAGAGCGTTTAAAAGTGTTAAATTTGAGCTAATAAACGATAACGTTAATTACGTTTGTAAGTGAGAAAACATCAAAATGCGTTTAAGCCAGTACAGCTTTTGAACGTTTTTGCTTCCAAACTCTATGTTTTACATCAATTGAGACATTTATTTTTCTTATTTTTATTGACTAGCCAAGCTATTTTTGTTTTGATTCCAAGCAGTAGATGTAGTGATTCGAGTTCCACAGGCTGGACTATATTTCTCGAACATATCTAATAACCTATTTCCCCAGTTAGTAAATTTTTCAATTCTCAACCCCACACTGCATGGAATAAAAATTTATTTGGGCATTTAGTGGTGAAATAGCAGTCACTACTAGTGGAAAAAAATTCTCAGTTTTCAAATGAAACCAGTATAATTGCTCTAAGTGGTATACATTTAATTTATAGAAGAATATCTAAAAATTTAAAAGTTGAATGACTCCGATGTTGGGACATATGCATTGAAGAGTTTTTTTTCATCAAATGTGGCCCTCTATCCATCACTAAAATACTCCCCACAAGGAACCAATCACCCTGTATTTGGTGGCCTGGAAAAATATGTGTTCGCTTAAAAACCCGAGAATTTTGTTTTATTCTTACTTATTTACGGTCGGTCTATTTCCGCAACTGTTGTTGTTGTACCAATCACCGAAGTCCGGGGAGGCGACAGAGATTTTTGAATGTCCTAAATTAAATTTTACCTATTTTTTTTTTAAATTTTTTTCACGATTTTCACTTGACTCGCAGGCGAAATTAACTCTGCTCTTATGTCTTTACCGGAAGTCTGTAGCAGACTTCTTTAAAAAAATAATACAAATTATTTCTCTTTTACGCAGATTTCAGAATTCATGGTTCCTTTCTACATAAAGATTCCGTGGCTTTCGCATTTTTCGGCATTTATATGGTTTTAATTACTCACCCCATATCCTCCGCGTAAAACTGATTTTTGTAAGTTAAGAGGTTTCGAACTAACTTCTGCTGAATACAAAGAAGAATACACATGAAGAACTCAATTTGATCATCCAAATCATCCAGTTCCTATTAATTTTTCCCGATATGTTAGATATAATGCAAGGCTGCGTTTTTCGAAAATCATGAGTATTTTTTGAAGGGACTTCTTGAAAATTTTATTATTCCATTGTCAATAAAACTATTTGTTCAAAGAAAAGCTTCTTTGATTTTTCATTTTTTTTCAACCTGGTTTATTCGGTTTCGCCCGAAAAAGAAAGTATATCCAGCTAAAAATGTGGGAAATAACATAGTTTTTTCTGAGCCCTTTCAGATTCAAATTTGGCTGATATATCATCGATCACGCAAAGTTGTGTTGAATTTCGTATTGTTACTCTGTAAGAGTGGTTTCAACTATTATATTTTTAAAATATATATACGAAACAAGTTGATTAAATCTGATTTGCTTTCATTTTTCGTTATTTTTGTATAAATCATCTCAGTTGGATGATGTTTCACTCTTCATTGCCTAGGATTAAATAAACTAGTGGAAAGTTGTTCAGATTCGCCTTAAAAAATAGAATCACAAAAGGCAGAACAATGAAAAACAGAATTCAGACAGAATACAGAAATGACTAAATACTAAAGTAGCAATCACTTGTATGGACAAAAAAGTGACCGCGTTTTCTCCTCTTAGCGTTTCTCCAAATGACCATTTTTATTGACACCCTTCTGGACACAATAATCAGAATATTGCATAGAACAGAAACAAGAAAAAAAAATGACGAGGGATACGAACAGCAGAATAAGGTAAAAACAACTGAGCAGTAGGTGTTCCTCAAGGCAGTAATCTGGGATCCTTTCTGTCCCTAATTTACATATACGACCTTGCTAAGATGGACCTGCGTGGGAAACCGAGACTTTTCGCAGATGACCCGTCGTTATCATACAAAACCGAAAATCTTGAAGAAGATGTTAGTCAAATGATAAAAGAATGAAAAAGCTACAAGGATTTTTCTATCGTTGAACTTAGCAAAAACGAAGTTTATTTTGTTTCACTCGCCACGGCTGAGCATTTCACCTCACTCGGATGTCATATTTTCCTCAACCAAAATAGATGAAGTAGAATAGATACTTCAAATAAAACAACAATATCGCACGCTAGCCTGAAGGGCTAATGCGGCCTCGATCAACTAGATTATTAGTTGAAAGAATTCGATATCGATATTGTTTTTGATATATTTTGCATGTTGTAGGATAAGTACAACGATACACCCTTCCCCAATTTTTTATTCTAAAAAAATTCTAGCTCGAAATGATCCTCGTCCTGATCGGGAATCGAACCCGACATCACAACCGTGTGGGAGAGCTAGCCGACCGACATCGCTAACCACAGAACCACGAAGACCATGCTCTCATATTTACAACGCCAATGATATGCACAGAAGTTTCGAATAGCACAGTGATACCCCCCCCCACCTGTCCCAAAAAAATCGATGAGCATGAGCATGATTGACCGCCCGCGGTTGCTACTCCGTTATTGCCAGATCAGCTGTAATTACACAGAGAACCAACAGATGATGCTTGGGACCAACATACATCCTCAATGTGTAAAAACTGGTGACCTTAATCTTTGTATTAGGCAATACCAGCGCCGGCCGCATCCGAATGCAGGTCAAAGAAGGAATTTGTATAGGAAAATGTTGACGTGATACTCGCTTATTGGAAGCCGAGAACACCTCTGCACTTCCACGAGAAATCACTGGGATGTTGGAGAAAGGGCAAGGTACACAGCAGGGTTCGTTTTGGTAAACGATGCGCTGGTTTCGAGTGTCGGGTTCTTTAGAACAGGTATCGCGCGAACAAGTTCATTATATCCGCCACGATATTCATAATGCGATTCGAACTTATTCAGTTTGACAATGTAACACCGCAACAATAAATCGTACGCGAGAATACTAGACCTTTGATCAAATTGGGACAACTTCAAATGATATGGTATCTCCTCGTAAGGTGATCCTCTTCTCCTCTTTACGCCGAAATCAAGGGCGCGTTGTTGATCCATCTTTAGATAATTCGACCTCATGAATGTATCGACGCGGAGTCTAGGGGTTCGTTCAACCGGACATTTCTACCTAACAAATCGACCAACGACGTTTCTCGTATACACTTTGTCTGCTCTAAAAAAAACGATACGATCCCGCGAAAAACACACCTGAAAAACAGAATATAACAATGATGCGCGCTTATTACGAAAACGAACCATGAGTATATTTCTTGCCAAACGGTCCGCGATGTAGCCTTTGCTACTCGTAGCCATCAGCTATTTGTCAATCCCGAGTACTTCCGAAGAAACGACTGCACGTCGGCCGACGCGATTCTTTAGAGGGTATACATTGTTAATCGCGATATTTATCGACCGGACGAAATCTTCGGTTAAACAGTCACAGTGAGACATGAACAAGTATCTGGGTATAGCCCTCGAAATCACTATATTCTAAAAACGTTCATATAAGTAAAATGCTCCCGAGCCGGAAACGCAGTTTACATCGAAGCAGTATGCACGACCGCTCTATTCCCTCCTACCGACGCAGAAACTCGGGGACACGACTTTTCACGCCGATTCTATCTTAGTTGTCGATCCCACCTGTCCCAAAAAAATCGATGTTGAAAAAGTCAAGGTGCTCAGCCCTACATTGAAAGGTAATGTTATTTATAGCATTTTTGTAGAACATTTTGACTTTCTAAAAAATCGTTTTCAGGTTGCCCAAACGTGATTTATGAGAAAATTACTTTTTCAAGCTACAAAACCACTCTTCTGCTCTTTTTTCAAATCTATTCGATTCCTAAATTCTTCCATATATTTTTTGGTTGTTTTTAAATATTTTGCTTGGTTTGGTTCAGCATTATTTGACTCACAGAGCCAGAGCCGTAGGTACTCCGTTTTACGTGGGGGGGCAGAGGATTTTTTTAATTCAACGATTTTTTTTTGAGGGAAAGCCGTTTAAAACCGTTATGTGCTCGACAAAAAAGTACCTTTACGCGTTCAACGGAGTACCCAGGTACTCACAAATTAAGATTCTTATAAGTTTTGCAGTTTCCCTCCTATGTCGATAGTTTTAGCACCTAAAGATTCAGAAGGTCATTTATATATTTTCAAATAAGCGTTAGTGGTGTCTCGTAAGAATTTTCTTATTTCCGAAAATCTGGTTTTCCGGGTATATATTCCGAAAAAAAAACCAAGCTGCGAATGTGCGTATCGTTGAAAAAAAGCAGGGATAAAAACTTTATAATTTCTGCCTTACAGTGACGAACCCGCTATTCGACCAATTCAATATTCATTAAATAAATGATCAAACCAGCAAGAGAAGCAATGCAAGGACGAGTGATGGAATACAACGATTCTATGACACTTATTAGAGCCATTTACACAACGTTCGAAAAACTAAAAACAGAAGAGAGTTCTAAAAAGTTATAATCTGAAACAATAAATGCATTGAAGGAATTACAGCGTTAGAAACCCATCTTCGAGGGTCGCCTTATTCAAAATCGACGATACTGAGAGATTCTATTCGCGAAGAGAGAATGGAGCGATTCAACCGTTAGCCCAAACTCTAAGTTTGACGATTCGCATTGTTTGATCAATGTTTATGTCCGGTTTTATTTTGGACCGAACTGTAACATAGTTGTCCGGGCTAGGTAACAGACTGGGTTATGCCAAAATAAATTGAACTAACATAAACATGAATCACAAGAAGCACACTGCAGGATGTTAAGATACTGTCTGAATATTGAATATTTGAAAAAACTAGTCTTGTGTGTCATTTTTTGCCCATGATTATTTCAATCCAAGAAATCAAAAAGTGATCAATAGAAACTTCTGGAAAAACTGGTCAAATTTTGCAGCAAAACTTGTTTTGCATTGTTCTTATATAATCAAACATATAAAACTGTGATTGGTTTCCTCATTAAAATGACACATTTGCAAAAAAAACTGACATTTTCACTACCAGACGCTGGTTCGGACATCCGAAACGGAAGTATGCGGATCGTCAGTTTCAACTTCGCCGCGAATCAAGCGGGCTCACTAAAAGATTGAGTAATTTAACCTTTTTGTCATATGAGTTCGACCGTTTTTATTCGGATTTAAACTTGTTTTTTTTTTTTGAGATTTAATGAACTACTACTAGAGACTATTCAATAATGCTTATTGGTCATATTTCAGATTTTCCAGTTGGTTTTTTTACCTAGTACCAATCAAATATATGAGAAAATTGCGTGGTGGGGAAATGAAAACGCGTGGGGGGGGGGCTAAGCCCCCCCTAGCCCCCCCGGTAGCTACGGGCCTGCACAGAGCCCATTGAACACCACAAAAAAGTAAATTTTTCTGATAATTTCAGATTTTTTTGATAAGGAACTAAAATTTTTATTGGAAAGCGGAATTCAAGACAAAAATTTACATGAAAAAAGATCCTTGATATCTTATCGGAGGGCTGAGATATTGGCGTTTGTGATGGAAAACTATGCATTTTCTCAAAAATGCCACTGAAGCTCAATATCTCCATTGCACAGTGTTTTTTTTTACCGTTTGTGCGTATAATTTCCTAAATAGTGATTCAAATGTTGATTATAACCATTAGGCATGTTCGGAGATGTTTCAGGATATTCAAAAATGCATCTTTTAATGTAGAAAGATGGGTGATCAATCCACCAATGAGTGAGATAAAAATTTTACTTTTCAATCAGAATGAGATAGACGCAAGGTGTCCTCGACAAGGTTTTAGGTTATCTTAAAACAAGGAACTTTACTGAAGACATAATGTTTCTATCTCTTGCATATTACAAGCAACTTTGAGTTTTCTATTAGAAGGCACTAAAAATCACAATTTTAGTTCTAACTTTTTTCGCAGATTTTTCCGAATTTTTAAATCTTCTACTAAGTTATCAGCAATCCAGTGCATTTTTGGAACATAGGAACATTCTGAACATTGTTATTTTTCATCTCCCAAAATAAAACAGTTATTTGACATATTTGTTAAATTGCATAGTTTTCCATCACATAGAAAAATGCCAATATCTCAGCTCCCCGATGAGATATCAAGTATCTTTTTTCATGATAATTTTTGTCGTAAATCCCGCTTTGCAATAAAAATTTTAGCACTGAATTAAAAGTTATTTTTTTATCTGTGTTTTGAAGGGTTTTATCTAAAAATTATTAGAAAAATTAATTTTTTTGTGATGTTTAATGGTCGCTGGGAGTCAAAAAACTGAATGCAATGCTGAACGAAACCATACAAAATATTCAAAAGGAACCCCACAAAAATAAAAAAATATATTGAAAAATTTAGAAATCGAACAGAATTGAAAAACTGCAAAAGAATGGGTTTGTAGCCTATAAAGTCATTTTTTCTTAAATCACGTTTGGGCAACCTGAAAACAATTTTTTAGAAAGTCGAAATGTTCTACAAAAATGCTGTAAATAACATTATTTTTCAATTTAGGGCTGAGCATCTCGACTTTTTCAACATCGATTTTTTTGGGGCACTCTACTCTGCATTAAAAATCGGATAGTTTTCGTCGAAGACGTTTTCAAGATTACAGAGTACTAATTAATAGGGAGAGAAGGTATGTTCTGGATCCTTGCACTTACACTCCTCGTTAAGGAAACCCTAATGTACATTTTTTATGATAATCTGTTCATTAGTTTTCGAGTCCATAAGAACACGCTGACAGACATTCACATTAATGAATATACATTTATATGGGGGCCAAATGAGGTATATTAAACCATCCTTGAAATGATTTTGTACCCAAAAATCGTCACACACCAAATTTGGCTTCATTTGCTGGTGTTTGAGTTATGCAGAAATTTGTGTTTCATTTGTATAGCAGGCTTTTCTTTCCAGAGAAGGGAGATTGAATATTATATATAATTTTTTTTTGTTTATTCGTTTGAATCTTGAACTCATATTTCATCGAAAATGCATTATTTTACTCAAAATATCATTCGTTTAAATTGTATCCAAAAAAAAAAAAACAATTTTTATTATTTCATCAAATTCACGATATTTTTAAACGTGATAAAATCGAACAAATACTGAATATCCAAATAAACAGACTTTGTTTTGTTCGTCACACGCAGAGAGTTGCATGTATGTATGTAACTGGCAGAACAAATGCGCTGATGTTCCTATTGACTGAAATTTTATCTGTTTTCTTCTAGCTCCATGTTCAAACAACTATACATGTTTGATTACCATTGCGTAGTTTTAGTAGAATAAACTCAGATTTTCAATAAGTCGTTTTTTTGAGATATTAATTTTGTTATAATAGGGGAACTACTGCATTATTAATCTCAGCCCATATATTCATCTCATACAATATGAAAACACAATTGAAAACAGGGAAAAAGCATGTTTTCTTCTTGTACCAATCTGCTAATCCATGGAATGGATTCTTATTAGTTCACTTTAGGTTCCTCATAAAGTATAATCCTCAAAAACTCACTTGAAAGCACTAAATTTGATATTATAGTCGGGCATCTGTACTCGAAAACTCATTTAATTCAATCACCTACCTCAGAAAACAAAATTTGCGTATTGTTCTATACGGCTACAACTAGACTCGTTCAGCAGCCAACCAAAGTTTTTTTACATCACTAGCGGACCACTTTTTATTTTAATCACTAAACAAAATCACTCACTACACTAAGAATACTTTAATCTTTGGAATGTTCACCTCAAATTTCCTAAAACAACTTGAATTAGCAGAAATATATGAGATGAATTTCTACAATTCCTAAATTTCAACTGTATGTATTTTCACCTGTGCGTTGAAGAAAATCGAAAGTTGCCAAATCAGTTTCTTTTAATACGAAAAAATCATACTGAAAATGTTGAATTGTTCCGACATAATTGACATAAATCTACAGCACTGTAGTGGTTACCTAGGTTACCAATTTTGCACGTAAACAACTGCAGCGGATATCTAGGTAACCTACTATGACGGGCTGCAGCTACGTTCATTTATGATGATGTGTTTCATTAATGATTAACAGTGTGATGGATATGGGGGTCGTCGTGAGATGAATAATTGAGCAGTGAGTCAAGTTTTGAGATGGATATGGAAGCTTTGTGTAAAATGGTTTGTTTCACAAAATTCAGGATCTAGCTAATTTTACTAAATATACAATGCTAAATGATTCCATAAGAGCACGTAAGCATATTTAGTTTATTTGTTCAATGATTTCGTGAAAATTTGGTGTTTAATCCGTGCATTTTTTGCGAATATCAGCCTAATGAGATGAATAATGGAGCAGCTTTCCTATTTTTATGGTTTTTTCTTCATATAGAAAAAAAATCAAATTAAATGTATTTTATTTGAAAGAACAAAATTACTGTCAACAGATTTGCTGAAGGCATCATACCAATCGAACTAGTCTTATGAAAAGACTTTTTAAATAATATGCAAAGCATTTATGGCGAGAGAGGAAGAAGGAGTTCAAAGAGAGAGAGAGAGAGAAAAGGTGAGAATTAAAGGGAACGTGAGAGAAAAGAGAGCGTGAGGGTGAGTAAAAAGTGATGAAAATAGATTGTGAGAGAAAGGAAAAGTGTGTATGCGAGAGAGAAAGAAACATGATAAAAAGAAAAGTGCAAAAATAAAAATGCGAGAGAAAAAGATTAAAGAGTAAGAGGGATTTATGGTTCACGGTCGCCATTTACTATTCCTATATTCGACACGGTATAAAATAATAATTTCGAGGGAGAAATATCTCGTGGCGGACATTATAATATAGACATCTTTTTGTTACAGTAACGGGGTTGACGAGAGACAAAGAAATTTCTAGAGAGAGTGAGACAGAAACAGTGAGAGAGTGAAAGAGTGTGCAAGAGTGAGAGAGAGACAGAGAAAGAGAATGAGACAGAGAGCGAGAGAGAGAGAGAGTTAGAGAGAGAGAGAGCTTGAGAGAGAGAGCTAGAGAGCGAGAGAGTTAGAGAGAGAGCTAGAGAGAGAGGGCTGGAGAGAGAGCTAGAGGGAGAGGGAGCTAGAGAGAGAGCTAGAGAGGGAGAGCTAGTGAGAGAGAGCTAGAGAGAGAGAGAGAGAGAGAGAGAGAGAGAGAGAGAGAGAGAGAGAGAGCTAGAGAAAGAGAGAACTAGAGAAAGAGAGCTAGAGAGAGAGAGCTAAAGAGAGAGCTAGCGAGACAGAACAGGAGAAAGAGCTAGAGAGAGAGAAAGAGAAAAAGTAAGAGAAAGAGAGCGCTAGAGATAGAGAGCGAGAGAGGGCGCTAGAGAGAGGGCGCTAGAGAGAGAGAGAGAGAGAGAGAGAGAGAGAGAGAGAGAGAGAGAGAGAGAGAGAGAGAGAGAGAGAGATTACAGTTTGATACTATGAGTTTGGTTGGAAGTGTGTCAATTTGACGTAGTGTAAATGCTCGTCGAGTTCGTCGCTTCTATGTGGATTACGGAAAAACTCGTTTTAGTTTCTAAAAAGGTTGTCTTTTCTAGTGGCACCAAAGTTCGTAGGAATGGATAAAAAAGTTATAATAAGGCGGGGGCCTAGCGTGGTTGGTAACATCTCCGCCAACCACGCTCGACGCCTGGGTTCGAATCCCACCACCGATAAGGTGTCGATGGTTATGGGGTGGCGTGATCCACTCACAACCAATCAAACTGGTGTAGATTCAATCCTAGCCGATACCGGGATATTTTTTGAGGCGAAAAATCTCTGGGATCACGCCTTCCATCGCATGAGGAAGTAAATCCGTTGGCGCCGGTCCGGTTATCAACAGGTCGTGAGTTAGGGTGGCGGAACTAGACCGACGGAAAACAAGCAAGAATTTAAATAAGTTATAATCTGTCATTTTTTTCTTCAGTTTAAGCTCTACGACAAAAGCTGTGTTTGCCAGTGTTATCTAGATAAACATTTCAAAAGGTCCTATCCGCTTTTATCGTTTTTCCGGAGCGTCTTTTCATTTTGGTAATGGTTCAGCTTTAGTAACTCTCCAAAACGTGGTCTTCGTTCAGAAGGCTAGAGTGATTCCTCCGCTATCAACTTTGCAAATAACGTGTCATAAAAGGTGTTTGATAAGTTGTGGTGATAGAATGAAAATGATTGATAAAAAAATCGAGGACCTTTCGAAATGTTTCTCTAGTTATATGCATCATCGATTTTACGTGCTTGGATTTTACACAAATTTTACCTTTTTTACACATTTTGACTTTGCCCAGCAATACTCTTATTTTCCTCAAAAATATTGTTAAGTAACAACATCTTGAGAAAATTTTGGCATTGGTTACTATTGCTCTGTTTTTATTTTTTACGTTGATGGGATTGATTTGGCTTTCTCAGTCGTTTTTAAAATATATCCCCAGCATTTTTATTCTCGCAGCTGGTCTCGAGGTACGATGCTGGCCTAACAAGCCAGTTGTCGTAGGTTCGAGTCTCGGCTCGGGACAGGCTGTTAGTGTTAGTAGGATCGTAGCGCTGGCCCCGCAATTGTCCTGTACACCTCACAGTTGGCTGCGAAGTCTGTGTATGATAAACAGAAGGTCGAGTTCCGAAACGGAATGTAGCACCAAGGCTTTGCTTTATCCCCAGCAACTATATCTTGAACTTTTTATAACAAGGGACTTGAAACGAGGTTGAGCTTGATTCATGTGTGACTGTAGAAGATTGATTTATGTATTTTAAATAAGTTTTTGTAAGTCAGTCTGCTTTTAAGCTGCTTAGAGTTAATATTTTTTAAGTCGAGCTAGTTTTGTACTATTCATTTTTTTGAACTTGTAATAGTTAAAATAGCATTAAAAACCTGAATTGACGTAACGGTATTCTACCGCTAAGGAGAAATAAATAAAGTATTAAAAAAATCCTTTAAAAGTTATGGCATAGCACAAACAAGTAACAATTAACAGTCATTTTCTGAAAAATAAAATAAGTACCTGTTTTATCGCGCAACGCCCAACTCCGTGGGCTGCGAGTCAATTTGAATCCAGCCGCGACCAGTTTCACACCAGTATGACGGGCGGACAGTTTCTGCAAGGGTTTGGCACGTGCTCTCTGCTCGATACCAACTCGCGAGTGTGACGTCGCCACCAACATCACTGCAGCGCGCGAGTGCGCGGCCTGATCATGAAAATTAAGCTTGTTCTGCAAGGCACATAAATAAATCAATAATTACTAGTTCAAGGTGTACTGGCAGGAAATCGCGCTATGACGCAGCAAGAGTACTAAAGTATTACAACTTTATGCTGCTGCCGGTGCCGAAGTACCGATCCACTGGATAGTAATGAGGTTATGATCGAACGCAATCAACTCGTCACCTGCAATCGATATTTATATGCGCTTGAGTATGTACGGCAAATCTATGCTGCTCCGAAGATCGATTATGAAACTGGAACTCAACGATTAGCTCGCTGTCATCTGCAGTGACCCTTCAAGATAATTGAAACACCAAAAGAGTCGTTAATTGAGCTTGACGTGAAACAATGATCCTTGAGTTCACACATGTTCTACGCAAAACATAAACCCACTGACGCGTACTTTTTTCTCCAAGTCATGAGCAATTAACGCTCCTATATCTGCGTGAAATCGTGGGCACACAACTGTAGTACCAGCTCAGTAGAAAACGTTCAACAAAACGTGCCCTGTAGAAATAATTTACCGTAATTTTATGCATATTCCTCGCACTGACAGACGATATGGGCATTTAGCTGGTTGCTCCTGCTGCTGTTACCGTCCTGCTGTATAGAATCTCAACCGTCGATGCTGCTGCCGTGAAAAGAGTACTGCTGTGGAGATTCAACCGAAAAAATATAAAAAATATAATTTACGACCCACAACCTTGCCCCGTGTCACACTTCTTTTGCCCACCTCTTTCATTTTCTTTTTCCTCCCCTCCTGCACCTCTTCACCCGCTTGCCTGGTGATGATTCTGGATGGACCTTAAAAACCACGCACCACGCGTTGAGGTCCAGCAACAGCAGCACCCGCGGTGCCGAAACCCATTTCTAGCGGTTTGGGAAAAGCGTCGTCATGTCGTCTGGCTGTCTGGCTCCAAATGCAGCAGCATCCCTGTGATGACGAAATTTCGGTAGGTCGTAAAATTACGCACCAACAGCTCGAAGCTACCAACCGGTGCGCGTTGGGCCTCTTTTTCCCGAAACATGGCACAACAATGGCACAAAAGATACGAGGGAAAAAGAACCTGTTAATGCGTTTTCATCGGGTGTTATGTTTCATAACACCACATCTAGGCACTCGAGTATGTTTTTTCTGGTAAGTAAAAAGAAGCAAGTTTCTTTTTTCAGGGCCCTCGTCTATTGAGATTCAATTATTAACGAAATGTTATTGGTAGGTTCAAATCTGATAACGATCTGTCCGTCAATTCATCAATATAATTTATGCACTGCCTTAAGCTGATCGTTTTTATTCCAGTTCTGACTCATTCCTAGCAGTTATAGGACACGTAAAATACAGCGAACCCGAAGAAAAACAAGATCAATTAGTAGAGTTGGTACGAATAGTCCGTACGCCCGGGGTGCTTCCAGTCCACATGAAAACTGCAGAAAAAACCCGAAGCCACGGACTCCAGTGTAATAGCAGCGAAAGAAGCTCTAAATCATTTATCTTATCTTTCAACTGTAACAGAAACCTTTTCTTTGGCTACCTCATATTTAGACATCCAATCCATGGTCGGATGGTACGAGGAAGGAAAATAAAATGAGCAAAGCAGAACAGCACAAAAGTAGCATTCAAAAAACACGCACAAGAAAACGCATTATTCCCTAATGTTTGAGTGCAGATTGAGGATCGCATCGTTCCACCGGAGTTTTCGGTGCGTTATGGTGATAAATGGGTAATTGGTACGAGGGAAGATCTGCGTCCGTCCGGAAAGGATCCTTTGTTTGTTTTGCCAGGCTAAAAAGTAACGAGGGTCTTGGGCGAAATAATATTGCGATCATTTTACTCCTATGAACTGGAACTGTGGAAACGACGACGACGACGAGGACGACGAAGAAGGTAGTAAAATAGAGATTGGTCCCCTGCGAAGATCTTGGGCAACCGGGTGTACATGTTGTATGGAAGCGATGGCAAGAAGAAAAGTAGAAGATGAATATTAGCAATGATCCTTTGGCTATGAATAGGACTTCACGTTGAGCTAGGCTGACGTTTGTGAGGGAAATATTGTGCGTCGGGTTATTTGTGACACTGTGCACCTGATTTTCGAGCTGCAGTATGAGCCGAACAAAGCCTTTATGCAGTGAGTGATGCTTAATGCATCAATGTTAAAGTTATTGTCGGTGTAGGGACTATCCTTGGACATTATGTGTGTAGAAAGTAAGCGAGGTTTTAAAGCTATTGCTGGGTTCTGCAATTACGACGGTCTGGGAAAGTTTGAACGATATCGAGACAAATTGTGAACTAATCGAAATGACCTGCACCTGATGAATCACCTTTCTTTCTTGTCTAGCATTATTCTAGCTCTCTAGTCATTCTAGCAAGCGTTTTGTTTGAGGTGGAAGGCCGTACCTTTGCGATGACTAAAAGAACCTGGTTCTCCCAAAATGATTTATGAAATCCAGGTCATGATATCGAAATTCAGTTTTCGGCTTGACAACTTGTAGCTTTATTTCCTGAATTGCTCAAAACTAAGAATGATTACTTTGGGACGCATGATTTTGCTCGTAATTTCCCAGTAGCAGTTTTAAAAGTTTGAGTTTTGAGCATTTTTCAAAAGCATCACTGAGAATTGGACTCAAACATGATGTCTGCGGGCGATTTCTAGCCTCTCGTCATGACTCAGGAATTATTTATATTAGATATTTTATTTGATTTTTGGCTGTTTGCCAGAAACCAGTAGTCGCCATCTTGAATTTCTATGTACATGACAAATGGGGTTGATTCCCTACCTCTTGTTGTCGAAAATACTCGTGTTACTTAGTCATGATGGTTTTAAAAACGGAATCAGGGATCTGTTTCTGGACTCTGGGCATCATACCGGTTCTGGTTATACACCCCCCCCCCCCCCACAACTTGACAGATTCTCTCTTAGTTTCGCGTACCCACTTACAAGCATGTATCGTACCGTACGCAAACAATGGAATCGTCTGGTTTTGGCAGAACACATTTTTTGTAGAAGAAAATTAATTTTCGTATCACTAGTCGTGAACGTCGAAAGTACACCTCTCTCAAGATTTTTGACAGCCGGATATTGTTTTCAAATCTTCAGACGTTTAAGTTATGTAAATTCGGTTTAGTGTATTTATTTAAATGTAGCTTGAATTCGAATATAACTACGGCACAAGTATCACTTTCGTTCATAGCACAAATTTGCTCAAATATAAATTAGACTGGTAACCTCATTTCAGAACGCAAAATGTCCGCAAAACAATTATTTAAAACAGTCAACATAGTCTTGTTTGAAATTGTGTGTTCTGTATTGGTTTTCAAAACTGGAATAAACCACAATTTACTGTAGTACACTAAGGTTTTTTTACGCGGGGATGCGTTCCAAATTTGTATGCACCCGCGTGAAAAAAAGACTTTTTTGAGTTGCAAACTTAACGAAGAAATTGTCAAAAAATGTTTGAACCTCGTTTGAATATGATAGTGGTCAATCTGGAGACCAAAAGGCAATATTTTTAGTATTTACAGCAAAAATTGTATTTTTTTTTTCAAAAATATATGATCACTCGTGGCCTAAAACGGAAAACGAGATTGAAATGAGATTGACATCATGTAACGTTTATGAGTAATGTAGGAAAGCAATCCGCGTGAAAATAAAAACGTAAAAAAAGACCTTACTTATTCTGTTTCATTTTACCAGCACCTTTTCGGAGTTGACGTGTAAAATGAACTTCATCTCGGTGCTAACTTCCTTCGTGGGGGAATCGTATTTCACACGAAGTGCCCTGCCAGTCGTTGCCATCCAGGGTGAGACAGGTCACGTCGTCCATCACCACACGTCGCGATTTGCCGGGAAAATCGACTTGACCATCTTATTCTTGCAGCTCCGAAACCAGTGGACGGGACGACCGCTTCCTGACATGTATGTCCATGTTGAGCAGGTACTTCTCCTCTTTTTGGCCGGTTGTACCGACCTCCCAGCCAAGCGCACGCAGCGAAGTTACCACTTTTCTCCCGGTCTTCCTCTTCCACATCTTTTGGAGCTTCTTTCTAGCTTCACTGTTTTCGCCATCGCGGTTAGAGTTCGTCTGATAAAGCGGTCAAATTTTTTCCGCTGTCATATGGGTTGCTATGATTAATGCTGCATGGGTAGTTTCGTCAGTGCGTGTGAAGATAAACGCATGAAAAATCAGCAATTTTTGTCCATTTTTTTTTTCAAAAGAAACATTATCTGAGTCATTCCATATGAAGTGATCAAGAAAAAGCACAATCATGGCATCGACCATAACAGATTTTGCTGAAAGTGAGGAAAATTATTCATCTACAGGGTGCGCCATAGTTATTGCACACCCATTTAAAAGAGGACCGTTTTCTCCTTTAGCTCTGGTTAGGAGACGGAGGATAAAACTCGACGGTGGACTGAATGTCGCTCTGTAAATTGAGCATAGACTACTTCTACTCGTTCAAACTTGTGTGCTTTCCTGAGCAGGCCTTTGCATCTAACATCCACCAAATCGGGAAGTTCATCGCGTTGGCGATTACAAACGGGAGGTTGGAGTTGCACTAGTCTTGAACAGTCTTCGTTGTGTGAGCCGGGGCTCCGTCCTGCGTGAAGGTCCAGTTTTTCTGGGTCCAACAAATAACGACCCGCAAACCGACTTTGCATTTTTGTTGCAACAGTTATGGCGCACCCTGTAAGGTGACTTAGGAATCCAGATTTTAGTGTCGATTGGGATTTGCTGCAAAATAACACATTTTCTGTATTTTTTTCTCTCGGAAATAAGTCGTTACCCGAATTTAAAAAATTGTTCAAATACCTAAAGGAAAGCAATATTTTCTTTGAGATTCATGACTGTAACATAGGATAAGAAAAGATTGGAACTTTTTGTTTATGATTACTGTAATGTTGCTTTGTAAAAAATAATAATTCCCTGTGCAAATAGCCTAAGTAACTGTGCTGAACACCTAATAAACTAATAATAATAATAAAATGTACAGGATGAAGAAAAGTAATAAGAATTACTTGCGCGGGGCCTGTGCCAAGTAGTTCTGTCAACGTAATTTCGATCTGATTAACAACGGTTGATCTTTTAATACAGTTTTAAGATTGCTGAGAATACGTGACTGTTATCTCCCGCAATTAATTCATAACACTTGAGAAACGACTAGAATAGGAATAAAAATACACCTCTCTCGTATTCATATGCACACCACCCTTTCAACGGCTGCTATCGAACCTAATTGTGGACGTGTCAAACTCACTTCGTTGCCGTTAAAGTGATTCATTACGCGCCTGTCACTGGCACCGACCCGCAGAAGTCAACCGTTACTCTAGTGCGGTGATCGACGAAAAGAAGAACACCGCCAAGAAAATTAGCAAACACACGAGTGTGTCACGCCAGGCAGGAACAGAAAACAGGCAACGGCCAGCTCTCCTACGACTGCGACTGCGACTTAAGGCGAACGAAAAACAATAAACCGCACGATGAGGCACAGGATGCAGAACGTGCAGAATAGACGACTACGGCGAAGAACGGGGCCATTAGCATGTAGGTACCTAAGTAACGCGCGTCCCCATTACACCCCCCACGTCTTGCATACGACGACGCACAATTCGCGCGCGCACAACGGTCACCTCCACGCACACTTCAGCGGAGCTCTCCTGCCGCCACCAAACCTTCTCCACGTGCGCTTCCATCGCTTGAAGACGTGCTAACCTGAACAGAGTGAGGTTAAAAACCTTTCCCTCAGCACTCTTCACTCGTTGCATGATCGGATCAGCACCAGATCAACAAGTTTGTATTTTTTTTCACTTCTACATTTGCTTTTTCCAACATCTTCTTGTTCTACTTTCTCTCCAACCCCCCTGTCACCACCCAACGTTCGACGTACGTATCACTGTTGATCTTAATCCAAAGACTTACTCAAGTTACACACTCACGCTCCTCATCAGGCTTGGGTCTTCTTTTTCGACCCGGTTTTCTCGCTGCTGCGGGGATGGTGCACTTTTACGATTTGTTTTCGTTGTTTCTCTTTCCAACGCATTCGTTTCTTAAAAACACTGCTCTAAAGCTGAATCTGTCCCTCTTTCGCACCCCGAGCAGCGACCAGGCTCTGCTTTTACGATAACGTAAAATTAAGAACCTCTGTTGTGTGTTTACTACGATCAAGTCAAAGATGATCAAGCAAGAGGACGAGAAAAAAGAAGTAGCAGTGGAAAGCGAAATAATCGCTTTGCTTTTTGTTGTTCCTTCGTCCAGCCAGCGACGTTATCGTAAAAGATGCACGTGTTCATCCAAACTGGTTTTCGCCGTTTACTCACCCACCCCGGGTCGTCTCTCCCTCCCGCAGTGGTCCCTGTAGGGTAATCAGAAAAGCCATTATGACCCCAGAGGGCTCTACCGAGGCTGCTGTTGATGATTTTTTTCTTCTGTTTGTTTCATGACGCTTACGCGTCCAGTAACGTAAGATGATATAGAACGACACACTGCCGCGCCCCTCTTCTTACCGTGCATCCAAAGCTGAGGGCTACTATTTTTTTCGCTGGTTTCGTTTATTTTACATCGAGGCAAAGCGAATCAAAACGGTGTCTCGACACGATCGAGGATCACTTGCTGGAAGTGAAACCATTCAAGCATGAACACGAATTGACATGGTAGGACTCGCATAGAACTTGCCCCAGCAGGCATGGACCAGGTCGGTAATTATAGAGGAGCCGCTCACAGCGTTAGAAAGAGAAACCCAAAAAACAGAACATTGATTATAAATTTTGCGCGCTGTAGGAGTTGGTATCCCAATCAATACTTCGCTGCGGTTATTCACTGTTATAATTATTATTTCGATTGTCCTATCCCAAAGGGGATTAATGTACACACCTAAATACAATAGGGGTCTTCACATCGAGCTCGTATACGAACACCCAGCCGTAAACTGTGTATCTTCCATTACTCGTCATTGGAGGTGAGTATTTTTACGGCTGGGTATTTGTTTACGAGCTCGACATGAATACCCATAATGTCGTTAGAGTTCCGATTTTTCGAAAATCGGCTCAGGTGTTCATGTCGTAATTGCCCTTCTTGCCTCCGGCACTGTACTGCACTGCGCGCAGTGCCAAAGCGGACAATCATCTTTTTACGGGTTCTTCTTCCCAATCATCACCTGAACCTGAATTGGTCGGCGGTCGGGCCGCCATCGTTATCGTCCCCGTTCTACCGGCGTGATTAAATCGAGCCCATAAAGGTTCTTATTGTAATTGACGATATAAAAGAATCGTCTCTCGGCGTCTCCGCAGCTCGGAAAGGAAGCAAAGCAGACGGCCGGTAATACCTATTTCCGAGCGTTTCACGAATTGAGAGCAAACGAATTAAATGTAGCCCGAGATAATTACTAAAAATTGAAAATAATTACCGTCTCTTTTGACAGATGGTCGTCGTAGTCGTTGTCAATATTCAACCGAATGACGACACCACTTCGATTTGGCTCGAGGGGAGAACGGTTTTTCGGTTGCGTTTACAAAGAGTACAGTGGACTCAGTTTCAATTTTTGCTCCACGATTAAATTATCGCACGTAAGATGTCATCCGTTCAATCTAGCTGGATACAGCAACAGTGATGAGTGTATATTGCTAAAAAGATATCATTTCTCAAATTAGATCTTTAATTCCGCAAATTAGAGCTTTAAAGATTTATATGCTGTCACATCCATTAAAAGTAAAATAATAGTTATAAAAACAATAGGATATTAACATTACTATCGTGATAATGTCACTTCTGTCTGGATGAACAAGGTAAATTGTAAATGAATAACCAAGGTCACGGTAAAAATTTTTGGTAACACACAAAAACATAGAGATTCTGTGAAATCAGGAATTGAAATCCTGTCGAACCTTTCTACAGAAATAGTCGTGAATTAATACCGAAATTCGTCAAAATATGCTAAACACTCAAAAATTAAATTGTCAGGTTGTAATGAGTATTTAGCGTTTTTTTATGCAGAAATATAGAACATTAGTGAATTGAATAAAAACTAATTAATTTCTTTAGCATTAATTCCATTTATCAAATTGTTGGTGAAACGCAGATGGGTTGTTCCTAACTTGAATAAAAAACAAAAGTTGCTATGTCCTGTAAAAGTAACGCAATCACTGTGCAAAAGCTCGTTCTGAATACCAAAATTAAATGACGTGTTCGCGACGGTAACCTGGGAAATTAAGTGAAGAAAAATCTAGCTGTTACTCTAATTCCATTCATTATAAATAAAGCAAGCTCTGAGAATGACAGTTTCAACAAGAGTTAATAATGCAAATAAGGGGCCATCCACATACCACGTGGACAGCTTGGGGGGGAGGGGGTGTAATGTCCACGGTCCTTACAAACAAAAAAAAAATTAAATTGGCATTTGTCCATGGGGGGAGGGGGGGTGCTTAAAAACGTCAAAAATCTGTCCACGTGGTATGTGGATGGCCCCTAATTTAATTTAAGCTATATAGATGGACATATACACTGTTTAGAATAAGACAAACTCAGAATCGCTGAAAACCCCTTCTAAAGGCCAGAAAGGCATAAATAAAAAATGATCCCAAATTAGGCTCAGAATCGCTGAAAAGCCCATCTAAAGGCCAGAAAAGGCCAAAATAGAAACTGATCCTAAATTAAGCTCAGAATCACTGAAAACCCTTTAAACAGGCCAGGAAAGGCCAAAATAGAAAATGATCCCAAATTAGGCTCAGAAACGCTGAAAAGCCCTTCTAAAGGCCAGAAAAGGCCAAAATAGAAAATGATCCCAAATTAGGCTAAGAATCGCTGAAAGACCCTTCTAAAGGCCAGAAAAGGCCAAAATAGAAAATGATCCCGAATTAAGCTCAGAATCGCTGAAGCCCCTTTAAAAAAGCTAAAAAAGGCCAAAATAGAAAATGATCCCAAATTAGGCGCAGAATCGCTGAAAAGCCCTTCTAAAGGCCAGAAAAGGCCAAAATAGAAAATGATCCTAAATTAAGCTCAGAATCGCTGAAAACCCTTTAAAAAAAGCCAAAAAAGGCCAAAATAGAAAATGATTCCAAATTAGGCTCAGAATCGCTGAAAAGCCCTTCTAGAGGCCAGAAAAGGCCAAAATAGAAAATGATCCCAAATTAGGCTCAGAATCGCTGATAGACCCTTTAAAGGCCAGAAAAGGCCAAAATAGAAAATGATCCCGAATTAAGCTCAGAATCGCTGAAGCCCCTTTAAAAAGGCTATAAAAGGCCAAAATAGAAAATGATCGCAAATTAGGCTCAGAATCGCAGAAAGGCCCTTCTAAAGGCCAGAAAAGGCCAAAATATAAAATGATCCTAAATTAAGCTCAGAATCGCTGAAAACCCTTTAAAAAGGCCAAAAAAGGACAAAATAGTAAATGATCCCAAATTAGGCTCAGAATCGCTGAAAAGCCCTTCTAAAGGCCAGAAAAGGCCAAAATAGAAAATGATCCCAAATTAGGATCAGAATCGCTGAAAACCCTTTAAACAGGCCAGAAAAGGCCAAAATAGAAAATGATCCCAAATTAGGCTCAGAATCGCTGAAAAGCCCATCTAAAGGCCAGAAAAGGCCAAAATAGAAACTGATTCTAAATTAAGCTCAGAATCGCTGAAAACCCTTTAAACAGGCCAGAAAAGGCCAAAGAAAATGATCCCAAATTAGGCTCAGAATCGCTGAAAAGCCCTTCTAAAGGCCAGAAAAGGCCAAAATAAAAATGATCCCAAATTAGGATCAGAATCGCTGAAAACCCTTTAAACAGGCCAGAAAAGGCCAAAATAGAAAATGATCCCAAATTAGGCTCAGAATCGCTGAAAAGCCCATCTAAAGGCCAGAAAAGGCCAAAATAGAAACTGATCCTAAATTGAGCTCAGAGTCGCTGAAAACCCTTTAAACAGGCCAGAAAAGGCCAAAATAGAAAATGATCCCAAATTAGGCTCAGAATCGCTGAAAAGCCCTTCTAAAGGCCAGAAAAGGCCAAAAGAAAATGATCCCAAATAAGGCTCAGAATCGCTGAAAGACCCTTCTAAAGGCCAGAAAAGGCCAATATAGGAAATGATCCCAAGTTAGGCACAGAATCGCTGAAAGGCCCTTCTAAAGGCCAGAAAAGGCCAAAATAGAAAATGATCCTAAATTAAGCTCAGAATCGCTGAAAACCCTTTAAAAAGCCAAAAAAGGCCAAAATAGAAAATGATTCCAAATTAGGCTCAGAATCGCTGAAAAGCCCTTCTAAAGGCCAGAAAAGGCCAAAATAGAAAATGATCCCAAATTAGGCTCAGAATCGCTGATAGACCCTTTTAAAGGCCAAAATAGAAAATGATCCCGAATTAAGCTTAGAATCGCTAAAACCCCTTTAAAAAGGCTAAAAAAGGCCAAGATAGAAAATGATCCCAAATTAGGCTCAGAATCGCTGAAAAGCCCTTCTAAAGGCCAGAAAAGGCCAAAATAGAAAATAATCTTAAATTAAGCTCAGAATCGCTGAAAACCCTTTAAAAAGGCCAAAATAGAAAATGATCCCAAATTAGGCTCAGAATCGCTGAAAGGCCCTTCTAAAGGCCAGAAAAGGCCAAAATAGAAAATGATCCTAAATTAAGCTCAGAATCGCTGAAAACCCTTTAAAAAGGCCAAAAAAAACCAAAATAGAAAATGATCCCAAATTAAGCTCAGAATCGCTGAAAAGCCCTTCTGAAGGCAAGAAAAGGCCAAAACAGAAAATGATCCCAAATTAGGCTCAGAATCGCTGAAAAGCCCTTCTAAAGGCCAGAAAGGTCAAAATAGAAAATGATTCCAAATTAAGCTCAGACTAGCTGAAAACCCTTTATAAAGGCCAAAAAAGGCCAAAATAGAGAATGATCCCAAATTAGCCTCAGAATCGCTGAAAACCCCTACCAAAAGCCAGAGGAGGCTATCTCGCTTATCAATACCGCCTTCCATTTTTTCGCACAGGTCCTGTTTCGTCGTCAATTACCTCTACTCAGGAGTCTCTTGGGTAATCAAGGATACTATCAAGCAGGATTTGTGGATGCTCTCGAGTTCCTTCGAATCGCGGGTGTGATCCGAGGGGCAGCTATCGACACGAGTTGCACAATTTTCACAAGGTCGACTCAGTTTCTGATTTTGCTAGTGATTTTGACATCATAGCACGTAACGGCGAAGCCAATCTACGCCCGAGTGATAGCCTGAGCCAGACGATACATGCGGGCGAGAGGCTCTAAAAAGACCAGTATCAGCCTCCCAACTCAAGTCTCTGTAGACGGCGATGAGCTTAAGGTGCTCAACGAGTTTGTGGATTTGGGGTCACTGGTGACCACCGAAAATTACACCAAATCTGGCTAGAACACCGTGTCTTCGTCCTTATGGTATTTCTTGATGAACGACGCAACTTCTGGCAGGCACTTCGTACTATAAATTTCCCCGTTCATGGCCAGCCCGGAGCGAAAGAAAAGTGGCTTTGACATCCCCTTCTCGCTGTAGTCAGCTACAGCACAGTGTGTGAAATAAATTTCACCTCGGAGCTCACTTCCTTCGTGGGAGAAGTGAAATACGAAGTACCCTGCCAGTCGTTGCCATTCGGGGTGAAATAGGTCTCGTCGTCCATTACCACTACCACGTCGCGATTTGCCGGGAAAATCGACTTGACCATCTTATTCAACCGCTGTCGCTGCGTCATTGCCTGCTGCTCCGAGACCAATGGACGGGACTGCCGCTTCCTGACATGTATGTCCATGTTCTCCAGACACTTTTCACTATTTTACCGCATGCACCAACCTCCTGGCCAAGTGCACGCAGCGATTTAGCCACTTTTCCCTCGGTCTTCCTCTTCAGCATCCGTGTTCAATAGTGTCAAGATGTTGTAGATGCAGGAACGGGCATACCCGGCGTCCACAAAGTGCCGCACGATGTCCTTTTTAGACACGGCGGGGTACCGTTCTTTGAACGCGCACTCTTCTGAACGGTGTAGCTTCACTTTTTTCGCCATCACAGCTAGAGTTTGACTGGAGGAGCTGTCAATTTTTGTTTTGCTAACTCATGGGTTACTATGATTGATTATGCATGAGTAGTTTCGTCAATGCGATTAAAGGTAAGCCCATGAAAAATCGGCAATTTTTGTCCATTTTTTTACATTAGTCAAAAGAGTCAAAAAAGTTACAAATTTAAGAAAGCCAAAACGTCAATAAACTCAAGAAACACAAAAAAATTGAAATTTAAAAATGTTCTGATAGTAAAGAGAGCCACGAAAATCAAAACAGTTAGGAAAATCAAGAGAATCGAAGAGCTAATAAACTTTATTGAACAGATAAGTATGAGAACTAACTAGAACTTAGAAAGTCGAAAAAATTAGGAATACTAAGATACTCAAGCAAACAATAATGAATCAAGAAATAAAAGAAAAAAGTCAAGTAAGTTAAAAATTAAAATAAAAGACAAGATTATGTAAACAGCAACCCAAAAAAGTCGAAAAATTCATCAAACAAAATGTCAATAGTCAAGAATGTTCAGAAATTCAAGAAAAATTAATAGGGCTAAAAAAATGACAAAATTTAAGAAAAACAATAGAATGAAGAGTTTTTGAATGTCAAAAACTAAGAAATTAAAAACATATAATCAGGATGTATAGAAATTCAAATATGTCAATAATGTCAAAAGAATTTAGCTATCCAAAGGTTCAAAAGTTTAAAACTCAGAAGTGTCAAGAGAGATCAGAATTTTAGCAAGCAAAAAACCATGAAAAGAGAAAAAATCAAGAAATCTCGAATTCACGAGAAGTGAATTAGTTAAGAAAATTACGTAATCTAAGAAATCATTGAAATTTAAAAATGTTATGGGAGTGAATAAATTTCGTAATTGAAGAAAATCATGAAAATCAAGAAATAAAGAAAATTGAATATATATGGAGTCAATTGAGCACGTGAACAAAAAAGTTAAAAAATGTCAATAAAGAATTGAAGTTCGAGAAAGGGCTCTACATTTTCAAAACAAAACAATGAAACTGATATACTCGCGCTAACATTTCGATTCAAACAGTTTCAATTTTACTTGATTCCTTTCGGTTACTGTCAACGAATCACTTCTCTCTCTCTCTTTCCCGTCTGTTGTTCATCGTATCGTTTCAAATGAAACTAATGACTATTTCAATCGACGGAGAGAGTGACGGAGAGAGAAACTCTTTCCTTTCCTTCAGCGTCTCAATTGAAATTAACACCGCATCGCGTCGTTTGATGGTAGTTTTCTAATACCGCAAGCCGAAGTTAGAACGGCAACGGCAATCAATAAATACGTTACGCAAGCTCCGATCAATATTTCCTCCATATATTTGCGTGAAGTACGGTATGGGAGCCTTCTGTCTCCGTCAGCGCTCATTGGCATTTTCAATCGAAAATCGTCATGTGAGAGTGATGGTGATAATCTCCGCTTTCAATTGAAAAGCGTTTGTATCAATTTCAAGCCTTTCAGTTGTCAGAATCACAGCAAGAGCTTTCGACTGGGTGTCATGTGACTCACGAAGTGCTCGAAAATGGAACAAAAGCTTTTCAATTGAAAGCGACGGGTCAAAGCATCACTATAACCTAAAAATTGTCAATTGAAAATGACTTTGTCAGGCTCTGATCGAGAATATCAAAAAAGTAAAGAAAATCACGAAAGTTTTAAAAGCCATCGAAACCTAGAAATACAAAAAAATTATAACCTAAGTCAAGAAAAAAAATTATTGTGACGAAAGTTAGAAAAATAAAGAAAAAAAGTCGACAAAGTGGGGTCCACATATTCAAGCAAGTCGAAAGCGTTAAGAAAGCCAAGAAACGCAAGAAAGTCTAGGAACTTAAGAGAGTTAGGAATAAAAAACTGTAAACTCGAAACGGAGCGGTTCTGAGTGGTTTTTGCGAGGTGATATTCCTTTAGTTACTTTTTTTTTAAACTGACACTGAATTCAGTAAGCATCACAGAAAAACTCTTTTACAATTTATTGTTTTGCTTTTTTTTTTAACTTATCCATTTTTTTCCAGTTTTTTCTTCGACATTCTTTCAGCTTACCAAAAATTTTATCGGCAACTCTGTCTGTGACATTCTTGACTCTCGACCAAACTTGTTCGGTGAAAATAATACTCTAACCTTTTTTTTTCAGTTTAAATTGGAGTAAACAGTCAGAAAATTTAAAACATATAATACATTACACTTATTAACACAGATGTTGCCCAAACTAGAAATTAAATAAAAAATTCTAGGTTTTTATTAATTCCTGTAAACTTTGATGCCCCAAGACACCTACATTTTTGCAGAGACCTAAATGACTTTTGTCGTAAACATAACTGTTGAACCATAAGATTATTTAGTCCCTATATAAGTAATGTCGCTGGGGTCGCTAGATTTTTGCAGGTTATGTATGGAGTTGATCTGCTATGGAACGTAACGTCAAACGTCGAACACTGAACGGAATCGTCGAACCTTTATTAGAAGATTTATTATGCAGAAGTATAAGACGGGAGAAATTAAAAAAAAAATCATATGAAATACTCGATGCACTGATAATTTACGTTAAAATGATATGATTCGCTATGCACACTGATAAAAAAATATTATCATGAAAGAAAGATTTTACATTTATATTTTAAGTGATATTTGTAGATAATTTACAGCATGAATTCGAGCGCATATGTGAAAAAAATCATCCATGTCAACCACATTTAGGAAATCATATACAAACATGAACTGCTTTATGATTCTGTTTCATACCGTCTCACTTTCGATGTGCTCATCCATAATCTTTCCCATAGTTAATAACTATCGTGCTATTTTCAACTGATTAGTGTTTCTAAACAGAATACTTTTCCTTATTTGTTTGAACTGCGCAAGTGAAGGGTGATAATCAGTTCTAAAATGAAATACAATCGTTATGGGACTAAAGTCAAACAATGATTACACATTTATGTGCAAGCAATTTGGATCAGTGTAGTCTGCTTTTTCTTTTGGCAGCTTTTTCCCATAACAAAGCTCAAAATAAAGGTAGGTCTACTAGATCATGATTCTCAAAGCAGTTTTCAAGTCGAATCGCGACAAATCGAGTCTAGTGCTTGGGGTCTTTTGTGCAACATGATTTACCTCGAATACAATGGGCACACTAGCGACATTACTTATCTAGGGACTAAATAATCTTATGTTGAACCAGATAACAGTGTATTATTTGATATTGACTATTCATGATTAACAATGTAGCACAGAAAATGTAACACCTAAATTGTCGTTTGCAGAAAGATTAATGCGACTCTCTAGGTCCTGTACTAAAATATTTTTTTTGTTAATTTTTGGTTAGCAAGTTGTAGGGTAATTTTGCCCATTAACTTAATCACCTGCAAGAATGATTTCTCGCAATCTTTATAAGTAGATAAAAGAAAAACAATATAGTTGCCACTACACCACACTCACAGTAATTAATTTCGAAGCTTCAATGATACGTCATTGTTATTGAAGAACAGGTCAGAATTACCAGCGCATTTACTGCGGAAGCACCGTGACACGTACCGGACTTAATGAATGTGCGAAAACCCAATAAACACACTACTTGACAAACTTACCGGAGAGATGCAAGATTGCACTTCAATAGTCGGCTAGGCGGCTATAAAAGGCCAGGTGACCATAGACAATGCGATGAATTATTAATGTCGCGTCTCAGTTTTTTTTTTCATATGCGGCGTTAGCGTTCAACCTCAAACAGTTCCCACAAGCGCCAACGGGACTTCGACTAGCGCCTATCTGATACTTCGAACAATTTGGCGATCCCAGTACCCCCCATGGTGTGTCAGAAAAAAAAACGCATCACTGTAACCACAACCGTGTGACTGCTTCTGGAGCGTAAACCGAAAACACGCGCGCACAGTAAACGATGACAGCAATGATGACCTATCAAATTTCGAAAGAAAAAAAACTGCCACACGGCTGGGCGGAACCAAAGTAATCCACCAGCGGAAGAATGATACGGCGAATCTACCTCTCCAGTCCAACTGCCTAATGAGAGGATATCGTTTCACAATTCACAATCCTCGGGATGATTGACACCGACGACCGGTCGCCATTGTGGACGCATAATTTCCCGGTTCGGTCTCTTTGAGAAAACGGGGTCACGTGTGCCATCCTTTCGACATTATGTAGGTACGCATTAAATATGAAAATCGTTCAAACCACGGAATTAGAAGTAAATTGTTGATCGACATTGGAACCGAGAGAGCAATTTGTTTCCCATTCGCGTGGGCTAGCCGATCCGATTTTCCGGAACTGCGGCAGGTCCGGAACGCGGAAGTAAGCGAGCGGTGGAAAAATGAAAATCAGCACGAAATCGTTTCGAAATGAACATACGCTTCATGCTGCGCTGCGTGATGCACTCTCTCTCGATGGGCCGAGGTTCGGTGATTATGCGCTTTTTGAATGTTTTGTGTGCTGTTCAATTTTCCCCGGATCGATGCTTAGAGTATTACGGGGAATAATAGCTCCGGAACGGCCCCGGTATAGTGTGTTCATGTGAACCTGTTATTAGGCAATTTTTGGTTGCAGCCCATCCTACCACCGCCAAACCGCCGTCGCGTTTCGCCTATCGTATCGATTAAGTTTGCAGTGGGAAAACGGAAATTTCGGTGAGGTTTGTGGTACCTACAACTAATTCTCAATTAAATTGAAGGATAACAAACGTGCACTGAAGGATTGGATTGTTTTGTTTCTGGTAAATTGCTAGTCGAATATTTTATTACTTATTATTTCGTAAATTCACACCCAAGGCAAGAAGTATTTTTTCCAAAGAGGGTTTAATAGCGCTGAATATGATTATTCTAACAATTATAAGCACAAACTTGGGTTACTGTCCTCCTTTAGTTTTATTTAACGCGGTATAATCCAACTGATGAAACTAGTAGCATATTACTTCACAACTAAAAACACATCTAATCAACATCATTTGATTTCAAACCATTTGCTCTGAATACCCAAGCACGCTGCTGCTGGCAATACTGACAACACTGCCGCACAGCTTGACACACGCAGTTTAGCTGAAATTAGAAAAAGGAAAAACCGTGATTTCGCGACTCGCTACACTTTTGAGACATTTTTCAGCTCGTTCTCGCGAATACTAGTCACGATTGTGATGTTAATAAACATGTAAAAAGAAAAATATACAGTGTTTGGGAGGTTGCATTACTCGGAAGTAACTTGGAATTTACGTAAAATATTCCAGTGGTCACCGTCGTAAGATTGTAAACAACACCTAGAGGAACGAATTAGTAGTGTGAAAAATAGCAGTTTAGTAGTGTTTAGAAGGTTTTACCTAGGGGTTAGACAACTTTATTTTTAGAGAAATATTTCAGTAATATTATTCGATATTGGTGGATCTGTCACATTCATACCACTACGACAGACTTAGACAATAATGTGCTATCAAGAAGTTGTTATATAGATAGACGGGTGCCTAAAAATGCAACGATAAATACTTTGTAATATCGAATATTGAACATATTCCGCAATATATCAATAGTGTCTTGCCCCTAGGGTTTTATGTTAAATTTAAAGTTTAATATTAGGGTCAACAGTTGGGTGAAAAATAATTGCAGATGTATAATTTAAATGTAAGGATTCCGTTCCAATTCATCTTTATTCTTGTATGTCAATTATAAGTGTCTTAAGACTTATCTGTGACCCGTACAAGCAATACTGATTACTATGGATTGCTGTCTGTGTCTATTTTGCTGATCCTACAAAAAAGAAGTGCTGAAAACTAGAAGTTGTAGAATGTTATTTCCCATACTCGTTATGGGCCCTCACATTCCATATGGAAAAAAATCGCCATTTAAAGGTTTAAAAATCAACTCATATTGACTTAAAACTACATCCCAAAACCAGAGCAAACGAACAAAAAGTTAATCCCAATGTAAGTTGCAACTAATAAAAGACATAAAAATAAACAAAGCAAGGAAAATCAAAAAATATTTTCCAAGTTGGGGGAATTATTCATCTACTGTCTCTTAGGAAAATTCCCAATTTTGGTATCGATTGGAATATATCTCCAGGACCCCCCTCTTTATTGCAAAGTCGCGCTATTTTTGTCAAAAAGCTCTTTTTTATTTTTCTTAGCCATTTTTATTTTAAATTTGATAATTTCATTGTGTTCCTTGGAAAATTTCACAGAGGAAACAACTATCATCCCGAGGTAGTATGAGCCAATCTCGAGGTATAATATTTTTACGAAAAAAGTTGTAAATCTCGTAATTAATTTATTTTATAATTTATAGTCGTAAGACACCCGCAAAATAGTTATAGATGAATTTTGAGGAAAATAAACCAAGGAATCCAGAAAAAATGTTGTTTTTGCCCGGAAGTGTTACCAGACAGTTTTTTTTTTGTATTTTATTATTAAATTTGCATTTTTCGGCCAATGAAGCTCATTTCATTTTAAATTTGATGGTTTCATCGTGTTTCTCAGAAAATTTTACGTAAGAAGCGCTAACCACTCCGTGGTAATATGAGCCAATCTTGAGATATAACATTTTTACGAAAAATTAATTACGAAATTCAGAACTATTTTCGTAAAAATGCTATATCTCGAGATTGGCTCATATTACCTCGGGAAGATAGTTGTTTCTTATGTGATATTTTCCAAGAAACACGATGAAGTTATCAAATTTAAAATTAAAATGGCTGCATTTGCCGAAAAATGTAAATTTAGTTTTCAAATACAAGAAAAAAATATCTGGCAACACTTCCGGTCAAAACTCTTATTTTTCTGTATTCCTTGGTTTATTTTCTTCAAAAATCACCTATCAGTATTTTTCGGACATCTTACGTCTATGAATTGTAAGAAAAAGAAAATACTACAAGGTATACAGCCCTAGGGGTTGTATGAAATGGTGACGTAGGACTAAATATATAATATATGCTAAACTAAATATTATTATATGCTGCGCTAAACTGTTCATAGGTAACACTACCGTTTATTTTTGATAGTCGTTATTTCAAAACTAACGATGCATGAATACATGAAAATTTTACACTAGTAGTAGTTGCGAAAATTCTCATAACTCTTATCTTCAAGCATCTATAGTTCTGAAAAGAACCGATTCCATAATATTCAGTTAGAAATTCGTGCTACAGAACGCTGATAATCGCACCATGAATATTTTGTTGGCCGCGCATAAAATTTGCTCTCCGCTGTGCCCTCCAGTAGCTGTGCTAGCAAAATATCCTCCATCGAACGATGGTAAGTGTTGCTGCCATATGCAAAATAAAGGTGTAACATAGTTCCGCAGTGCCTGGAAGTTGACTCGTATGGAGCTCTCGTTTCTCAATGTCGCAAAGCTTTAACAGCTGCACCGCACTCGCTATTGTGGAACAAACTAAACTGAAGCTGAATTTTCCACACGCAGTTTTTTGTATCGAGTTCAGCATAGATTTTACCATTAAGGCGTGGCTACGTAGCTTATAGAAAGAAAGAGAAACAAACCAATACATCTTCAATACTACTGAGTGATTTTCATAAGCATCAAAAGAAAGTTTTTGCTTTCCCGATGCGAAAATCACTCTGGTTTTTAGATTGACTAATTTTCGTTGCTGATATTTGACTGATAACGGTGTTCGAGTGAACACAAACAAACAATTAAAACGGAAAAACACTCAATTTAGCAGTGAAAATTCTTGAAATGAGGGTTATGTCTTGTTGTGATGAACTTTTCATAGGCAACACTACCGTTTATCTTTGGTGCGCCCTGGTCGTTATTGTAAAAATGATTATTGAGAAATAGATGGACATTTCACACTAGGAGTAGTTGTGAAAATTCTCGTAACTCTATCTTCAAGCATTTATAGTTCTAAAAAGAACCGATTCGATAATCTTCAGCTCGAAATGTATGCTACAGAATGCTGATAATCACACCACCACCGGTAGCATCGATTATTTTGTTGGCCGCGTATAAAATTTACTCTCCGCTGTGCCCTCCAGCAGCTGTGCCAGCAAAATACTCTGCAGCGTACGATGGTAACTGTTGCTGCCGTGTGCAGAATACAGGTAACATGCTCCGCGGTGCCTGGAAGTTGACTCGTATGCAGCTCTCGTTTCTCAATGTCGCAAAGCTTAACAGCTGCACCGCACTCGCTATTGTGGAACAAACTAAACTGAAGCTGAATTTTCCACACGCAGTCTTTTGTATCGAGTTCAGCGTAGATTTTTACCATTAAGGCGTGGCCACGCAGCTTAGACAAAGACAAACGAACCAAAACACTTTGTTGAGTCAAAATATGTAGGCAGTGGAATTTATTTCGTCCATGTTATTGTTATCTGTGCTTGGGAAGCAAGCCAAGAACAAGGGAAATGTATGGGAAAGCTTGACCTTGGAACTTTTCACCTTTTTCCACCATTAAGCAGTAAAGCAACAATGTTGAACATAATATCGAAAAATTGTTACACATTTATCTATCCACCGACATATAAATGACTAAGATGCATTAAGTCGTTCGCTTGCTATAACCGTTTGAAATCTGACGCAACATTTGCCAGTTTCATTTTCATTTTCACAAAGTGTAATCTAGTATAAAAAACAAAGACGTAGTCCTAGGTCAAAAGAGATTTTGAACGAAAAATGCGTGACTTTGTAATAAACGGAGCGGGGGGTATTCCAATCGACACCAAATTTGGGATTTTTCCAAAGTGACAGTAGATGAATAATTCTCCCAACTTTGAGCAAAATCTGTGATAGTCGTGTCCAAGTTTGTGCCTTTTCGTGGTCACTTCGTATGGAATGACCCTGAAGCTGAAAAGAGAGAATCTGAAAATGTTTCGAGAAGCAAACTGACTGAAAATAATTCAAACAGAGGGTGAGCAAAAAATATAATAACAATTTCTTTTTCAGTTGAACATGTTTCCAGGGAAACAATAAACTTTGAAAAATGGAGTTTACCTAACGTCAGGGAAAGTTAAAAAACTACAAACAAAAATTTATCATAAATTAACCCCAGAACTCACTTTGAAAAAAATAGCTGAGATTAGAAACGGATATAATAAAAGAAAATTAAAATTTTTATATAATTTACAAACGGAAGTCGAATGTTGTTTCTAAAATTTTCATATATGTTATGCGATTTTCTAAACTCGTTGTGTGAAGAGACATACTCTCTCGGTTACAAAAATAACTCCCACAAGTATAGAAACGGGGCACAAAAGCAGAAGGAGATTCGATATTGGACTCAGGGGAAATAACCTTCCTAGTAGATTAATTGGCGAAAATACTATGCTGTAGACATCGAAAGTTGCGGGTTCGAGTCTCGTGTGGATGATGAAAAATCTCTCTATGTCTAGGGTATAGCTTGTGTTCTCGTTCATTTTATCGCTTCCTTCCAAAACTTCATACATTTTCTTATATTAAACCTAAATTGAAAAGTATAAAAACTCTCGTAAATGTTTCTTGAAACATTAGAAAACATTTCAAAAATCTTGAAAAAATAATAAAATATAAACAATAAATTTTGGATTCAATTCAAAACGCTTGAAAAACCTCCTTGAGGGCTAAAAAAAAACAAAAATGGAAAAAATGGTTTAAAATGCTTAAATAGGGCAGGAAAGTTCAAAATGAAATATGATCAAAATTTGACTAAAAAGTGTTGAAAAAATGCTTCTGAAGTATAGAGGAGAAGAAAAAAAAAATTCGCCTAAAAATATAAAAAACCTAGCTAACGCTGTAATCTTCGTTAGTCTTTTGTCTTTTTTCGACTTTTGGCCTCTGTGAATCATCACGATTCCGGAAATATTTGGTGTTATTTGGTCACTTTTGGTTGTTTTACTGAAATCTGCAGTCTCCATCTTAGATGTAAGAACAGCGTCTGGAGTCAAGTTTTGGCTGTTTCCGGGAAAAATTAAGGCTGGTTTCCGGAAAAAAATGGTTGAAATATCAGTTTCATTTGTGTTGGAGCCTCTTCTCCCTTTCAGAGTATGGAAAAGTTTCAAACCATCATAGAAACATGTCTTCTCCCCGAAAACCTACAAATATCAAATTTAGTTCGATTTGCTTGATTAGTTCCCAAGTTATGCAGAAATTTGTGTTTGATTTGTATGAGAGCCCTACTTTCCAGAAAACGGAAAAAGGGGAGGGTGTCGAGTCACTATAAAAATATTTCTTGCTTCTAAAAACCTTTACATGCCAATTTTGGTTCTATTTACTTGATTAGCTCATGAGTTATGAAGAAATTCGTGATTCATTTGCATGGCAGTCCTCGCACCATGTATGGATCCCTCCCCTTCAAAGAGTAGGGAGGGGTGTCATAGAGGTATAGAAACATTTTTTGCTCTCAATCACCTTAACGTGCTATATTTGGATACATTCACTTGATTAGTTCCCAAATTAAGCTTAAATTTGTGATACATTCATATGGGAGCCCTTCTTTCTAGAGAAGGGAGGGGTGTCGATCTATCACAAACATATTTGCTGCTTTCGTTAACGACCACACGCCAAATTTGGTCCCAAATGCTTGATTAGTTCTCGAGTTATACAATTATTTGTGTTTCGTTTGTACGGGACCCCTTTCTTTTAGAACAGGGAGGAGTCTCATACTATTATGGACAATTTAGTGATTTTAAAGACATCCACTCGTCAAATTTGGTCCCAATTGCTTGATCAGTTCTTGAGTTATGCAGAAATTTGGGTTCAGTTTGTATGAAAGCCCTCCCTTGAAAAGGAGGGAGGGGTCTCAAACTATTATAAGAACCTTTCTTGGCCCCAAAAAACACTAAACACAAATCTAGAAAATCTATAAAAAAATCTAGAAAATCTCCACATAAGCACTGAGGAAGACTGTACGTCACAGTCGAAATATATATTTGCGGACTGAATTTCAATATTTATTTCCAAAAAAATTTCGTAGAGTATAACGGAAACCGATAACTATTTCTTTGATTGATATTAAACACAAATCAGTGCGTCTTGAGCTGCCCGACAGATCAGACGTATTTTCGGTTGCTTGTGGACTGGTCTTTGACTGCCTATAGCTTCAAAGTTTGTGTTTTGTCAGTGTGTCTTTTAAAGATTACCTGGAAGTTAACTTACATCAGTCTTTCTCAAGACTACCTATTTCTTTCTTTCTCAATACTTGCAGTTTGATATTATTTTTGAACTTTTTTGTATCACCTGAAATGGCAGGACGAAAAAAGAAACCAAGCATCGCTACGGGGAGGAAAAGAGAGGCATCTCTTTCTGAAACTAGCTTATGCAGTGAAAATTTATATGATATTCTGCCTGAGCAAGAAGCCGGCGAAATTGATATGTTCGAAAGTAAAACTATTCAAAGTGAAATTTCTATAAAAAAGGAGAAAGTTCCACCTATTGTGGTAACTATTGCTTCTGAATTTAATATTTTTAAAAGAGAACTTTCTACGTTTCTCTCCGACGTCAAAGTTACTTATCAAATTGGCCGAAGAGGCGAACGCCGTTTACTGGCCCAAACATTGAAAGATTGGAATCGTCTTATTCAGTATTTAACTGAAAAGATGTATAAATTTTTTACATATGATACGAAGAGCGCCAAGCCGTTCAAGGTCGTATTGAAAGGTCTCACCAACGATCAAACCGTTAATGAGATCAAAATTACTTTGACAGAATTACTTGGTATAGCCCCTACCCAAGTAATTCTGATGAAACAAAAATCACGAGGCGAAAACAGTCAGCGAACTGGAATTTTCCTTGTAAATTATTTAATTCATTTAAACTGCAGTGAGGTTAATAACTTAAATTTTTTTGAAAAAGCACATGCTTTATATAACGTGCGTGTAAAATGGGAATTATATCGAAAGTTCGGCGGAGGTTAAAAGCATATCACCCAATGCCGTGTTTGCCAACGTTATGGCCATGGTTCAAAGTTTTGTAACATGGACCAAAAATGCCTCATTTGTGGAGACTCTTCTCACAAAAAGGACACATGTCCTGTGAAAGAGAGTAAAAATTTTCGCTGTGCGAATTGTAACGGCAACCATATGTCGAATTTTTATCAATGCCCAGTCCGTTTAGCAATTGTTAAGGCAAGGCAAGGTAAACAAAATTCAAAACAAACTTCAAAACAAAATTCTCCAAGCGTACCAATGACGCATAGTTTACCTACTCCTTTGCATACCCGTTTAACTTATGCACAGGTTACAGGTAGTTCGAACATTATACCGCCTAGTGTTGGTAGTTCGAAAATGACCGTTAATATGGGTAAACAAAACACGCTAGAAAATAATTGTACACCTATTAGTCCAGCTAATATTGCTGCCGAAAATATTTTTTCTAATGTCAACTGCCTGGGGCCTATTACGGCAGGTAAATTTTCTTTTTTGCAACAGGCAAAGTTCGATCTTATGAACTCCATGTTGCGGCCAAAATCAATGTTTGAAGCCATTCAAATAGGCACAAATTTTACTATTAAAATTGTTTCTAATTTAAAATTTAGCAATGATTTTAAATAAAACAATTAAAATATTAAATTGGAATGCTCGCTCATTGAAGGCCAATGAAAATGAGCTTTTTAAATTTTTAACAGTAAATAATGTGCATATTGCAATTATTACTGAAACATTTTTGAAACCTAACATAAAACTAAAATATGATCCCAATTACGTGGTTCATAGATATGATAGGATTCAGGGTTCCGGCGGTGGAGTTGCAATTGTTATTCATCGCCGAATCAAACATCGTGCTCTTCCCCATCTTGAGACGAAAGTTATTGAAACTTTGGGAATTGAAGTTCAAACTGAACTTGGGATCTTATTTTTTGCCGCAGCATATTTACCATTTCAATGCACACGCGAGCACAAAAATTATTTTAAAGTTGATTTACAAAAACTCACCAGAAACGTTCGAAATTTTTTTACAATCGGCGATTTTAACGCTAAACATCGTTCATGGAATAATTCTCAAAGTAATTCCAATGGAAAAATTTTATTCAATGATTGTTCTTCAGGATACTATTCTATTTTGTCTCCGAATAGTCCTACATGCTTTTCTTCTGTAAGAAACCCATCAACAATTGATTTGGTGCTTACAGATCAAAGTCATGTATGTAGTGATTTGATCACACATGCTGATTTTGATTCTGACCATCTTCCAATAACTTTTTCTTTATCACATGAATCAGTTTTAAACCCTATGAGCTCTGTTTTTAATTATAACAAGGCTAATTGGGAAAGATACAAAACTCATATTGAGAGAAATTTCAATAATGAGCTTGATTTGCAAAACGAAGTGATTATTGATTCCGCTTTGGAAGCATTAAAATGTGCAATTGTTGATGCCAGGAATTATTCTGTTCCAAAGGCTCAAGTAAAATTTGAATAATTGACGAAAATCTTCAACTTCTAATTCGTTTGAAAAATGTCCGCAGACGTCAATATCAACGTTCTCGTGACCCTATTTTTAAAACCTATTTATAAAGATTTACAGAAAGAGATTAAACATAGATTTACTCTTCTGAGAAAACAAAATTTTGAGACTAAAGTTGAAAAATTGAAACCATATTCAAAACCCTTTTGGAAGCTGTCGAAGATTCTTTAGAAACCTTCAAAGCCTATTCCAGTTTTAAAAGATGGTGAACGTTTTCTTGTATCCAATGAACAAAAGGCTCAAAGACTTGCTCAGCAGTTTGAGAGTGTTCATAACTCAAATTTGAATTTTGTGAGTCCAATTGAAAATGAAGTCACACGTCAATTTGATTTAATTTCTTCCCAGAATTTTTTACCTGCAGAAATAATTGAAACTAACTTGAATGAGATTAAATCAATTATTAAAAATTTCAAAAATATGAAACCACCTGGTGACGATGGAATCTTTAATATACTAATCAAACATCTCCCTGAGAGCACAATGGAATTTTTAGTGAAAATTTTCAATTGCTGCTTCAAAATTGCATATTTTCCCAAATGATGGAAAAATACAAAAAATACTCCAATTTTAAAACCGGATAAGAACCGAGCTGAAGTTTCAAGTTATCGACCAATCAGTTTGCTTTCTTCAATAAGTAAACTGTTTGAGAGAATTATTCTTAACAGAATGATGTCACACATCAACGAAAATTCAATTTTTGCAAATGAACAGTTTGGATTTCGCTATGGGCATTCCACAACTCATCAATTGCTGAGAGTTACTAATATGATACGAGCAAACAAATCTGAAGGTTATTCCACTGGAGCTGCTCTTTTAGACTTAGAAAAAGCATTCGACAGTGTTTGGCATAAAGGTTTGATTGCGAAATTGCAAACTTTTAATTTTCCAATTTTCCTAATCAAAATTTCAAAAAATTATCTTTCTGATCGAACTCTGCAGGTTGTCTATCAGAATTCAAAATCTGATAGATTTCCTGTCAGAGCAGGTGTATCTCAGGTTCAGTCTTGGGCCCAGTCCTGTACAACATATTCACTTCAGATCTTCCTGATTTGCCTCCAGGATGCACAAAGTCATTGTTCTGCGATGACACAAGCATTTCCGTTTTTTGTCTTCGTGTCATATGCAGTCGATTGCAGAAAAGTTTAGATATTTTTTCTTCCTACTTGCAAAAGTGGAAAATCTCTCCCAATGCTTCTAAAACTCAAATGATAATTTTTCCGCATAAGCCTAGGGCTTCTTTCCTCAAGCCAAACAATAATCAAGTACTTGGGACTAATTTATGATAAAAAATTATTTTCAAAGAGCACATTGAGAGTATACAAGCCAAGTGCATCAAATATACGAGATGTTTATATCCTCTCATTAACAGGAATTCTAAACTTTGTTTAAAGAACAAACTTTCGATTTACAAACAAATTTTTAGACCAGCAATGCTTTATGCTGTACCGATCTGGTCAAGTTGCTGTTCAACAAGGAAGAAAACGCTCCAAAGGATTCAGAATAAAATTCTGAAAATGAATTTGAAGCGTCCTCCTTGGTTTGGTACACTCGAATTACATAGACTTACTGGTGTTGAACCATTAGAAGCTATGTCAAATAAAATTATTAACAATTTTCGACAAAAATCGTTGCAATCCTCAATTGCTATGATAAGCTCTCCTTATAGCCAATAAGTTAGCAAATAAGTTAGTTGTAAGTTTACTTCCCCTTTTCTGACAAGTAGGTTTAAATCCCTACGAATGATAAGTCCTAATTGCGAAAGCAAACAAATCCTAACAATTAAAATTACAAATTTCTAACAGTGTTGAGAAGTCACCATTTGTGATTGGACACACATACTCATTATTTACTGATATTTATCATAAATACTTAAGCTACTAACAAATCCCCCTAAAAAAAAAAAAACTTAACACAAATTGTCATGCCGATCGGTTCAGTCATTTCCTAGTCTATATGGTCAGACAGACAGACAGACAGAACTCCATTTTCATATGTATAGATTACACTAAAAACGGATAAAGCCAATTATTTCGGGTTGAATTTGATCATGAACGACCGCACATTTCCTAGTTGCTCCTGCGTTAGTGAAGTTATACAAAGAACCACATCAATTTACAACAATTCAGTAGCTTTGACTTCGCATAGATCGATAACGGAGCCGGCTACATTCTTACGATCGGTTACGAACGAAAAGAAAGAAGTGTTTGATTTGTTGTTGTTATAGACTGAGTATACCTTTGCATCTCCAACGGCTGTTGCAGGAAGGAAGAGATACTTTTTTCACCATGGTACTGACGAATCTTCATGTGGTTATTAGTTTTTTATTTAAAGGTATTTGACGACCTTTGGGATCGAAGCAACCTGCGACCGCGAGTGGATGTAAAATAGTTTTCGCGAATCCTTTTTGACTCGCCGAATTGTCCTTATTTTGTTTTTTCTCGCTACCTTGGCGAGAGAGAGAGAGAACTACGCGGCAATCAATTAATTTTTCAAAGTGAACCAATCGTTTCGTATTGGAGAAAACGGATGTTCGGATTATAAAAACTTTTCACGTTTTAGAGAACATGCTTTAACGATGAAAAAGCAACGTTTTATTTTTCAACATCTGAAGTCCGGAAGCTAGGTATTCTTTTTTCAGTTCATTGTTTTTATCTTATTTTATTATAGTATTTGTGAATGAAACGGTACCCCCACAATAGACTTCGTGATATTTGAAATTTAGTTTCGTGTTACGTATAGTATCATTCACCAAAAAGCTACCAGAGCTGTGAATTTTTATATTATTACAAATCCTATCCTATGATACTCATAGAGATGTAGTGAAACCCGCGGCCTCTAAACAAAACGAGCATCACCATCCCTTTGCCTCCCTAGTAGTACCGCCTTTTGGTCGTGCTCGGCGTTGTTATTTACAATTCATAGTTCATTTTGCAATTGTTCTGGTTCGACCAATCACGGAGCGTCAGTCTGACTCTTTTTCAAGCGTGAGGAATAGGGAATGATTCTACTAAAACTCAAGCTCATGACTAGTCGCTAGTCACCAGACTCTGTAACCTTGCGGCTACGATCTCCCCAAACAGATAAAGTAGCTTATTTCGAACTACCTAAAACTGCTAAAAACCGTTCCTGAAAAACAGGAAATGATCTTAAATTTGGTTTAAATTTAAAAACTAATTCTGACGAGAAAAAAGTGCCAAAATTAAAAAGATCCATTTTAACCGAAAGATTGACGGACAACTCCAAATAATAGAAAACGGCAAAGCAGAAATTGATTCCAAATTTAGCTGAAAGTAGTTGCATAGATGGAAGTGGTTACAGACAAAACTAATTGCAAATTTAGCTACTGGTTAGTTGTAAGTGCCTCAAAGCTTAAAAAACCTCAAAGTAAATCTGCTGCCAAAAAGTCTCATGTAACCTGAACTTTTTGACAGGTTCTCAATATGTCTGAAAACAAAAAAAAAAAAAAATAGAAACGATTCCAAGTTTATCTCAAATATAGCGGACAACGACTCTAAAACCAGAATATCGGTAGATTTGTAATTATGGGCCAATATATTTGTTAACCCCTTTCTCTCTATAGACAAGCGTGGACATTTGCGTATCCCATACCCCCTGTGAGCTGTAGATTATGGACGGCCCTCAGAGAATCCTGGATCCAACAATGTATGTAAATATTGTAACTTTTCAATGTTATGAAAAATGTGTGAAAAAGACACATTAAATTAATTTTTTAAATTACTGGGCTGTTCCCTGTTACTGAACATGATTGACAATATTTTGTTACAACGTTAACCAAGGTATTTGCTGGTGCTAGTTTTCGATGCCAGACTTGTTATTTCGACAAAACAGGATTACGTTGAAACAATATGGCATTTTGCGCCATATCCGTTCTAGCAAACACGTATCATCCTCACTTGAACCGCGAGCTCAGAACTAAATTACAATGTAATTATTTTGTGCATAAAATTAGCGCATAAACTGACGACATCAATAAAAAAAGTTCAGAATTTCAGCCGCAGGCGGCAGCACTGGATACGGTGAAAATTAATATGCAAATACGAGCAACGTTTTAATCAATTTTTTACGCTGGTCGTACGCATAAAGTACGACGACTCGCGTGATCCCGAGAGCAGGATCCTGTCGCGTCGTGTGCTGCCGGAAAGGGTGGCGGACGTTCACGCACCCATTCTCCACGACGGATTCCGCCGTAACGGATGACGACAACGATGACCTCGCGACGGGCACCGATCCGTGTCGAAATTGTGCCATTATTATTATTTCAAAAATACACCGTTTTAATTAAGCACACGCATGCATTCTACTTCTGTAAAGTAGTTATCCTGAAGAGCGGTAAGCGCGCGCCGCCGCGCTACTTTATTGAACGAGAGCAGGCCAATCTGTTGCCGGGCCACTTTCATCCGTTCCGTTCGTCATCTGGATCGGTTTGCATGCATTATTTTCCTATAATAAAATGTTGAAACAATCACATTCGCTCGGTACGAGGCCCGTTGGACAATATTTTGCATTTTCGCTCTGGGACCGAACTATGTGTATGCAGTTGTGGAAGCGTGATAATGTAAATAATTACATAAATTGTTGTATGAGCTGGGATATTCAGAGGTGGAGATGATTGAAAAAACACAAGAAGGTTGTATGCAAAGCCACGACCGCAAGGTTGAAGTAGAATACTTTTACAAGAAAGATAACCCGGCTGCTTGCGTGTCAGTCATTTTTTCTAGTAAATAAACGTTGACCGTTCATTGGCAGTATTGTAATTTCTTTTTGTTTGATATTTTGAATGAAGTTCATTGAATATTATTAAATTTTGTGCAAATGAGAAGTTGAAGTGCTGCCGAATCGTAATATGCACATTTAATACGACATCATTAAACGGGAACGGAACAAAGGCTACGGTTATGCAGAACGCGAATGCCGACGCGATGCGATTCGCCTTACCGTGGTGAAATGTACAGCTCTTTATAAGGCGAAGTAGAGCTATACATTTCAACAGATTTCGTCTTGCCGAATCGCAACGAGAAAATATTAACTCTTCAAATATTAGGGATGGGCGAACGGCTCACGAGCCGTTCATATGAACCGGTTCTTAAAAAAGAGCGAAAGAACGAACGGCTCACGAGAAGAACCACGGTTCTTTGAGCGCACCAAAACTGTTTGGTTCGCGCGAATCCGTAATTTACCGAGACAACACGAACTGCCAACGTTCGTGAATCATTGTGAACCATGAGACGTTCATATGAGTCGGTTCAGAACCGTGAGTGAGCGGTTCAGAGCCGCTCTTGCAACCCGGACGAACACATACGATTCGCATAGATTCTCTAGGATTCCTCACATTGGATTCCTGAGCGTCCTTGAAAAGGATTCCTGAAAAAGAATCCTTAGGAATGCCCTGTATATGGCTCTAGGATTCTTGAAATAAGAATCGTGAGTGGGAATTCTCCGGATCGTGTTTGCGATTCCTTTCACGATTCCGTCACCGAGTTATAGGTATCCTGGGGATGGATTCTCTGCGTGTTAGTAAGGGAAAAGAGCCGTTTCGCCCACCCCTATCAAATATTCATTTGTGTTCTTCAAATTTCAGTTGTTCAATTTAATATCCGATGAAATGTCTGTTTATTATCTGATAAAGCACTTATATAGGCCAAATGATGCATTTCCAATTTATTAGGTCCATAACTCTGCCGACCGTGCTTAGGAAAGCGCGGTATAACGACCAATCAGAGGTCGAATTTTGTGTTTTGACAAGGCTTAAGAATTTTCAATAGTACAATAGTTCGAATGATAAAATTGCAATTTCTTGCATTTGGTAGGAATCTTAGAAGATTTTCTAATCGATTGCTGCAAAAACGAAGGAAATCCATCGAAAACTAACCGATTTATTAACATTTGAAATTGGACATATTTCTCACTTTTTTCAGTTTTAGATTTTCATTTCACATCCGTATGTAGCCGAACTTCCTGAGAGAAGTATTCTACTTCAAAAACAAATCCCAGAAATTTTACCGCTTTGCCTTATATCATCATCAAACTTCAAGAACGAAATTTTGAGCATCCCTACCCCGTGGCGTAATCGGGTACAACCTGGTTGCGACAGGATCTAAAATTGGAAAATAATCTAATTACGGTGATGGGTGCACTCGGACACAGGACTCGGAGTCACAGCACTCTCTATGCGGTACAGTAACGTGGTAGGACCAATTTTGACTGTACCTTCGCAGCATCCTAGCTGACCGAACCCATAGCGTCGTCATGCTGAACGAATGCGGTCATAAAAAACGCCCGAAAATAGATACAAAGTGGTATACTCCACGGAAAGTGGCCAGCATGACCGAGGAGAACTGAACAAAAATCCATCAACCAAGGCACGTTGAATCGAAAGCGACAAAGCATACATTCAGGAGATTACGTTGTTATTTTTACTGCATTTAGTGGAAAGATTTTCCAAGAGGGATTTCATGTAAACTCGTGTATGATTTTCAGATGTGAGCAGTGGAAGATTGATAACATCGTTTATTAAAGTCTACAATGTAGCTTAAATTACTGAGCATCAAAATCTGAACTGCTACTACCAATTCTAGAGACGAGTCTGTGTGAAATCCCTCAAAGAACACACTTTGTTTGTGGACCACCGGCTGCTGACCGGCGAAACTGCAGCGAAATTGATATTCAAATTGAAATTGAAAATCATCACCGACAGCAGAGATGAATTGGTAAAATACACATCACCAATAAGGTAAAGGGGGACTTGGCACTGTGATTAGGGTAAAAAGGCTTCGAATGATGATTTTTTTAGAAAACAAACTTTATAGAAGAAAAAAACATAACTATTTCGGTAACATAAAATACCTTCAGCAGCAATATTACAACATCACTCGAACACAGCTTTCCCCTATCGTCAGCAGCAGAAAGAAATACACACCGAATTGATATTTCACTACTTGCATCATATTACCAGCATATATTGAATTTATTCGGTGTCAGATTCAATACTTCCCAATTCATCATCGTCAGAGAAGCGTGCAGGCGCCGCGGCTATGTCTGGCCTAGCCAATCGTCGTAACGCAAAGGGACGCCCTGGCGGTGCTCTTTCCGAAGATCCATCGATGGCACTTGGTTTGACGCCCGCTGCCGTCGGTCGGTTGTCGCTTCAAGAATCTCGTCCCGCTGCGGCTCGACTCCTGGTGCTCGGGGGAAGTGGGAAGACCTGAACTCCAGCCAGGCTGTTTGCGTAGAAATTTGCATAACAAATAAATCGCAATCGTATGTACGGGCGATAACCGCTTTGCCGGCGTGTATTCACTCATGTTTACGCCTGTCGTCCTGTGTGTACTACTCATACTATCTGTGAACACACAAGTGCACTTCAATTCAGTTGACAGTCGACAACAACGAGAAGCGCCAAGCTGACATTTGTTGATTGTTTTCCGAAATTGACTATTTTGCCTCGGCTTGGTTTCTCACACTCCTGCCAGACCCCGAGACAAAACGTACGGAAATCGATTGGATCTACTGCTGGGAGCACCTGGACGGAAACAGTTTCCGAACGACGTCCTAGGCTCTGGTTACGCTGCTGCAGAACAAATACATATGTATACCCGAAGCATCGCAGTTCAAGACTAGAAACGTGTCCCGCCCAGCAGGAGATCGCTGCTCGAGTTGTTGTCCGATGTTCGTTCGCTGGCTTGCTCCTATGGGATGGGAATTAAATTTCCTGGTTCATTTCACTCTGCTTTATACCGGATTCAAATTGCCTCACTAAAAAGTGGTGCGTGAGTGGTAAAACTTTGATGGGAAAGGGTCGAAAATTGTTTCTATTTTTAATAATATAAATGTGAACTTATTTCTTTCTAGAATGTGCTGCAAACATTCAATATCTTTCGATATTTGATTTGGATCTAAGTTTGAACATTATTCAGTGTACAAGATACTCTGGCAATTATTACATACAAAGCAGTACTACATCAATCATAATTACTATTCATTAGTAAACCAGATGCATGGAGTCGTAGTTGAGATCTACTTGTATGATGCCAAACAAAGATCGAATGTTTTTTGAACTAAATTTTTATTTTTAACAACGGATTTTTCCTGTTAACACGCAAGTTCATCAAACAGACAGTATGTGAAGTGGGGAGAGCGAAAAATAAGCGAACTAGAAATATGATACAGATTTGAAAAGATATACCGCTTCCCTGTTTCCGGCATGGTGTTTTGACCAATTAAACTACGGGGGACGGTGGTACTGTTCCACAATCTATATCGTATCACATTTCACTGCCGACTTATTCTATTGCTCATCCCTAACTACACACACTGCTGTGCAAGCGTTACGCACGCAGACTGACTTTGGTCTCGATCACACAGGTCTATAAGAGTTATCAGCATCAGCTGACTCTTCTGTGTGTGATGAGACATTCCTTTCAGTCTATAAATAACGCTTGCATGGCAGTGTGTGCAGTTAGGGATGAGCAATAGAATAAATCGGCAGTGGAATGTGATACGATATAGAATGTAGAACAGTACCACCGTCCCCCGTAGTTTAATTGGTCAAAACACCATGCCGGAGACAGGGAGATTGCGGGTTCAAGCCCCTCGGGATGCGGTATATTTTTCCAAATCTTTATCTTATTTCTAGTTCGCTTATTTTTCGCTCTCCCCACTTAACATACTGACTGCATAATCAAGATCGAATGTGTCTAGATAATAACATTATCAATATTAAAGATACAAGCCAAAATTTTTTGTCGCCATTGACATCGAAATATTAACTCCTACGATGTCGGTGTGGCGGTGCCATTGAGGAACGAAAGTTCTTTTTATTGGGTATGTGTTCCACGTACATGACCTGGTACAAGTTTTCACAAGAAGCACACTAATTTGACCATTTTTTGGGTGAAATAGCAGAAAGGTTGATGATGACGATGGTACCACCTCATACCCCTACATCGGTTTGAGCTTATCTGAGTAACATATTATCTACCCAAGTAACACAAAACATGTTAGAAAAAAATTTACAATGACAGTAGTCATGTAAGAGTACTATAAGCGCAATTGCAAACTTGTGTTGTTAAATTCTTGTTCTCGAGATGTTCTTTTATAGCATAATAGTGTCTCATAGAGTATCGAATATAAACTGCCGCTGCTTGTCAGTAACTTGTGTTTATGATTTTATCAAAATTGTACAGAAAACAACTTAAAATACATCATTTACGAGAAGTTGTTTTTTACCAGTGATTCAACCACATTTCGAAAACAAGCTCGTTTTTTCTTGGTTTTGCAGATGTTTTTCAATAGCATGGGTTAAAGAAACAATAACTATTAATGAATGACACTTGTTTTCAAGTTGTCTTCTAGATGTTTGCACTATTGGAAAAAAAACTGCGTATAAAATGCCGGGGCAGCCGTATTCGGCAGCCAACGCAAAATTACTTGATCAAATTGTTATTAAAATATTTGATCGATTTCAATAAAACTCTACGAGGTGGGTAGAAATTTACCATTAAAAGATAAACAAAACGCTTGCAGTGCAACCGATATCACTTTATTTTTTGTTACCGTATATCTAACAATGTTTTCTAGTTTCGTTATATTTCAAGGCTAGATCAAGTTGAAACTATGCGAAAACAATTTTAATATTCAAGCTATAGAAACAATCCATTTTGAAAGGTTGTACATTGCTTTTTATAATTAATTTAAAATTAATTGGAAGTTCCATTGACGAGATGATTGTCTATTTAGTCGCACTGCGCATAACGCTACATTTGCGCATGCGCTGGGTAAATGATGTCATAGCAACGCATTTGCGCATGCGCTTTGTTGTGACGGATTCTGACCCACGAATGCACGAATTTCTTTATTCCACTGGGTCAGTGCAGATCTACCCAAGGAAAATAATATGACATTGCGATTTACTACGCATGTAAGAAAGAGATGCCAGATAGTTGTTTACGAACTAAGCCCATGCGGTGGTGGGCTAAATTGACTCTTCGCAATTGAATAAATCAGCGAACATTCTGTAATGCATAATCTTTTTTTTTTCACTGATTGACAAATAGAAAACGGTATCCAATGAATGGCGCATGATTTTTTCAGAAGTAAAACACAATGTTTTACCATGAAATTTGACACGCACGTAGAACTTTGTATTACAAGCATTGAAACGTTGATCTAATATTGTTTCTTATTTTTCGGTGATTATTCGAAACGCCATAATCACTATTTTTTTCATTATTCCTAATATAAATCAGCGCCGTTAAACAATATATATTCATTTTGAAGTTTTATGCTTACGGCAACGATGTTTTGATTAGTTAGCGATTACAACTTGAAAATAACCTGTTTTGAACGTTTTCTTACCGTATTGGTACTCGAGATGTATTTTGCAGCTTCAATCTAACAAGTTGGCTTGCTTTCATGAAGTTATATAGTACTTCGTATAGCACCAGTACTTGTTATAGTAGCTTTCAATTTTTGCGCTTTTCTGGTGATAGAGATGTCATGGAAAATGTAATGTCAACTGAAATCTATAACTGAAGGTTGTATTAGAGGAGTTTTCTCAGTTGGCAAATCAATGACGGACTGGTTATTAATATAGACAGAGTAACCCTACAAACGAATACCAATAATTTTACAATAATTAAAAAAAAAAACGATTTCCCAATAACATTGAACCAAGACTCATACAGAACGTTTCAATTAGAAAATTATCTGGACTTGGTTAGGAACTGAACCTAACATTCAGTAGCGTTAACTAATCCGAATTGGTTCTGAATAATGATCCAAAACTACGAGAGAGATCCTATGACACTATAATTCCCGGTAACGAGCTCTACAGTCCACAGGCAAACCCAAGCCTATTCAGTTTTTTTCTCCCAACCCTTTTTTCTAAACCGTAAAATCAGATAAATATAGATTGTATGCAAAACCACGACCGCAAGTCGACGCAGAACTCGGAGTGCATGCGGTTTAAAGTAGCATTTCACATTTCACTTTTAATTTAAGCGCAAAACGAGAAAATATTAAATCTTCATTTCATTTGTTCGGTTGTCCTGAAAAGGACAGTTTGTTGCTCAATTAAATCGGAAATGGTGCTAATTCCACCTCTGTGCTACCTTGACAGCGGAAATTATAGTGAATTTACTTTGTAAGCCGTAAATGATTTCATCGCCATGAGATTCAAAGTACGGCAATCCAAATCGAGTTGCATATTTTTACCACTCACAACTAAAGCTTCCGTAGACGGGGTTCGAAGCCAGGCTACTTTTCGAAAGCCTAAAATAAACGTCGATAAAGCAAATCAATATGAGCTTTCGTTTTTCTCCATATTGATCGACCAATCAGAGCAAGACACGTAAAGCGTTACTTCGTGCCGCGGGAGCCAAAACTCTGGCTCCGAGTAGTTAGCGATAGCTGAGCATCGGTCTATTACTGGTGAACCATCCTCAAAGACGGCCGAGACTTTCGAAGTTAAGCTAAAGGTCTTTAGAAAGTTTTGAAATAACGCAACGTGCTCAAACGGAAGAAGTTATACCAAAATTATAATCGAAAGGAAAATAATACCCAAGCGGAAGAAAGTTATAAAAAGATTTAAGAGAAGAGGGAGTGAGTTAAAGGGAAAATTAAATTATGAAAATAATAAAATAAATAATTTTAATAGGCTGCTGGCCACGTGAGGCTGTGAATAAAACTTATATTAGTGCTAGGAGCAATCGTAAACTAAAAGGTAAAACTATTTGTGCATCGCCAAAAAAATAGTACAACGTTATAGTTGACGCGCGCGAAGGTTTTTTTTTTATTCCCGCTAGGAATATCAGGGAGTCGACAGGAGTCCTCCCCAGTGTCCGTCGGCAAAGTGTAACGCCTGGCGCCCTCAACCTGCCCATCACCAACAACCGTTAACACTAATTTTCCCGCTAGACAGCTCCTTGGTGACGACCAAGTGGTAGCTAAGCGATATATATAATATATAAATAAATAAGTACACACTGTACTACTGTGTTGCTTTACCAGTAAGAAAGCCTACCGTTCCACTATTGTTACCGTCCTGTAGTTTTTCTTAAATTTTCGCTTTGACAGTTGGTTAGTTGCTTTACCTGACCTGCCCTGAGAGGATTAGCCGGGCCGGTACAAAACACGCTTCCACGCAGTACAGACATCTGTCGGTACTGGCGCTTAGGCGGGGGAGTTTTCGAAGGGTAGTCACGGAGGAGAGCCTATCGTTTTGCGGGCACGGCGATAGTTACCGGTGGGTAATATCGGCCCAACAAAGTATCCGTCATTTTCAAGCGATCCCGAGCGACTAGGAAATCATTTTGTGCCAGTACAGTAAAGCTGGTGATCCCGTCTGGCGCGGCTTAACTGTTACAACTGGTGACGAAGACATCGGATTATCTGTTTAATAAGATGGGAGTAAGCAAAATATTTCAAAATTTTGTTAACATTTGATTCAAGTAATGTTACCAAATCTCAATGAAATACTCTGTTTATAACGTGGAAGACGACTGTTTTTACACTAAAAACTAGACATGGCCGGCAGGAAAAGATCGCAGTAAGCCATGGCCGGAAGTGGACGTCAAAATTTTCGCTCGCGCGATATTTCGGGTGAACATTTGTTTAATATGGTAGTGCATGTAGATTTAATGATATCGTAAATAGAGTGTTTTGGGAAAGTTTACCGTTGCAGTATAGTTGTGTAATATGTACTATATACGTATGGTAACGCCGTGAACATTAATCGACAAAATGGCTGGAATAGATTATAGAATGGTACTACGCCACCGTCGTCTGCAACTTTGTTGTCTTGCTTCCCATAAATGTGTGGTATGTGTGGAGTTTAGCAGCACGGCCTATTGCTAACACAAGTGTTTTTTGCTCGTGAAATAAAACCGATCTTATTAAATGGCAAAAAATCATAGTTTGAAAACTTCAGTTCTGAAGTATGGTGTTTTTAGTTCATTGAGTCGCGGGTGATAGTGTGGATTATGTGTAAATATTGTTTACTTTTGCTGTGAAGAATTTGTGATTCCGGCTAATTAAGAGCCTGTTAACAATTTTACACCATCAGAGTGTGATAGTGGTTGTGCTAGAGAGGGGCACGTTGCCATGTATGACATTCGCCAGCATAGCGTGGTATACATTCGAGAAAAAATGATACAGGGCAAAGCCCTGTACACAATTAACTGACCTGCAGTTGAAGAAGTGTACGCATGTATTGGTGCAAAAGGTGACAGCTGCTTTTGTGGTGAGCTAGCGAAAGGGTAGCAGTCAACAAACTATGCAGATAAGTATTAAGTTTCGCCTCACACTTAATATAGCATACAACGTATAACATATATTCAAAACTCATCGGATGCTTCATACCTATTTATGACTTTTCTAGCTTTTGGATAGTTATTCTGCTCCTAGGCAGAGTTTTTGATATATATACAAGGATCGTCATGGCACAGGATTTCCAGAGTTAACCTATGGTAGAGTGGGTCACATGTATTTCATTTTGTGCACTAGAAATGGTACACAACGAGTAATATTAGTAGATCATTGATACAGTTTGATGGATGCTTTTAGCTTTTGATTTTTGTTAGTTATTCTTGAATTGGTATGAAGCCCCCACCAATAACACCTGGTGTAGTGCACGTAGTGCACAATAGGACGAGACGCCACTGGAGAGGCAGAAACCGAGCGAGCGGCAATTGTAACGTGTACGCCCTGGTAACAATATTGGTTTTGTCACAGTTTTATAGCGCTTAGTACAGCCAGATTAGCGCTATGAAGCTTTGATAGGACCAGTTTTGTTACTTGAGCGAGCGGTGCGAGCGGAGGCATGTTCGATTCACTAAAAGCTGCTTCGATGGCTAAGATAAGTGTATACATTTACATACATGTTTATTTATAAATAACTCGAAGGTAGTAATTTTCGCCGACAAGAATCAAATTGTTTAATTTTTATATGTCGTATTGTAGTGTGTGTAGTACAGTATGATTTTATTAGTGATGAATTTGTGCGCCATTGAATGGCGAATTCATCTTCTATGTGTAGCTACTGTGACGTAGCACTTTCGCCCTGTGATGGAACTTCATTTTTGCACCGCTCGAAAAGTTGTGCCACACGATTGCTGTTTATCTATTTTGCGGTATTTCCCATACTTAAAAATGTCTTGAAATTCAAACTGAAATATATCTGATGACTCTGTTTTGATATCCATTGTCATTCCTTTTCTATTTATGACTTCACCAGCTTTTGAATAATAAATTTTACTCCATAGCAAAATTTTGTTAAATATGCTAAATTTTCATAGACGCAGATCCGAAACGGTAAAATGAAAGTGATGTTTTCACCCAGAGAGTACTGGTGTGGTTTATGGAATTTGGAGTATGGTGCATTGATGCTAGTCGAAGTCGAAATCTTATGATTCAATTTTTTCGATTTTTTATAGCTTTTGAGCAGATGTTTTTGTATACTATGTCCCAATTATGACTAGTTTGGCATTTTGTCCACAAACTTGAGATATATATTCTGGTCAATTTGCATATCTGCATTTTTTAAACTATTGGGGCTTTGAATGCGTGAATCTTTGCCGATTTTTCTTTTTGATAGGCAACACTCGCATTAACAGCTAATAGAGAATCGGCGTGAAATATCGTGCTCCCGAGCGTCTCCGTCCGTAGGCGTGGATCGAGCGGTCGTGCATAATGCTTCGGTGTAAACGCGTCTCCGGCCCTTGAGAGTTCTGCTCATATAAATGTTTTCGAAATGTAGTGACCCAACTCTATAATATGTCAGTTCAAATCGTCCACATATTGTAGTATAACATTTTGCGTTTCACTAGAATATACCACACACACCTGTGCGTGGCCCTAATAACTCTCAATTGTTTATTTCTGCTTTTAATCGGTCTCAAATCAGGAAATCACTTTTCAAGAACAGACGAACAATTTTCAAGAAACGTCGTTAGTCGACCTGTTAAGCTCAAAGCCAGATGTCCGGGTCACCGAATATCTAGAGACTTCACGTCGATACCTTTCATGAGGTCGTATTTTCTACAGATTGGTTATAACCGTGTTATACTTTTCGGTATAAAGAAGGTTACTTCAGGAAGAAGTGATACGAGTGGCGAGGCGTTAACGTAGTCTCAACTCTTGTAGCTTTTATAACATTGTGTAGTCAGATAAATCAATGAGAGATACGTTTCGGTAGTTGCATAATGACTTCATAAACAGATTTTCGAATCTTTGAGTCTGTCTTGATTGAGTCATGAGTCCGGTATCCTCGCGTGCGCTTTATTTCTGCGGTGTTACGTCATCAACCGGAATGAGTTCGGATCGCGTTATGATTTCCGTAGAAGATATAATAAACTCGTACGTGCGATATTTGTTATTATGAACCCGGTACTAGAACTCAGCGAATCGTTTACCAAATCGAAACCTGCTGCAAACCTTACCCTTTTCTCCAACATCCCAGTGATTTCTCGTGGAAGTGCAGAGGTGTTCTCGGCTTCCAATAAAGCGAGTATCACGTCAACATATTCCTATACACACTCCTTCTTTGACCTGCATTCGGATGCGGCCGGCGCTGGTATTACCTAATAGAAAGACTGAGGTCACCAGTTTTTACACATTAAGGCTGAATGTTAATCCCTAGCATCATCCGTTGGTTCTCTGTGTAATTACAGCTGATCTGGCAATAACGGAGTAGCAACCGCGGGCGGTCAATCATGCTCATGCTCATGCTGAAAACTAGACATGGCCAACGTTTATATGTTGTCAAAATACGGCAGAGTTATTCACTGGAGGATGTTCCGGCCAATGCAATTACCGAAGGCAGTTTTTTTTAAAGAGGAAGTTCCGCTGCATCTACCACTGATACTCACCACCGTTACCCGCTGCCGCTCCTGCTGATATCCGCTGCTATTTAATTAGGACCGTCTTAGTCGCCACCTACTAGAAAAATAATTGGTATGAGCAGAGACATGCTCAAAAACTGCATTTCCGGTAGGGACGTTGCGATACCACCGATACTAATACAGAATCGATCCTTCTAATTCCGATACTCGGATATTTGGTATCGATGTTCTACCAGCGATACTTCATCAATATCGATACACACCTCTCAGTATCGAAAAGACTCAAAACAACCCTGTAAAGAAGAACGAATAAGCAGAAAAGCATCGGCAATGCCAATTTAACAGAAATTTCCCTAGATTAACCTACGGGAACGATCCTTTTCCTTTTCGGTCATGCAGATCCGAAGGTAAAATCTACCGAGCCATGCAAGCGGCTCTTTTCGAAAACAGGATCAATTATTAAGGAGAAGCGTAATCGACTTTCGACTAAGTTTCTGCAGATGCTGGTGTTTCTAGATTCAGTAAATTTATAGACCATTTCACGAACTGACAGGTGTCACGTATTCTGCTGTTGATGATGTTGCTTTAACGTACGTTATGTCAGCGTTTCCGAGCTTTCTGTTAAAATTTCCTTCTTAGATCGAGTTCAGAAACATCTCGTAAAATGGTCTATATAACTGGTTTAATTGAATTAAACGTTTTATCTTGAGGAATAAATAATAAAAAAGAATTATGACTTATATTTTGAATAAACTGGTATCGCACAACGATACATTTAGGTATCGATACGTTAACCTCGATACTATCGGAATATCAGTACTTGCTCTCGATACAGGTATCGATCCTAACTATCGATGTTTAATGGTATCGCAACGTCCCTAATTTCCGGTTTACAAGGTATGTAATTCTGTCGGTCGTGCTAGGGACAGCCAGCATTAAGTAACTAATCAGGGGTCGAAATCTGCGTTTCAACAAGGCTTAACAATTTTCAATGGTACAATAGTTCGAATAATCAAATTATTATTTCTAGCATTTGAGCAGATGCATAAAAGATTTTCCAATCAATGGCTTTATAAACAAAAGAAATTCATTGAAAACTGACCAACTTATCAGCATTTAAATTTGGACATATTTTTCCCTTTTGAGCAGAATCATCTCGAGTGATCTGAAAATACTCAAAAATTCAGTCGTCCATTTTTAATTTGAATTAAACTTTGCACACGTATTTGGCTTAGCAAATTGAGCAAGTTGAGATTTATTAGACCCATTAGTTTTTTTCTAGAAGGGCGTTTACGAAAATGAATATTTACGTAATATATGAATATGTTATTTGAAAAATTTTTTTTTTTTTATTAAACCGTTTGCCCAATCGTCTTGTTGCCATCGTCTTGTTTTATAATATAGATCATACATTTCAATACACTTAAGTTTTTTTTTTTTTGTTGGAAAATAACGGACGAATTAAGAAAAACGTGTGTTTTCCTAAATAATGAAATCTTAAAAAAAAATTTTTTTCTTTTTTAAACCAATGCATTTAGAATGTCTACAGCCAAGGGTTTTTTTATTCAAAATGACTGTCTTTTAAATGTAAAATGATTTAAAGTTGCGTAATAACTTCAAGTTTCTTTTAAAAAATGATCAAAATTCAACTTTTTTTTATTGTTTTAGTAAAAAAATTTTTTTTGTCTCGCTATGTGTATTTTTTTATGAGGCATTATTAATTCCCTCTAACTCATTCTAAAACAATTTTTCTGTGAACCAAAGGTTTCTGAGCTAAAATGCTTTGAATAAAACCTGTGTTAAAAGAAATGATAGGTCGTAAAAATCTCTCCATCTGAATAATGCTCAGTGTGCTAATATGTGTGCAAATTTTCATCCAAATCAAAAATGGTCGATATTCGACCATAGGTCATTTGGTGCGATTCTGCTCTTTTCCATTTTTAAATTTTCATTTTACACCCGTATTTAGCCAATCAGGGCTGAGAGACGTAGTTTTACGTCAAAAACATTTCAAATGTAAACTTAAATTATGTGAACATATCAAACACGCTTGTGCGAGTCAGCCGTGGTGCCAGGGCTCTGCACTATATTTTACATGATAATGTATAGTTCAAGCAATATTCATATTCAGTTGAAATTTCGTTTTTTAAATTGCATTGATGATAATAACAATGAAATAAACTAAATGGGAACTCGGCCAATCTCCTTGAGACAAGTAAGACTTCAATTTAACTACCTATGTTCAACTACCTATTCACTTTATTGTTCGTCATTAATTATTGCTTATTGCCAAAGTTTCGATATCAAAGCGGAGAACTGTGGACGTTTAGAAGAGGGTGGGGCATGTTCTTCACAGATCATTTTTAGGTTTGGTTATAATTCCGTTTATAGAACACTTTTTTTTTATTTTCACTTATTTAATATCTCTTTTAATTTTTCATTTCACTTAATTTATTATTGTTCCAGCTTAAACTTCTTTTTCTACCTCTAATTAAAATTTATTACTTGTAACTTGGCAAATTCACTATTCGGGCCTCGGTTCACTTCAGAGTATTAAAAACCATCAACTTCCCCTTTTTCGTGGCATCCAGGCACCGGAAGACAATGAATCCGATTCCAATATTTTTAGTTTATTCAGAGTGGGAACTGACGCAAAGGAATAAATTTTATCTCCTTTCAATATTGATAGTGGCCCAAAATATATCAAAATTAATTCAAACAGCTTGAATTGAAGGCTGATGTCAGAAAATGGACAAAGTAGAAAAAATTAAGATATTTTCAATTGTTCGCAATTAATTTTAAACCATTTTGTACCATTTGTCAAAGAAGTGGTGCACACAGCATAACTGAGTTTTCACACATAGACAGACAAATATTCACGCTCCTGTGGGTTTCACTGTATCTGGCTCAACTGAAGAACCCTGCCGATGACGTGTGCTCCCGTTGCGGAACACGCTGGAATGGTGTAACTGCAACATCTGATGTTGTTTTTTCCTCCTGCTCTCCTCGGAATGCTCCTCGCGACTACTTCTCTATCAATTACACAAATTATCCTTTCTGCTAGGATAAATCTACATACATGAATACGAATGAACCACGTTGGAAAGGGGCCTTCCGGATGCTCACCACTGGAAAGTCCTTGTCGCCGAAACCAGACACGTGGTCACCGGTGCGGTTAGCATATGTGGTCGCAAAATTGTAATGTAGGAAAAAATTGCGGTCGCGACGACAGCCCGGCCCCAGCAGGGAGGACGAGACAACACACGCGGGACGCGCTCGCAGACGCACAAATGAATCCGTGAAAGATTAATTAAGCTGTTTAGCGATGCATGAATGTTTCGCCATCGGTCACATCGGTCATCGGCGAGGCGCGCAAAGCTCCATTTACAACAATTACCGCGGCTAGGCTCCGTCTGTCCGGGTGGCTGCTATGCGAACCCGAGCGAAGGGGGAAACCATGAAGACATCAAAGGACTAAACGGTTAGCTCTCGGGCAGAAACGATTGAAGGATTAGTCCCTCTGTACGGCGCGCGATGCACATGGAACACGGTGCACACGGAGGTTCGTCGCCTGATCGTCGTCGCCAGTGGAGTTGGAGTTGGGGATGTAAATTGAAACAAATTTGCAACGGTTGACGGCGGCTGAACGGTTTTCCGTGGAGTCCCGTGTGTAATGACCAAACGTTTTTCACAATTAACCCCTCACATGTCATAAATCACTGAAGTGATTGTTCACTTCAAAATAGAACCTCCGAAAGGGTTGTGTGGGCTCGCTTGGCTAGAAAATAAATGACCATGCTTGGGACTGGGATCGTTTTCAGAACCGATGACAGGTTAGTTCTAGAGAAGTAATTATTACCGATGGCTTCGCCAAATAGTGGGCACGCACTGATTTCCTGGAAAAACTCGCCTCGTTACGAATGGGAATAAGTTCTGTCGCCAATTATATACGTCGGTTGTCTCGTTAGGAAACAATATTGTTCGGTTGTAATTGCTCGGCACGAGGCTTCTTTGATTTACTAGGAATGATTCAAATAATGTTATTACGCGGTTTCAATAAAACAATTCGACGCAGAATCGACCAACCATTATTAATGTAACACTTAGCAAACAAGACTGTGATTTAAGTTTGTCAGGTATTTGTTCAAAAGTAAGTAATATTTCGAGTGTTCATTTGTCATTTTAATGTTGAAAAACTGTCGTTGTTTGTAAAAATCACAGGAGGGTTGTGTGCAAAGCCACGACCGCAAGATGAGGTAGAATACTTTTACAAGAGAGATAACCCGGCTGCTTGCGTGTCAGTCATTTTTCCTAGTAAATAAATGTTGACCGCTCATTGGCAGTATTCTGTGCAAATGAAGTTGAAGTACTACTCAATTACAGTTTGCACATATAAATACGACCTCACTGAACAGGAAAAGTACAAACTCTTTGCGGCGCAAACAAGTTTCAACAGTCAGAGTATATCGTCAGTTGAACTCAATATTGGCACAACTCAAAATTCAGTTTCGAAAAAAACGCGTTTGAAAATTTGCGTCAAAAATTTCTTTTTTCATTTTCGTGAAAAATCCCACTATAAAACTTCCCATTTTTATTGAACTTGTTTGGGTACATCATGTGCAGGTAATGAGCAAGTTATAAGAACTGTAACCTCATTTTTCGGTCTTTTTAGGGGTATTTTAGATTTGTGCAATAAAGGCACATCTACTTATATATCTGGAAATATTGTGAATTTTGAAACAAGTCTTTGTGAGATGAAACTTTATAGTACCGTCATCCGGGGTGAGATTGTGCCAAAAAATGATGCTTTTTTGATCTTAAGCTTCTAACGCACACATTCAAACAAAGAGTTCGATCCAAAATACACCAATGCATCCTAGAATGTTTTGTTATCAACTACAACAAATATGGTTGAGTTACAATAAACTATAATTTTGCTAAAAATACATGAACTTTGGCTCAATCTCACCCCTTCTATGGGGTGAGATTGTGCCAAAAACAAAAAGTTGAATTTAATACCTGTTAAATGAACAGTAGTGTGTCTACGAATAATCCACATGACTAACATGATAAAACAGTAAGTATAGGGACGACCATAAACAACGTGGACTATTAAGGGGCTTTAGGGGGTTGATCAGAAACTATGCACCATATGAATTATATAAAAATGTATGGCTAGATCAAATTGATGCATAGAGTAATTAGTTATGAGAACGTGGCTTATAGACAGTCTCTATACACATAGTGGCGTCTCCAGGTAGCCTAAAAAGGGGAAACGTTAGGACATGAAGTTTGAGAAGACTTTTCGTTTTAATTATTATGTGTCATTGACAACTGTATATTCCATTGGAGATCTTAATACCTCTGGAAACGTACCCACAACCCTCCTTCTTTTCTTAAAAGTCATCTGTTTATATAGAATTGGTGTACAAAATTTTGCTACATTCCATAAGTAATATCAATAATTGAAAATTTCTATATAACAATTGAGAACAGTAAGCTTCTCAAGCTTTTAGTCATTATTTCAAAGAATACCATAGCTAGACAACATACCTTATGCTGTGGGGACAAAAAACATACCCTATGTAAACAATGCAAGTGTTTTGATGTATACTGATATAATTTTGTCGTGAATGTGAATTCCGCACACTGTGCCGTTCAATATAGCTTGGCACAATCTCACCCCAAAAGGGCTCGAAGAGTGTACAGTTTGGAAAAACATTATTTTCTGAGCCGGCACAGGTTCAATGCATAATATTTCCTCAACACATTGGAGACGACATCCTAACGTACCAACTGAGCAGTAAGTTCTTGTGATTTTTTGATCGGGTTGGTTTTCCTGGGACATATTTGGATAACGTTATTTGCGCATGTTTTTCACCCTGTACTTTGAAACATTCTTTAAGCGAAACAGTTCACTGATATTATCTATATTCCATTTTAAGTTGTGAATAAATATGTCATGTTTCATAAAGTATTGAATTTAAGGTATTAGGTTTTGTAAATCTCAAGTAATTTAACATACAAACATTTCCCGTTTTGGCTCAATCTCACCTCCGTGGCTTAATCTTACCCCGGCAGTCGGTATTTGGCATCGTTTGCCATCAATAGCTCAAAACTGCAAAATTTTGAGTTGTGCCAGTATTGAATTCAACTGGCGATATGTACATGTGATTTCAAATTAAGATAGTTAACTTTTGGTTAAAGCTCAGAGCAAGAAAATAATAAATCTTCAATTCATTTGTTTCGTTGTCCTAAAAAGGACAGTTAGTTGTTTAATTTAAAATCAGATATGACGCTGATTGCATCTCTGTGTTACGCCGATAGCCGATTAACCTACGGCCGGGCGAATCGGTTCGCGCCGCTTTTCGCGTTTAGCCTGGCAGAGGCTCAATGCGCACGGCCAACACAATAGAAAGGTGTTTTCACATTGTCTACGCTGCTATTGTCTGTTATTGCTGAGTGCTGATATCTGCTGCTACTGCTGTCAACGTTGTGGACGGTCCATCCAGCTCACCTTCCGACTAATGAATGTAGCTAGTTTTCTCAGAAACACTCTTTTATAGCCGAAGGGCGCTACGAAATAGGCCACGCCTTTCTGTTCAGTTGTTCCATTTCCTAATGTTCTTTAGAGGAATAATTCCACAATTCGCATTTGATTTTTGTATCCAGCGAATAAACACCGATGGTGCTCTCACACACGCAACGGTTTTAACCCGTTTCTTATTGCGGTTTGTAACATCAAGCGATTTCGTTTGCTCGCTGTTGCGTGTTGCATCATGTTGCAACTTGGCAGCTGGGAGACGACGAAATTCTGTTTATGCTATTTGATTGAATCGACTTCATATTTGCTCTGCATAGTCAAACTAACTGCTTTTGTGAATGCGTACTAACAGGGCAGTTTATTATTCAATGTCGGTTATGCTGATCGCAGCCTTTGCGCTGCCCCTACAGTGGGGGGTTTACTAAATAAAGTGAAAATTAGACAACTACAAAAGAATTTGATTGCATCCCGCACAGAATGTCTGCTTGTGTTGATGCCAGAAAATTATCAACCTTCAATTATTTTTTTATTTGCCTTGAAAAAAGCATTTTGCGGTTCAAAATCGCTTGCTGATCACAACCTTTGAGCTGCCCTAACAGTGGAGGAATTAAGATACACGGACAACATGCACTGTGGAAGCTATTTCACATTTAGTAAATTAGACGGGTGCGACAAATTTGAATTGCTAGGATCCAACACAAAATCTTGCTTGCGTTGTCAAAAATTATTAACTTTCAATGACCTTGTTTATTTGCCTTGAAAAAGGCATTTTGATTTCCAAAATTGGATTTCCTGATGGCAATCTTCATGCTGCCCCAACACGGGGGGAATAATATCAGTCTGGCGACACACGCTGAGAAGAACCGCGCTGCTCCTGAGACGTATTGACCAACCACAGGGCTAGTGCTGCTGCTAAGGAAGGACGACTGCTGTTGTCGCTGTCTAGAACTATAATGAGCGGCTTCGGCTGAAACAGGCTCTTATATAGGCCAAATAGTATGTTTTCAATTGCAAGGTATATGATTCTGTCGACCGTGCTTGGGAAGCAATCATATAACGACCAATCAGGGGTCGAATTTTTCGTTTTGACAAGGCTTGACTATTTTCAATAGTACAATAGTGTGAATAAGAAAATTGCAATTATCTTATATTGGGAAGAATCTTAGAAGATTTTCCAATCTATTGCTGCAAGAACGAAGGAAATCCATCGAATACTAACCGATTTATTAGCATTTGAAATTGGACATATTTTTCACTTTTTTCGGTTTTAGATTTTCATTTCACATCCCTATGTAGCCGAACTTCCTGAGAGAAGTATTCTACTTCAAAAGATGAAGAAAAGGGAAGGATTACCGGTTACCCAAAATACAGGGGGTAGACAAAATGATTGAGACAGGCAAAATTTCGTCAATTTTCAAAAGGTCAGAACTTTACGAAAAATGAATCAATTTTGACGAAACAGGTTTCATTTTACCGGAAAACTATCCTACTTTCCAAATATTATGTGATGACTTGATGCGGCCAACCTTTGGGTATCAATGAACTCGGAATGAATTCTAGTTTATCGGCAACATAGAAATCTACAAGAAACTAGCTGTCAGAAAAAGATCTAAGCGTTTCAAAAATGAACATTTTGACACACACTTCTTAAAGCCGGAACATTTCCGGTGTCCATTGGCCGCATCAAGTCATCTTATAATATTTGGAAAGTAGGATAGTTTTCCAGTAAAATGAGACCTGTTTCGTCAAAATTAAATCATTTTTCGTGAAGTTCTGATCGTTTGAATTTTGACAAAATTTTGCCTGTCTCAATCATTTTGTCTACCCCCTGTATAAAATGCATAGGTACTGGTGAACTTTTTACAAAAATTGTTTACTAGATGCTGTGAATTCAGATTTTCCAGATTTCGTAACGTTAGATGGACTGAAGCAAGTGGATGCGCTCTCCAACCTACAGGGTGAGGAATAATTATCCGTAATTATTTTGTTTCAGTGTATAACTAAAACTTGACAGATGTTGAAATGAGCTTACCCATGCAATTTTTAACTTTGACTATTTGTAAACAGAACTACGAAATCTCCTTTGAAACAGTGTGCATTAAGTGTCATAATGAATTCAAGTCTATTACGCAGTGCGGTGATCGAGTTGTATAAACAAGGAAAGCGTCCAGTACGTATCGCTAGTATGTTAAAAATGCCTATACAAACCATTAGAGACGCTATAAAACGATATAATGAGCTGGGAAATTCAGAGGACTCTCCAGGAAGAGGCAGAAAAAGAAACGCTAGGACATCTGGGATTAACCGTTATTCTAGGTGGCCAATTCGAAAATCGGCAAAATCATTTAAAATTGACCCGAAATCTGTACGAACTATTCTTTACAAGGATTTAGAATTACGTTGTTGAAAAAATTCAAAAAATCATTACTTAAATGACAGGATGAAAGAAAATCGGTACCGAAAATCGGAGATTCTGTTGAAAGAATTTGACGATGGACGCCATCGCACAATTTAATTCACAGATGAGAAAATTTTCACTGTGGAGCAATTTCATAGTCACCAAAATGACCGCCAGCTTTTGCCTAAAGGATCTTCTAAGCGCATGAACGTAGCTCGATCACATCATCTAGTTTCGGTGATGGTTTGGGCGGGAATTACGGCTACCGGTAGAACCCCCTTAATACTTATTTAAAAGGGTGTAAAACGCAATCAATTTGTTTACCAAAAGCTTTTAACCGACACAGTGGCACCTTGGGCTCCATCGCATGGAGCGAAAAAACCCTGGAACTCTGTTGCAGACTTTTTCCGAGATATTTAACTGAAGATGAATGGCCTTCAAACTCTCCTGATATACATCCAATGGACTATTACGTTTGGTCTATTCTTGAATCCAGAGCCTGTACTAAACCACACAAATCATTGGATTATTTGAAAGCTAGTCTAACCAAAGCCTGGGATGCCATATTTGTGATAGAACTATCGTCCATCGTCGACAATTTCCCTAAACGATTGAAGGCGTGCGTTGAAGCCAAGGGTGGACATTTCAAGTCCGTGATGTAAATATTACAAACCATGCTAATGTGTCTACATTTTGTATAAATATGTTGTTGTTTTATATTAAAAGAATAAAGTTATGACTAAAACATTGAACACGGATAATTTTTCCTCACCCGGTATTGTTCAACATCACCCTTGAAGGTACAGTACGATGAGCAAACGTGCAAAGAAACGATACGATAATCACAAAATCTCACATGCTTCTTGGTTTTGCGGATGACATCGATATCATCGGTATCAACCGTAGGGCCTTGGAGGAGACATTTTAAGAAGGGAGCAGCGAGGTTGGGACTCAGCATAAACTCTACCAGAACGAAGAACATGGTAGCTGGCAGGGAACGTGGGAGTTCCCGTGGTATTGGTGGTGAGGTGGAGATAGATGGGGAACGATTCAAAGTGGTTAATGAATTTGTTTATCTTGGGCCGCTCGTGATGACAACGATATGAGCCGTGAAGACGAGTTGCAGCTGCGAACAGAGTCTTCTACGGACTACGTAACCAGCCAAGGTCTCGTAGTTTGCAAACTCGCACAAAACTAGCGCTGTATAGGACGCTGATACTCAGGGGCGGACGAAGGCTGATTTGAGCTGCAGGCGTAGACTGATTTTGCCGAAACCCCCCCCCCCCCCCTCAAGTTTTTATTTTATATGAAACGCATTTTCTATAGACTCGAAAATTTGATTAGACAGCATGTGTTGTGTTAACAATTCAAAAATTACCTTTTCATGCTTTCAATGTCGCAAATTTTTTTATCGATATCAATTTCTTGAAGCACCTGTCTTTCTATCGATATTATCGCCAAGCCACACAAACGTTCTTGCGACATGGTCGATCGTAGTTACGTCTTTATAAGTTTTAATTTTGAGAAACTTCTCTCGCCACTTGTTACTTACTTACTTTACTTTACTTTACTTTTAAGGCGACAGACCGATTATCAATCCAGTGCCAAATCCAGAATACGTCGCCATGTCACTCGGTCTTGGGCTGCTATCCTCCAATCGCCCCTAACACCTATTTCGCGTGCATCCTCGTCAACAGCACACATCCAACGAGTCCGCCGATTCGTATGCCTGGTACACTTCATGGTTCATGCGTCTGCGCCAAACACCATTTTCTAGTTTGCCGCCAAGGTTTGAAAAAAAAACCCTACGCTCATAAACACCGATCAGCCTCTCTCAGCGTCCATGATTCATGGCCGTAAAGAGCCACCGGAAGAATCAGTGTCTTATAGAGTGCAAGTTTTGTACGGATTTGCAGACTGCGGGACCTTAGCTGGTTTCGTAATCCGTAAAAGGCCCTGTTTGCGGCTGCTATCCGCCTCTTTATCCCACGGCTAACCTCGTTATCACTAATGTTCCCAGGTAAATAAATTCGTCGACTACTACGAATGTTTCCCCATCTAGCACCACCGCAGCACCAACCTCCGATGGACTACCACGCACTCTGCCAGCCACCATGTATTTCGTTTAGGCAGAGTTTATGACAAGCCCTAATCTCGCAGCTTCTCGCCTGAGAGGTCCGAAGGCCTCTTTCACTGCTCTACGATTAATACCAATAATGTCGATATCATCCGCAAAACCTAGATTAAACAATATCACACGCTAGCCTGGGGGCTAATGCGGTCTCGATCAACTAGATGAGTTGAGAGAATTCGTCATCGATATTGTTTCCGGCACATTTAGCATGTTGTAGGATAAGTACAACGACACACCGTGCCCCAGTGCTGAGTCGAGAAAATTTTTCGCTCGAAAAGTTCCTCGACCTGATCGGGAATCGAACCCAATATCACAACCGTGTGGGAGAGCTAGCCGACCGACATCGCTAACCACAGAACCACGGGGACCACCTGGAAGCGTGTGCGATTTCGTAATGATGGTGCCGCTTCTCTGCACACCAGCTCTCCGTATAGCACCTTCTAATGCGATGTTGAACAATAAGTTCGACAGCCCATCACCCTGCTTCAAATCATCTAACGTCACGAAAGGGTCCGATATCTCACCGGCTATCCTGACGCTTGATGTAGAACCTTCAAGGGTGGCACGTATGAACCTAATCAGCTTTGTTGGGAAGCCATGTTCGAGCATGATCCGCCATAACTCATTTCTCTTAACTGAATCGTACGCTGCCCTGAAGTCTATTAACAGATGGTGCGTTACAGTTGAATTCTCGAAATTTATCCAGGATTTGTCGCAAGGTAAACATTTGGTCCGTCGTGGAGCGTCCCCCTCGAAAACCGCATTGGTACTCGGCAACAAAGGTATCCTGCAATGGCCTCAGTCTGTGGAACAGGATGCGGGAGAGAATTTTGTACACGGTATTGAGAAGAGTCATGCCCCGATAATTGCTACAGTCCAGGCGATGACCTTTTTTGTAGATCGGGCATATGAGACCCTCCAACCAGTCCGAGGGCAATTCTTCATCAGACCACACTCTCAGCATGATCCGATGGATGGCACGATACAGCTGTTCGCTCCCGACTTTGAAGAGTTCGGCGGGAATGCCGGCCTTCCCAGCTGCCTTGCAGTTTCTCAGCTCTTTCAATGCTTTCTTCACCTCGTCCATGGATGGTGGATCCACAGCTTGACCATCATCCTCAATAGTCATCCTGCTCCTTTCGACTCCACTGTTTCCCTCACCGTTCAACAGCACACTGAAGTGTTCCTTCCAACGCCTGGCCACCTCTGTTTTATCGGTTATCAGGTTCCCCTCCCTATCGTTGCACATGACAGGAGCTGACACGTTTCGATTCCTAATTCCGTTGACCTTCTTGTAGAAGCTCCTCGCATCGTGCCTGGAGAAGCAACCTTCCGCCTCCGCAAGAAGAAGCTCCCAATGCTGTCGTTTCTTCCGGCGATGGAGTCTCTTTCCAGCGGCTCTAGCATCTCGATATCTACCCACACTCTGACGAGTCACAGCCGTGGTCAACATGTGACCCCTGGCGCGGTTCTTCTCCTCCGTCACTCGCTGGCACCCAGCGTCAAACCACTTATTGGACGCAGCTGCCGCAGTTGTACCCAACACTTCTCGCGCTGTAGTGCTCATCGAACTGTGGATGTATCTCCTGCGCTTTCATTGTATGTCTTTTCCAGGAGCTCAAAAAACACCACTTGTTACACTAATGGGTAAAGTGAGTAAAATTCTCAAAGATACAAAAACATTTGAAAAAGTATCAATCAGTTGATTTTTTGTGATGTAGTTTCACGCATTCATTGGAGTCGTCTCAGCTGGCAACATAGGTGATAAAATAATAAGTTCTTGGTGCATTTCATGTCCATCGATGTCACACTCTTTCTTGTGTGTGAGGATTTTCTGTAAATGTAGACTACTTTTCTCTAACTGATCTGTACTACAACCCATTAAACTGTGAATATCATACAAGAAGCTGAAATTGTCACTGTAATTTTTCATTAACTGGAATCGATCATCGAACGATGCAATAGCTACATCCAATACAGAATAGAAGAAATTCACTTTGAAAGAGAGTATTTTCGATGTAATTGGTTCATCTGACTGTTCGTATGCAAACTGTTTCTTTATCATTCTCGGCCGAATTCGTGTTTCTGTTTGAAACTCCGGATTTACTTCAAAAATGTCGGCACGTTCTTTAGCATCAGTAATGATGCTATTCAAACCTTCATTTCTTATATTTTTCAAAAAGTTTTAAACGCTGCCTATCAAGTCTATAGTGTTTTCGAGACTGCTATTTATTTTTTGACGTTACTTACTCACTAAATTGATTTTGAACAAAATTGAATGCCAAGCTACTAAACTGCATAAGAATTTGAATTTTTTAATTTTTTTTGCTAGGCTTTTTGCAGTATTTCTTGCAAACGCATCTTGCTTCAGATCCTCGATTGCTTCATATAGAGCATAATAAATTTCTCCTATATCAAGCCTCAAGGGAGTGACAGCATCAATTCGACTTTCCAACGCGTTCCACTCAGAGGCACTACCGTAAGAAAAGTAATGTGTTTTTTGAACGATGAGTTGAAGCAGAAAAGAAGTTGAAAATTTCTTGCACGACACTGAAAAAGTCTACTGCATCAAAACATGACTTGGCACCATCGCTAACAACAAGATTGAGAGAATGGTTGCTGCATGGAACGGATTGATTTTTACAAAAATTGATTTTTACAAAAAAAGTTTAAGATAATTAGTTTAAGAGATTATGACAGATCTCGACGTTTCATGCATTTCTAAGACCATTTTTTTCAATATCGAACATTTTACGAACTACCTGTGCATTTTTTATCGGCCGATAAAGTGAAACTTTGACCGCTTCGAGGCATTACTTTTCGAAGTCCGACTGAGCTGAAATTTTGCAAGAAGACTGTGGTATGTGGAGTGTTAGTACAACGTTAGTACATGAAAATGTGGATGGTCGCGTCGCACGTGAATGGAAATCCTGCTAGAGAGAGAACAAATTTCCTCGTCGCTTGAAAAATAAACACACGCATTAGCCGTCTGTTTTCCGCCCCTCGATGATTGACGAGCAGGCGACCGCCTGCTTCGCCTACGCGTTAATCCGCCCCTGCTGATACTTTCGGTGGCCCTTTACGGACATGAAGCATGGACGCTGAAGGACGCTGATCGACGAGTGCACGGAGTTTTTGAGCGTAAAGTTCAGCGATCGATACTTGGCGGTAAACTAGAAAATGGAGTGTGGCGCAGACGCATGAATCACGATTTGTACCAAGTTTACAAACATGCTGGTATAGTGAAGGTAATACAGCGTGGCAGGGTTTGGTGGGCAGGACATGTAGCCAGAATGCCAGACGAAAGAGTCGCTAAATCCATCTTCAGCAGAAAGCCAGGAAGAGGCTGTCGACTACGTGGTAGGCCTCGCACTTGGTGGATGTGCGCGGTGGAAGAAGCTGCACGATCTGCTTGTGTACGAGGTGACTTGAGAACGGCAGCCCAAGATAGAAGAAGCTGGACATCTCTGATTCGTTCGGCCCTAGACCGGTAACGAGGAGTTTTCAGAAACGGAAAACTCATCCCTCAACTGATACAAGCACGGAATATGATCACTTATGCAATGATACTGATCGACTGTACCGGATTTGTAGAGTAGAACTACCTCGGTTGGACCACTTCCTCACGAGACCACCCTGACGAATAACTGTTAGTCTTGATATAGAATAAATTAACCTATAGTGGATCCCTTTCTCTTAGTGGAACAACTACCAGAATAACTCAATTTATGTGAAAAATTGTGGGATTTTCAGAAAACTTCCATCGGAAGACATTTGAGCCAGCCAATCTACATTACAAACATTTATAAGTTCCGATTTATGTCGAGAGAAATTGAGTCAATCTGACTGGTGGTCCACTATAGGTTAATGGAGAAAAGGGGTCCACTATAAGTTAACTCATCCTATCTCGAAATTCTTAGAAGCCTGTTGGCGTATGACTGGCTTTATGATTTTTTAAAGTATCAATAGTTTTATGTACAAATGAGCAATGGTCCATCACTTCCGCACTGACCGTCTTCCACGTGATTACCCTTTAAGAAGTTCTTCAGTCTCTCGACAAACTTATACTTAACTAGGGTGAAATATCTTGGATAAACCATGTCCTTCAGTCCCTGACCCTGACGGAAAACTTTTTATCGTCTTGATATAAGAAAAATCAACCTATAGTGGACCCTTTTCCCCTTTTCTTTATTTACCTATAGTGGACCACCTGCCAGATTAAGTCAATTTCTTCTTACATTAATCGGAATTTATAATTAGCTGGATTAGATGTTTCCCGATGAAAGTTTTCTAAAAATCCCTCTTGGCAGGTGGTCCACTATAGAAAAAATGTTCACTATAAGTTAATTCACCCTACATAAAATGCTCGAATGAAACGATCTTAGGGTAAGTTAACCTATAGTGGATCTCTTTCCTAACGTGGTTTACTCGTCAGATTAGCTGAATTTTTGCAAAAACTCAAGGGATTTTCTGAAAATTTCCATCTAGAAACATCTTATCCAGCCAATCTGAATCAAAGTCACGAGAAACGTTTATAAATTCTGATTTGTAAAAGCCAAGCCTTCGTGCTATATTCCGATTCGGAACTTGACCTTCTGTTTATTCATACACAGACTTCGCAGCCGACTGTTTAGTGTACAGGACAATTTCGAGGCTAGCGCTACAATCCTACTGACACTAACAGTCTCTTCCGAGCCGAGAATCGAACCTACGACGACTGGATTGTTAGACCAGCATCGTACCTCGAGACCATCTGGGAGATGGGAGAATTATGATATTTATCACGCCGGAGTGCACCTATATGAGCAAACACCAGGAGTGAGTCGATTGCTATGATTGAATTTGGGCGCAAAAGTAATTTGAACTACATGTTTAATACAAATAACCTATGTTATCATACGATAGTTTGCGCCAAATGCTGCGTATGAGGTATCTCTTTTGCGATGCAATGTCGGCCTTTTGCTTAGACAACTGGAGATTACTAGAAGGTTAGAACATTTTAACAAATAAACGTTCAGTTGTTTTAAAAAATGTTTTGAAAAACAAAATTTTTAAAACTTCTGCTTCTATGATCCAGAGTTGGATGTTTCAAAATTTAAGTGAATAAAAAAATAAGTAATACATTACAATCCGTTATGGGTTTGGTCCGGTTGGCTCTGTTCGGTCCAGTTCGGAGTCTGGAAACGAAAGTCCCCAGTTTTTTCGAACTACAGTTTAATGACAAATCAAACAATGTCTGATATGCATGTTAGAAACAGTTTGATGAAATGAAAGGAATGCACAACGAGTTTTGTTGTCAAACTTGTAAGAATTCTTCAAAACGTTTTTTTTGTCGAAGGGTAAGTGCCCGGAACTCCGGCAGCGGTTTCTCCGTCAGATTGTCTACAGCATTCTAATGCAAAACCTGCCAAAAAGCAACCGCTATCGATGTAGTGTGATTCAATACCAGATAGAAAATTGTATTACCGCGGCAGCGGTCGCTCTTCGGCAGGATTTGCATTAGGAAGCTACAAAAAACCTGACGGAGAAACTGCTGCCGAAGTAGTTCCATACCCCATATATTACAAAAAAAAATCAGAAAATGTTCTCCATGTTTTTGCACAGTGGTAGAAATTATTTAGGTTTATTTCATCAGCATATAAAAAACACAGTCTTTAAAAATATTCTGTATACATATATGTATTTTCTTTCCGATATGTCACTTGAATTGCTATTATGCTTTTTAAAAAAAAATGCAACAAAAACAACCTGCAATGTAAATGTGCCGCTTGTGATTTTAATGGCGTTGAGTTTAATTTTGAACGGTCCGAACACATTACTATTAAGATAAACTACAATATGATCATCACTCTTCGTCCGCCTTAACTTATATATTAAATTTCAAAAAACCAATTCGAATTTGGCATAACTGATACATCAAAATACTCGTATATTGTCATTTTCCTGTTTTACGTGGAAATGCACAATATTAAGTCATATAATATTTATAGGGTCAGAATTCGTGAAACGGATCACTAAAAATCGCGATGTCTAATTTTTTCAAATAAGTATTAAAAACTTCAAGAGATTCACTCGGGAAGTTGACTTTCTAATTTTTATTGAATTTGAGTAAGTTTTCAAGTTGTTATTGTTTTTGAAATTTAGGTCAAAATTGTTTATAAATAGACATAGTTTTAAAAATATTGCATCGAATTTGAAGAAATTTTCACAGCAGATGCATCCTGAGTTGTAGTTTACGAAAATATTTATTTTGAAGAAAAAAATATTTTTTCAATAGTAACTAATTAAAACAATATGTTGAAAATCTATGTTCTGGGGCACTGAAAAATCTGAAAAAAATCATAAGTATTTTTGACGAAATTTCGAATCTTCCCTGAAAATTTCGCTGTGCTGTTATTTTTTCATCGAAAGATATGGGCTTTTAAAGTTGGTGCCGTTTCACAAATTCTGACCCATATACCAAATGTGCTTGGTGTGAAATGGAAAACGGAGTTTGGATGTACAGCCGGAATTCGTTGATTGGAACACGGCTGCCACTCAACTAGCGAATCGTGTTCATTAAGGCTGTAGTACACTTCTTGACCAAGCGTCAAATATTTGTCACTTTTTGACAGATAAAATTTTCACAGGTTTTTAGTCGGAGATAATTGTTCGTCAAAATTATTTGACAAACTTATTACACTAAGAAAATATTTATCGCTGGTTCGTTTCTCGGTTGATCGATTATCGAAAAATGTCGTTGTCGAAAAAACGCATGCATCCATGACCGTTCACCAAGAGGAAATTTGTCTGTTTGTCATTTACGAGTTTTTAAAACTATGTCAAAGAAAATAGATTTTGTTCTTCTGTCTTGCTGCTGTGGTAAATAATTATTGTATTTGGTCAACATATATTTTATACTAAAAATCCAACGAAAAGCAGCGTGATAAAGCGCAAGCACATCACTCTGCTTCCTGCCTAAAAAATGAAGGATCGCGACGCTGGATATTTCCAAACAATCTAACAGTAAACCTCTGAATTACACACAAAATGTTGTAGATGTATATGTTATTCAAATGCTATTCAAATTACGTGATTGATTATGTCAGAGATGATCTGCATGAAGTGTCCAGCTAGTAGCGCTGAGAAACAAACTTATCAATGCTGAATGAATTGAGCGTAATAACTGCACATGTTTACAAATTTTTCACTTCAATAAATAATATAATTATATTTTAGTTATTTTTTTTTTTCACTTCTCGGACCCCTTACATGCATTTGAATGATGTTGACTTCTGATATTAGAGTGCTTTTTAGTTGGGTGACGGCCTAGCGAATTTCCACTGTATATGAGAAATTCCATTAAGATGGCCCAATTTATTAGTTTTTTTAAAATTGTTATTTTTGATTTGGCTGAAACTTGCCACTTTTTTTTTATTCTCGCTTATTTTCCGTCGGAACGACTTCACATCCAGTACCCTAACTCACGACCCGTTTATTAACGGACCGGCGCCAACGGCTTTACTTCCTCATGCGATGGAAGGCGTGATCCCAGAGATTTTTCGCCTCAGAAAATCTCCCGGTGTCGGCTAGGATTGAATCTAGACCAGTTGGGTTGGTTGTGAGTGGATCACGCCACCTCACAACCATCGACACCTATGTCGGCGGTTTGATTCGAACCCAGGCGTCGAGCGTGGTTGGCGGAGACGTTACCAACCACACTAGGCCCCGCTCGAAACTTGCCACTTACAGACATGTATTTGCATTTTTAGTTTTCAGGGGAAAACAGATAGTATTGAAACTAAATTCCGTTATAACCTCCCCAACAAGTGAAGAGACTCACCTTTCGAAAAATGTATTCTGCTTAAACTGTATTTTTTATTATTTGCATCAACCCATTCACCACTGACATCACCTGACATTTAAACTTTGATCAAAGTTTAGGTACCATTTGTACTTCAAATTTTGAAAACTGTTAAACACGCTATACAGCTTGTGCAAATAAGGTTTGTAACCAGTTGGTTAAAGTTTGAATTTCGTTTATCGAGGTAGATTCTTATTTTTCGCCGCGGGAAGTGTGCTAAGATTACATAATAGACTATTAAACGTAAAAGCAAAAACCCAGCCTCTTCTGCTTCTTATAACGTGGTATCTATATAGTTCTGTGAATAAAAAAATATTCCCGTTCAATCCTTGATTTTATTGTCATAAATGTATTTTATGATAAGGAACATTACTATTAAGTCCTATCCCACCAGTTTCGATCGCAATTTCATTTGCGAAAAGGAAAACTAATCGCAGCAAACACCGCGGAGCGCTCCGGAGCGATGCATATGCCTGCAGCTCACGTCGGAGTGCGAGGTGGTCGGAGTGGCTGCTATGATGCTCCACGTGCGCGCGGAGCAAATGAAATAGAAATCCAGCGTGTGCATGGGTTGCTTGGAGTAAACTCCACTCTGTGTATAGCTGATAATACGCACTCAGGAGGGCCCGCCAAACAGCTGGAGCGAGTGAGCTTTGCAACACTGACTATAGGTCAATAAAATAAAGGGGTCCACTATAGGTTAATTTACCCTACTGTTTTTTGATTTATCGTCATCTTCAACAAATGGCCATAAGGCCTGTTTGAATATTGACCTATAATGGACCCCTATCCTATAGTGGACCACTGGCTAGATTAACTCAATTTCTTTTACTATTAATAGTAATTTATAAACGTTTCTCGTGATTCTGATGCAGATTGGTTGGAAAAGATGTTTCCAGGCGAAAGTTTTCTGAAAATCATTCGAGTTTTCGCGAAAATTGAGGGTAAAAGTATCTTGGACGAACCACGTCCTTAAGTCCCTGACCCTGACAAAAAACTGTTAATTTTTTTGATATAGGATAAGTTTACCTATAGAGGATCCCGTTCTTATAGTGGACCCTTTCCCCCTTTCCTTTATATACCTATAGTGGACCACCCGCCAGATTAACTCAATTTCTCTTGAGGTGAAACTTCATTGAATCCACAAATGGCCGACTTCGAGTCACCACTTCGAATTTTCGAAAGCACAAGACTCGGAAATAGCTAATGCGTTTCCTGTGAAAATGCAATTTCATGTTTGCTGTGGTGAAGCAAACATAAAATAGAATTTTCATAGGGAACGAATGAGTATTTCCGAGTCTTGTGCTTATGAAAATTCGAAGTGGTGACTCGAAGTCGGCCATTTTTGGATTCAATGAGGTTTCACTTTAGGTGAAATTTAGTTAATCTGGCGGGTGGTCCACTATAGGTAAATAAAAGAAAGGGGGAAAGGGTCCACTATAAGAATGGGATCCTCTATAGGTAAACTTATCCTATATCAAGAAAATAAACAGTTTTTTGTCAGGGTCAGGGACGTGGTTCATCCGAGATACTTTTACCCTAGGTAAGTTTGCGTTTATCGTACGGCTGAAAAACTTTCTTTTAGGGGAATCACGGGTAAGACGGTCAGTGTGGACGAGATGGAGCATTGCTCATTTCTACATAAACTCTTGATATTTTAACAAATTAAGGTTGTTCTACCCTAATCGGCCTTTTTCGGTTGTTGAGGATGCTATAACTTCAGTGCCGAGATGCAGTAGTAATCAGAACAAGAGACTAGTAGTGGACCACCAGTTGCTTAAAAGGCCAAGACGGTTTCATCCGCTCAGAAGATCATGGCATCAGTTTTCTGGGATGAGCGTGGGTTAACTTTAATTCAGTATCACAGTATGTATTCACAGTTCGATAGATAGCCAAAACAACATTGAAAATTCGTTTGCATGTTACCATCGATCTCGTCCTACATAACATCATTAACAATTGTAACGACATTGAACAAAACACAAATATCAACCTGAATCTTTTTTCAGAGAGAGTCGAGTACAGTCATGGGCAACCCACTGTCTCCACCGTTAGCAGTTTCAGTGATGGAAAATCTGCTCGATTCCGTTTAACGAACACGGGGCTTCAAGTTCCTTACACACTAAAATATTTTGACGGTCTATTGATGTCGATCCCTAGCAACAAAACTCAACATGTTCAGGTCACTTTCAATAACCACATGTGTGGATTGTGGTTCAATTCACTTCACAATCGCATTCCTTCCGTTGATATGCTTAATCGAACTTAGGATCTAGATAAGAACTGACTCAAGGGTAAAAGATTTGCCGACAATGAAGCAGATTTGAAAGCTATTCTGAGGAGTTTGTAACTTTATACTATAAACATAGTATCGAAGCCATCGATCATAATTAGGAAAAGTGTAATAAGTAGAAAGAGACTCGAGATGGGCCTTAGTATGGGTTTATTCTCAGACTCCCTCCCAATCCTTTTCTTACGTTGAATTCTAAAAAACTATAATGACTTCATATTGACAAATAATAAGTCCACCTGACAATAGAACTGGCCAGAGTGACATTCATTTGGAACCTGAGAATTATAACTGGTGATAATATTGACAGAATGAACAAGGTGCGGAGCTGTGAGCGAAAAGGATGAATGAATAGCATGAATAATTATAAAAGCATAACACCTACTCTCATTTTCTAATTTTTCATATATTTAACCGTTAGTATCTAGATAATTCCTGCATTGCACAATATTCACTTGGACACCTACGAAATTAACTTTTTGTCTGGAATATTCTGCATTAGCAGAATTTTTTGCTTATTTCATCTCCAGTTCAACTCCTCTGCTGAAATATAATTCTTGTATAGCAAATACGATGGTTTGTTTTCGATTTATTTATCCATGTGGTATTATGGAATAAAACTAAAACAAGATTTTTGAAAATAAAAATGTTCTTCAGCCAGAAACTGCTGTAAATTTGTCACTGATCGCTATGGAGAAAGTTGCATTTGTTTCCTTTTTATAGATATCGAATAAATTTCACAATTTATTCTTTTCCCGATTAATACCGTTCCATGTTGTACATTTTTTATGTAGGTCCAGCTAGTAAAACTGAAACAGACTCATCACGGAAGCCAACCGACGCGTAGTACAAGCAATTTTCCAAATTGATCCATCAGAAACGCTGGTCCCTAATCTAATTACACCGAACAAATTCGCAACCATCCACCGGTTTACGACAGTATTCAAAACAATTTCGTCAAACAATAGCAGCAAAACTCTGTACGCTTGAGGCAGAAATCAAATTACGCACCACATTCGGAAGTTCGGCAGTCAGATCGGGAGGTAGAGGGAAAAAAATCACTCTCATTTAATGACTAAATTACCGTTCATTTATATGTTTTTAAAAGTGTCCCTCATCAAATGGCCGATCCGATGGATGTTGTTCGCTTCGATGAAACGAAAAAAAAAACAAGAGCAGCAAACTGACATAATCGTAATCGTAAAAACTTTCCTCCAGAAGAAATTGTCGCACACGTATAGAGCACACTTAATCGAATCATTTTCATTTGAGTCATTCTTTTTTCTTTTTCTTCGTCCGGACACCAGTCCTTCGTGGCGAGCATATTTCCAAGATCCTGAGCTCCATTTGATTCGCCCGGGATTGTAGCATTCAGGGATGGATTGATGGATAATTGACATCGACTGCCACTTGAGTTGCTTGTGTGCTGTGCCGAGAGCCTGGGAGAGACGAATCGAGCATTGATGAGGGTGGTAAGTGGTCCTCCTGGCACAACTTTTATGCTTTACAACCAATACAGATTTTATTAAAACGACAATAGAATCACTTTCGAGTTGATGGTGATTTTTCTCATCCAATAATCGTAAAAAAGTGCGGAGACAAATCACGATCCTTGACGATGTTTTGCTGGCAAGTCCCGGTGGAGGGAGATGAAGTTAACAAAAAAATTCAACAATATTGATAACAATGTAGCCGCCGGAACAAAGGTCCTCTTTAGCGATACGCCACGATGATTGTTTCATCGAAAGGAAGGAGGGAAACGACGCGCCGAGCACGCATAAAGCGTTTATGATTATCGCCCTTATTATGTTGTCAAAGGCGCAGCGTAAAAAGCGTATGCGTCCTCTTCTCTAGTCTTTGATGGATACCCCCCGGGCAACTTTGCCACTGGCTGGCGATGTCCTTTGAACTCTCTCGACTCGCCCGTTCCCATTCGGTTGCCACTTCTGACGGTTGATATGGCAATTTTATGCTTATGGGTGGAGTGCCGGACAGTGGATTATCTGCAGGAGCACCGAGTGTTTGAAGCACTAAAAAAGGACACCGGGGACATGTGTGAAGAACAGCAACCGTTGCTGGGCAGTTTAAAAGGATTGCTCAGATTTGTGTGATAAGATTATGGACCATTTCGGGTAAAAACGTTGCAGTTGTGGCGTTTCTCTCGGTTTCAATGGGCATCATAAAGCTACAACAGGTTTGTGAGGATTGAGATTTATAAAATCTGCAAACTTGGCCGTTGCGAATGTTTAAAATCTCTACTCAATAAAATGTTAATCCGCTGCAACAACATCTGCAGCCCTAGTAACAATATTGGTTTTATCAAAGTTTTATAGCGCTTAATAAAGCCAAAACAGCGCTATAAAACTTTCATAAAACCAGTTTTGTTACTTGGGAGAATATTGTGATAAAAGCTATTCGAATCAACATCCGCGCCAAACCTGCACTAATGCACCGGAAAAGGCGTTCGTTTGATCTACAAAGTAGCGAATTCGTTGCGGAAATGGCCACAATGTTGCCGCGCGTTTATTCTCGCTCATCCGGCAAGCATAAATATTTATGCACTGCCAGTTTTGCATTTCGCACCCATCGCCCATTCGTCCGTCCGTTTGTCATGTAAACCGATTTGGTTGATTGATTTTATCTCTTCATCTATCGCTGCATCCGTCACACTCGAGCTGCAATCAATATTATCCCATGGAAATGGATTGCCAATCGGGTTCGGTCGTAAACCAATTATAACACGTTTCATAATCAATCAGGTCTTTCCACTCTGCACTCGGGCACTATCATCCAGCGTCGGAATGGGTAATCTGGCACCTGACTCTCGCCCTGTCGCCATGGGGTGCCTACACAGGAACGCAAAGTGCACTATAAATGCATTTTCTAATATAGCCTAAAGTGTTTCCTGGGCCTTCCCCGCTCCTGTCTGTGCTTTGGTGTCTCAACGTAAGGGTATCCAGCCCTTTGTTGATCTTCACCTCTTTAATACGTCAACCTTGGAAAATGTTAGACCGACACTACAGCTCCTAATGCACTATAACATAATTCTTCTCGGTAATAAATCAACACCACACAGGCCGACCGCACGGCAGTTTCGGTACAGGACCATCTCTCTCAGTGGGTTAGACTAGAGACGAACCTCCTCCAGAACAGGAAACGGGTCACCCATCCGGCAAGAGTTTTGAATAGAAAACACTTAAATAGTGGCTACTTTGTAACACTTACTCTAGCCTTTCCGAATAAAAGGGGGAAGATTAATTTCCCCGCTCTTTGCTCGTGCTGTTCGTACGATCCTGCTGTGGGTTGTTGCAGTATTTTCCTGTATCTGACACTGGACACTGGTACGGCATCGACCGGACGAGCGGATTAAAATTGGAAATTGGAAATGGACAACAAAAGGCGGCTATAAATCTCAATAAATACAAAGTGTCGATAGCAGTTTACCCAGGAGACATTTAGCCCTTTCTCTGGTAAATGCTGCCGGGATCAGGACGTATGCACAGCCGGAGTGGTCTGCACTTTATCGAGCGTGTCTTTGCTGGACCATCGTTCCATAGTGAAGGCCTGTTTGCCTCTGCTGCAAGATTACCCTTTCCATTTCCATGTGGTGGACAAAATTGGCGCGTAGCGACGCGGGAAATGTTATTGTAATTCATCCCAAACGCGATTATAATTAAATGACATTCTAAGATGGGCATTGTCTGCCGAGGCTCTAGGGAGAGTGAAAGGATTAAATTGCACTTCTGTGTGAAGGGTTTTAGTTGAGGTATGGCCGAAAATTATTTATTGTTTGTTAACATTAACAATCGAGATGTTGGAAATTTAATAAGGTGATTGCCAATTATTATTCCAGGAGGATTTTTTTTGCGTTGTTGATATGCAGAATGTTATTTAAAAGTCAGAAGAGTGAACCTGTTTTGTCTAAGTATTCCACTAGTGCACAACATATTATTCGATTACCGATTCGATGAACAGCTCATGCAGCAACCGTAAGCCGGAAGCGAATATTTGACAATTATCCAGAAAACAGATATTCGGGATATGATGAAACGAAACAATATTTCGGCCATTTGAAAGATAAATTTCAAAGAAATAGCGATTGAAAATAGAAATAATTCAATTTTTTAATATCAGGCTCCTGCATTACTTTGCATTAGGGTATCAATGGAATGTATGGGAAAAATTTCAAAAGCTTTGACTTCTTGAAAAAACTTCTTATGCAAAATTTTAGCTCAATCGGACTTCGGCTTTGGGAGACTCAAAGTGATTCACTTTTTTGACCGCTGAAAAAATGCACTGAAATTGTCAATATTAAATCTGTTGTTTCGAAAAAATTTTGACTCCAAAAAAGTCAATATTTGGAGAAATTTATTTAAAAAATTTGCTTTAATTGGTTATTAGTCTATTAGTCGAAAAAGTGAAACTTTGACGGCTTTGAGACACGACTTTCGGAAGTTTGATTACAAAGGTTATGACATTCTATGAGGCCTTCGCTGGAGACCTGTAATAATGCAAGTTTTCTTACGTGCGAAGAAAATAACGACCACCCGGAATCAAAGCTAGATTGATTTCATTAAGGTAATTCTACTTAAACCTAACCTTCTCGAACTCCGAAAAGAAACAGTTTATTTTCCAATTTTTCTCCTTGTCATTCGCTAGCTTTCTATTTCTTGGTTTCGGCTCTGTCACCTGTAGAACCAAGAAAGAAAACTTTTTCGCTTCTATTTTTGTCACGTATTTATTTTCTTATTTTCTCCCACGGGAAACAAGGTGCTCAGTATCAGCAGTTTATTCCGGCGAAGAAATATTCAGATTATGCAACAGAAGGTTACAACGAATGGCTGTCTGTCTTTTGGAATGGAATTTGTTGGCTATATTTGGTGCTGAGAAGGAAGCTGCTGCACAATTGACTTGGAATTTTTATGAGGACTTTTTGGTCAATATTTTCCCACACTCATATTTTTACCCGTATTGAGAAGAAGATTTATCGTATTCCAATTTTGCTATTTTCAATAGTTTTTGACTGTTTTTGTAGTTTCGAATTCAAATGAAATTTTTGAAGATTTTCTATGTTTTTATTGCATAAAAAACACGACGACTTGACGACTTTTTGATATTATTTTCATGAGTATGTGGAATGTTTTTTGTATTGTTTTTTCGACAATTTCACAATTTGCTAAATTAAAGATCTGATGATTTTTAACAATTTTAAAACATTTTATTCATCTTTCCGAAAACGTTTATATAATTTTTGGGCGACCTTTAACACTTCATATTTTTGCAGTGACTTTTTCATATCTTTAACACACATCTTTAACACACGAAACACATGCTTACAACCAACCAACTCAACTCCATCAATGACTACGAGCATCCTGTAAACTGTATAAAGCAATCGGGGCCAGCCACAAAACACAATCATTTCTGTCGCAGTGGCACTTCTACCCAATGCCATTCAGGCATACAAAAAAGACGTTCAGAGGATTTCTGGCATATTGAGTTGAGAGGAGCCAATTTTAATCCATTCGCGTTCAGTGCCATGGTAGTGGTGTGGATAGACGATACAGAGAGCGAAAAGCGAAGTGTTGCGGGTTTTCATCGTTTTGATGAATCTGCCCGTGTATCCGTGTATTATCAGTGAAAATTACAATTAGAAGATTAAATTTTGAATTAGGGCAAATACAAACATAAAACAGTTTTTATGTCCTAGGTTCTCAAAAGATGGGTGACATAGAACGAAAACTGTAACGAATAAATTATGTAGTGTAAATTGACAAAGAAAATATGGTTCGCTCGCTATTCGTATACGCTCTCATTTTTTTTATGGAAGCGGTAACGATGAGAAGGAATGTATTGCTTCTTTTCTTTCCATGAAGTTTGTGCGCAAAAGAAAGCCTTTTTTGCATCAGCTGTTCCCGTGCGACGCTGCTCGCAATAATACTATGGTTCATAGAACAGACGGGAATCAGAAGATATGTTTTGGTATTGTTGTTGGTACATAATATTTTTCATGTGATGCATGTGGGGTTTGAAATGGGATCGCCGTACGATTACGTACACATCTTTCCTCTCGTTCGGTTTGAACGGCAGCGGTCGAACTAGAGATATTTTTTTTTTGAACTTGGTGAGGCTGATTTTATTATCCTCTTGCTCGACCACTGTTCCGTATGTACTAGGGTGCCAATCACTTATATGGGAAAAAAGTAACCAGAAAATTGTAAGAAAAAACCCTACACAAAATGTTCATTTACCCGAAAAAACACTCTATGCAAAATTTTAGCTCGATCGGACCAAAAACGGGGTGGCGTAAAGCGATCGAAGTTTGACCTTGAAAAAATCGAAAAATCACCAAAATCGAGAATTTTTTCCTCAGATGATACTAGATCTGGACGTTTCATACATTTTGGAGTCATCTGGGACCAGAGAAAAATCTCGAAAGCCGAAATTTCATGCACCCTACTCCGTTGGGTTAATTGTTGGATTTTTAAAGGCCAAATTCAATCGCTTTGTCACCACCCCACCCCATTTTAAGTCCGATTGAGCTGAAATTTTGCACAGGGTGTTTTTTTCGGGTAGATGAACATTTTGTTTAGGGTTTCTCAAAATTACCATTTTCATTGGCACCCTAGTATGTGGAATAACATCGGAAGGTGAATGTGTGTTTAGCTAATAGATTGGAGTATGTTACATACTTTATACACCCAACGTTGTCAGTTGACCGTTTTAACATCAATTGGTCTATTTTTTGGTAGATTGTTATTTATTAGAGTCTATACTCGAACAGAAAAAATTCAATTGTACGGTTTACCCCAATGAGTGGGGCGCTATAAAACTTCAAACCCGCTAGACAGACACAATTGGCAACATAGTTGAAAAATTTATCATTAGTGCGCGACAAGTATCTTTCATGGTGAGTCTTGATCGGACGGACATTTTACACAGTTATATGCTTTTGTTTTGTGATTTTCTTAGCATCTGAACAAATAGTAAGGATAGTAAGGAATAGAGCGGTTGTCCATAATGGTCCGGTCTAAACGCATCTTCGGCCCGGGTACGTTTTACTCAACTAAGGGTTTTCGCAGTGTAGTTGTTAGGTGTATCAAGATATGCAATAATGTCTCACGGTGACCGATCAATCAAAACTGCTCACTCGTTGGTTCTATCTAAGCACGTTGGCAACTGGAGTAGGTTTTGTTCGGTCAATCAATATCATGATTATTCTAATATAATATATATAATATATTTTGTGCTATTGGTAATTTTTTTGAACTACGACTAATTTGTGAACAAGGTTTATGTTAAAATGGTAATGATGATTGAGAATATTTTTAGAGCCAGAATGGTTCATTCGATCCGCGTGCCGTCTTCGGCAATGTTGTATAAAATAGTTTTGGGTTTCGAAAAAACTGCTAATCGTGAAAACAAATTTGTTTACAAGAGAAATAAACTTCAAAAAAAAAAAACCAAATAAATATCATAAACAGTTTTTTTGACGTAGAATTACGTTTCTCGGCAACATGGGGATGCAAATAAGAAACCGAAAACATGCCCACCTTCAAATGTGCTAAACTCAGTTAGTTTCCAATGGATTTCATTCATTCTCTAAGTAATCGTTTTAAAAATTAGCTATGCATATTTCGACCAATAAGCAGACGCATATTTCGACCAATAAGAGCTGAAAACGTGGGCAAACATCGAGCGAAATTTCACCCCAGCAGCAAGCAGAGCTACGGTAAGTCACAGCGCACGCAGCAGGCGGCGATTTCACGGACGGACCGGTAGAGGAATCCGATGAACCGCACTGGGGATTGGAGATTACTTTCCACAGCACTAGATTTTGGATCTCTAGTCTGTGTAAGAAGCACCGCCATACATCACTGTTGAACATATCCAGACATGTTTGTGAATCTGTCCTGATTTTTCGTGATAATGACGTACACGTCGTTTGGGAACTGCTAACGATTAGTTGTGCGTATGCTAGTGACAAGTTTTCATCTGTAATATGTGTTGTCTATTTGCTTGCAACGTGTGAAAAAATAATATGAGAATAGGAATCAGCCCGTGGCATCAGCAAATGGCAATCCGCAGTGACAAAAAATCATACAAATTTGCTGTGATACACCAATGGCACTTTTTAGCGCCTCAAAACTATTCACTTGAAGCAGTTATTATTTTGTGACCACTCATCAAAACGTCGCTACGAGTTATTTTTGAGAAAATTTCTTGGTTCAAAGTAGACTTCAGTTCTTACCATTTTGCACAGTGCGTCGAGTGTACGATAAGATGGGACGAAAATCAAAAATTCATGATTTTTTCTATAAATTACATTGATTTTATAAGTTATTCTTTATATTAGAGTTATTCATTAGTTTAAGAGCTACCAATTTCATTAAAATCTTATTAGATTCACTCAATCGCAAAATTGTCCCAAACGCCAATTTCTTAATCTTATCCAAAAACCGTTCCCTTTTTCTGTAAATGTTGTCCATTGTTACAAAAACTTTGGTGAATAAATTTTACTCACTTTTACATAACTGCTTTGAGCCACCTCAAATGCAATTATAACGAAAACAAAAAGGAATTTTTTTGAATATATTTTATCTTTTTTTTGTTTTATATCTATCTTATTAGCAGAATAAAACATGTAATAAGGAACCGGGTGGTACAACAGATAACTTTTATTATGGCTTGAAGTAGAATCACTTTTGCAAGTATTTATTCAATCCATATGTTACTCCAACAACAAGTTATTACACATCATTTACAAAATGAGTGAAATTAGTGAAGTTTCTTGGCAGCACTGTTCCAAAGTAATAATAAAGTGCTTAAGCCCGTGCGACATAAATTAAGCATCTGGCAAACTTGGTAAACAAAGTGGTCGATATAGGTTATTTCGTGGACAATTACTACTGTTTTACAGTTCCTAACATTCAAACTAGATGGATCGATCAAATATTGTTGAATTTAGGAGTTTTTATTATTTGCTGAAGTATTGAGCAAAGTGATCTATAGAAATGTCACGTAATGTGTACAGTAACGACTTGAAACCAAAAATAGTTGAATTCATTCAATAACGACGGAACCACAAAGAAGTAAGTGAACTTTTTGGTATTCACAAGACAGTGGTATCCCGCCTACTGAAGCGATATAAAGAAAAAGAAAAAAATGAAATGGCTGCCCGTTCCGGTTGTCCGAGGAAACTAGTCCTTGAATGGTCCGGGTAATCAAACGTTGCTCTGAAAATGACTGTTTTACATCAGGATCCAAAAATAATAAACAATTTAGGCTTGGCTCACGGCGATGCGCAGCAATAGCTTAAAAGATATTCAACAAAATATTAAGAAAATCAGCAATAAATAATTGATATCTTTTAGTTCTTATCTTTTGTCGCTTCAAAAATCATCGTATCTCAACTTCTTATGTACTTGCATAATGTTATTTTAAAATAAATAACTGCAACCTCTCTGAAATGATGTAAATGAAAAAAAAAAAAAGACATTACCCGAGCCCGAAAGCAATGAGCGTCACTTGAATCTATATTATTTGAGTCTGGTTTGCACACCTCAAACTAGTTGCTTAACTTATGTCCGACACTGTATATCCTGGCAAATACTAGATCACATATCGAAATGAAAATTCTCTTATTTTCATCAAACTTAACCCAATTTTTACAAATCTGCCGGCTTACAAGTCATCGGCATTGATCTGAGCATTTATGAAACTTCGTTGAAGCTGGAGTACCTACTGTAACATAATACCTTGCTGCAGAAATGTTGGAATTGGCGAGAAACGATGTAAGAGATAAGGTTGATGTTATACTAAATGCGAAACTGAGCGAAACGCGTTTTGTCTCGCACGGGAAAAAATATCAACATTGGGAAAATATACAAAAACCCTTCGTTTTATGCCGCAATGACTTCAAGTCAATTAAACAACGCTTATCTTCAATCCAATCGTTTAAATAAAAAGAGAGTTCAAAGAGGATAATTACTGAAATTTTCCGCCTCACACCATTAAATCGATTGACCCCAACCCACAGTGGGGCGACTCCATACAAAGGCTGGCCAAGCAAAAAAAAACCTGGTATTTACATAATTTTGGGGCGCTGAACACGAAATTGGCATCCATTTTTTGTTTGGACCCGTCCATAAAGCACGAAACCCAATTTTTAATATTTTTTGGCACTCTTTTCCTTATTTATAGAGTTATATGATTGACGACAAGTAGTGCCACTGGGCGTCCTCTCAACTGAAAAAAGAAAAATACGTAATTCATGGACGACCCCTCGAAATCAACAAATTTTGCCTAAATATATATATTTTTTTAAATGAACTAAAACAACATAAGTAATACAAACTAATTACAAATTGAAAAAGTCATCATCATCTCCCGCTGTGATCGCTTAAATCTTGTGTTGAATTGTTTCCAGAAAATTTGAAGTTCATTATACTTATCAGCAGGAAAAATGTCTTTCGCTGCTATTTTCATTAGTGATTTTCGATGTTTCATTATTTCATAAATATGTTATCTTCCTAATCCGGTTTCTATGGTTGAAAGAGGACATTTAAATATATGTATAACTCCATGAATTGACAACTTGCTAGACATTGAATTAGGTGGTGCCGCTGAAGTTGAAGGCTCCATAATTAAATTCAACGAATTTATGAATTCGAAAACCAAGACACTGGAATGATACAACGTTCTAAATGAATACGAAATGGTGCGGAGGGCGACGACTGTTCTTTGTTTTTTTCTCATAAAGCCAAATGTGTGCTTTACTTTTGTATGCAAACGAGTGCGAAGCAAAAGCAATCTTCAAACGGACTATGGTTAGCCGAAGTTTGATGGTATGAATTTGCTGCTAGTATTTGACACTTCAATCAGTTTAGCGAATTTCATGTTCATGATTTGAAAAGTGCTGAATTTTTTTAATGTTGTTCTAAATTTGCAGAAAGTGATAAAATTTGACATAATTAAAATTTCATACAGATTTGTTTACTGTTTTTTTGTTTAACACTTATTATATAACTTTTCATTGATAATTCTTTTGATTTTTGTCCAAATTTATATTTTATCTTCACGGATTGAGTACGATATCATAAATTTTCATTAATGGGGTATCATGGTTATGATTGAAATTATTCCTGAATTAAATTTCAACTTCAAAAATCAAAACTAAAAAAATCTGCTATCGCTTTTTTCATTGAAGTGACAATTTGCGCAGTTTTGCGCTACAGCGGACAGTATGCATTTGAAAGCTTACGTTTTTACCTAACTTTTGAATGTAGTCACAACCGTGGCAAACTGCGGCAACTAAACTTTCAAGCTACTTTTCTGAAAAAAATCACGTTTTTTTTTTAAATTTTTAAGTGTCAGGCCTACTATAACCGAATCTTATATTATATAATGAAAAGGGTTTGTTTTGCACAATATTTACAACAACTTTTCCTCTGACGTCAAAAAAATCCAAGCTATCATTGAAGTTACAGAGCGTTTCAAAGTAATGTACTTTTTTTCAAGAAAAAGACAAAAAACTTCAGTTCGTCAAGCTTTGAAAAGTCATAAAAAAATTCAGATTTCATGATATTGCGCCCAAATTTTGGATTAAGACACTTGAATGTTATAGCAATAAAGGAAAAATATTATGAAACAGCTAACGAAAAAAAATTTTTTTGGCTGATGCCCAGCGATTCCCCACTATGCAACCGAGCGTATTCTCAAGGCTATTGCAAAAAATACATTCCCATAAGACAGACTGACGTTGTTCTACGTTAACCTTGCGGTCATGTCTTATAAACAACCTCTTAAATGATGAAAATTTAATTTTTCATCTGAAAACTACAAAAGGTTTGCTAACCGTTGATGGTTGTCTGATCATAAAAAAATACACACCGTCAGAAAAAAATCTTCTTGAAAAAAAATTATAAAAAATATCAATTATATAGCTTGAAAATCGCGCATTCTAAAGATCCGGTTTTTTAAATTAAAACTACACGTTGTAAGCTGAAATTGATGTTTGGTCGAAATTGGAGAAATAAAAACTAAAACGTTGTATTTTTCTGACAAAAAAAAACTTTTTTCTTGTTTTACATTTTTTGAAAGCGTTTAGGGTATTTGTTTCATTATTCATCTCATTAAGCCGATATTCAAGAAGAATGCACGGATTGAAGACCAAATTTTAACGAAATCATTGAACAAATAATTAAAATACACTAACGAGCTCTTCTAGAATCACTCAGAATTGTATATTTAGTAAACTTAGCTGGATTCATCATGAATTTTGTGAAACAAATCATTTTGCACAACGTTTCCATATCCATCCAAAAACTGAACTCACTGCTCAATTATACATCTCACGACGCCCCCATATTCCTCACACTGTTAATCATGCATGAATCACATTATCATGAATTAACGTAGCCGCAGACCGTCGTAGTAGGTTACCTACGTATCCGCTGTAGTTGTTTAGTGCAAAATTGGTAACCTAGGTAACCACTGCAGTGCTCTCGATTTATGTCAATACTGTCGGAACAATTCAACATTTACAGTATGATTTTTTCGTATTAACAGAAACTGATTTGGCAACTTTTGATTTTTTTCAACGCAGTGCTAACAGATGAGATTGTATACAGTTGAAGTTTAGGAATTGTAGAAATTCATCTCATATATTTCTGCTAATTCAAGCTTGTTTTTGGAAACTTGAGGTGAACATTTCAAAGATTAAAGTATTTTTACACCCAACGCAAACGGGGAACATTTTATTACTTTGGGGCAATTTTTTATTACTTATTGTGTCTTATGACTGCGCATTATACACAAATAGAAATAACCGAAAAGTAACAAAAATTATGACGGCCACACGCTTGTATGTGTTTCTGCAGAAGAACATACAGCCAAGCACCGCAATGCATGTGTTAGCAAAGCTTCACTCGCTGCATTTGTATTGATGCAACGATCAGATTAATTTTTGTCCTCTTCATCCACACGTAATGAGAATCTCACCCGTCAACCTCAAATGTCTAATTACAAACACTTTCGTTTCGTCCCGCAGTGTTTATTTGAAATGAAAATATGTTATACTGTCTGAACAGAGTTGCCGAAGTTGCGAATATTGTTCTGGATGGGCACGAATTTTGTATTTCCAAACAGGTGCAAATGAGTTTCCATGAACCAATGATTATGTGTTTTGGATAGCTTGCAAGAAAGCGAAGGTTTTTGTTTTTCTCTAACGCAGTTTACAGATCGTGATGTCAATTGAAGACGCATTCCAAGTCTTTGAAATCATCAACGTTTGCATACTCTATGACGGGGAAAATGCTGCTTGGCAGCTCTTGTCATATTCTTTCTCTACTCCGTATGCATACAACGAGCGAACTAATACACGCTCATTGGATGAATTGGAGATTGAAGGAACTTGTAACATGTGCAACATATGCGACGGTGTGTGATTTTTTTTTTCTTGAGATGGAAAGGGAGCAGTTTTTGACAGAAAAAATCGTGCATGTGGTTGAAACGACCATTATTAGATAGTCGTACTCCTGTAACACGTGCTAAATATATGACAGTATGTGTTGTTACTTGACTGGGGAAGAATTTTATTGCCTTTTAAGTAATAGGTTTGTTACCTTAAAGGCAATTTTGCGCTATTGCTTCTAAAGTAATAAGGAAAAGTTTTGCGTGTAGTGTAATGAGTGATTTTGTTTACTGATTAAAATAAAAAGTGGTTCGCTAGTGATAATAAAAAACTTTGGTTGGCTGCTGAACGAGTCCCGTTGTAGCCGTATAGAACAATGCGCAGATTTTGTTTTTCGTGGTAGGTTTATGAAATTATTGAGTTTTCGAGTGCAGATGCCCGGTACTTTATGAGAAATCTAAAGTGAACTTAGAAGAATCCCTTCCATGGATTAACAGATTAGTTTAGTTAGAAAATATACGTTTTTTCCTGTTTTCAATTGTGTTTTCATGTTGTATGAGATGAATAATGGAGCAGTTCCCCTACCAATAGCAAAAGTTTAGCCTATCTGTGAAAAGTTTCAGCTTAATCAAAAATGATAACTAAATAAATATGTTAAACACGAAACATTTTTTTAAATATTTTTTGTGCGTTTATTTCAAGAACTCTGAAAACATTTTAACAAGTTTGTGAATATTTGTAATGACTATTTAACGATTAATGGCATGGTCAGAAACCTGTGAGAAAGTGGTCAATATAATCAAAAAAAAAAAAGTCTCAAAAATCATTTGAACTTTAACGACTTTACGGTATCGATGTCAAGATTTTTTAAAATTCGTTTTTATTTTTTGAGATCTCTATATCTTTTTTGTGTGCATTGGGATGAAGGTATTTCCAGTTTTGCAAGGCTTTCTGACAGTTTGCTTTTGCTTTCATGATTTTCGACGGTTGTTAAAACATTTTAGGGATTTTAACGTCTTCTACTGGATTTTAAAGAAGAGAAAAATAGAGGATGGAAGGGGATCTCAAACCCCCAACCCATATAATTTCATTATTTGCAGTATTCTTGTTCTTAGAATATGCAGGCATGGAATGTTTGAAAAATTACCAAAGAAACAAAACCTTTTTGTGATAACAATATGAAGTAATCGTACTGAAAATGTGGGGGAAAGAACATATTCATGGGAAAAAATTAATGTCAAACAAGTTGAAGGAATTAAAATCTACCATTCTTTTGTAAGTTTCGTGTAAACCTGTATACTAAATTGCAGGACATATGCAGTAAGCAGTTCAATAGAAACCCTGATTATTTCAGATGATAGTAATAACTATATAGGGAGAGAAAGTAAATATGGAAACTATATTGCCCACAAAGATATAGCGACAATAAACCATTGTTACAGTACATGAAAAAGCGTACCAAGTAAAGTTGCCTAAACCATACTAAAATTTCTCATAGTCACTTTCAATATACATCATTTGTTGCGCCAGTATAGTTTTGGCAATAATCGTAAACTCACGATTTACGGGTTGGACTGTGAAACGGTTCTACACGTAGACACAAGAATAATAATTTCACTCTTTTTCTATCGCACATAATCAATAAAAAGCGGCACTAACTAGTGCGGCAACCCAATTGTAAGGAAGGCAAAATATTCTATCAACTGTTCGATGCGCAATCACTAGCCCCATATAATATTTATTGCAACCAGTCAGTATTTATACTATATCATCAGTTGGATAATTGCCAAACATCCAGCTTTGACTGCACAGCAATCAATTTCCCAGCGAAATGCTATTGAAAAGTGAAATAAAACATATCCCATAAAAAGGATCTCCTTTCCTTAATAGAAAGCAAATATTTGAGAAATTTCTCCCAATCCGACCCCGGCAGAGTTTTCCTGCACAGGAGCATTGTACCGTTGCTACCGTAAAAGATATCGCTGTGTTTATGTATTTTAAGATTTTACCCGTGCCTTTCGCCATAATCAGGCCCCGGCATCATCCTGGGCAAGCAAGTGCATAACAAACATCATAAAAGCGAATCATAAAGCCCATCATCTTCATCGGCGTCAGCGTCGTCATCATTCAATTGAATGCTCGAAGGGGAAAGTAAGTTTCAATCCCAGTTATCCTAGTTCGCTCGAGAACATAAGCGGATCGTGGAGCGGCAAACGTATAGAAAAGCAATCGAATCCGAATCCGAGTGCCTTTCGCGGCAGGATTCACATACAGTCCTCTAGAAAGCGGACATAAAATTTGGCACCAAAACCAAAACTCGCGTGCTGTCAATTTGACGATCGAGATTTGTTCTCTGACAAATTAAATTTCAACTTGCGTCGCGGAAATTGCAGCTTAGAGCGGGAAACTTTTCCACGGGGAGTATTTTTACGAGCGGCTAATAAAACTACGACGGAATCCGATTAGAAATGATTTGTGGTTTAGAGTTTCCGGAAAGTAGCTGAAGGTTATTAACAGACAGAGTTTTTGAAAGGGTTTCTAAGTAATTAGCTTATTAAGTTCGAGGTTTGCTTCTCAATAAGGTAATTTTTGTGATAGAAAAAAAATTGATTGAAGAATGAAGAGGACTTCAAATCCTTTATCATTTTTAAAGAGTCGCTTTAAAACCGAAATCTTGTTGAGATTCAAAGCTCCTGCCCTCTCCGATACATTAATTATTATGTTTCATCTGGGGAGCATCATCTTTCATGCATCTTTTGACTTGCCCCAGTACAAACTCCAGTTTCATTATTGATATTATTTTCGTTTACTTTTACGACCCGACCCGGGACGGGCGGTCGTAAAAACCTGCGCGCGGATATCACCGAAATGCACTCCTAGAAAGTGGTTGAACTAGCAAGAAGCAGCACACCAGCAGTCAGTCAAATCAGCGCGCCGCCGTCGTCGTCGGAATGTGAGTTCGCCAAAAGGAATGAAATCCGCCCGGAATAATATTATTTATCTTGCATTAATTTAAATTTTATGACTCGCTTTTTTTTTGTGCGCTTCCACGCGAAATGCTAATTCGTGGGGTTGATCCTTAGCTCTTTTTATTTTATGTCGGCTTTGGTTGGTCGGTGGAATTTTCCGGCTCAAACGTACGGGAAAAAAATTGCCATAGTAACTGAAGCATCCGTTGTCATGTTTACAAATGTGTAATGCTTGTGTTTGCCGATGATGTTTTTTTTACGATTCTACGTTCTCATTCCGAGCTGCTACGCAGCCTTGATCGTAATTCATTTTATTTCATTATGTACAGTCAAACGGTACTTAACGGAATTGAAATTAATGGGTGATTTTTTGACCAGCATTTGTTTTTTTCTTTCGTTTTTTTTTGTACCAAGGAGTTTGACGGACGAGTGCGGGTCAACCGAGGCGTGGTGGACGGCGTCCGTAAAGGGTTCGCCGTTTGCTGCTTATTGTTCATGGTGTGATAAATTGTGAACATTTCTTAATCCTTTCCTTTTGCTGGTCGATATATTTTCATGAAAGCCTATAATGAGTGTGACTAAGGGAGAAGCGAATGTTTCATACTTTTGACCAGTTTGAAATGAGACTTGCAGTGAAATGGATTTTCTGATAAAAAATATCACACAAAAATAATGCCAACGCAGTATTTCACTATTAAGTTGCTTTCCTGAATGTTATAAATTGATTCGAAATGAATATATTAAGAAACTGTGGAAGGGTCACTTTACCAGTCGAAATAATTCTAAAAACTTTCTCACGCAGTTGGCCATCCATCTAGAAAACCGTAATTATTCATCAATAAATCCATAAATTTGACAGCTGTAGCACCACTTGAACGGTGCCACCGCCACTGCTCCGTGTTACCTGTCAAAATATGCTTAGTTCTCATCCGACAAAGCATACAGAACCCTTCACCTTATAGGGCTCGGCACAATTTATTACCTATTAGAAAGTGGGGCCACAAACCGTGAAAGAAAACCGTGACTCAATAAAAACTTACCACTTCAACATTACACCCTTACGACGGTCGTCTTCCGTTGGTGGTGCCAAACTGCGGCAGAAAAAAAGCCTCATAATAGATGCGTGCTCAGCGTTAATTTAGGTAAAATTTCCTACGATTCGATTTAGATCCACTTCATGAAAAACATGCGTGAGAAGTTACCCGCATTGTTTGGAGTGGCACTTTTCCTCCCAAATAGAAGTTAGATGTTGTTTGAATCTTGAGTTTGATCAGCAAGTTTCCCTATTAAAAAGTAGTTGAAAAAAAATGTTTTTCTTTGTTGTGCGAAAAGTAAGTGCGTATGTTTACGATAAATAAATTAAAAACAATCGAGTTAGCTCTTGGCGCAATAGCTAATTGTACAGCCCTCGAAAACTAAAACAACACTTCATCAAACCGTACCGTTTTACGCATCGTCTAACCGCAAGAGACCCACCGCCAACAGGTACCCTCTTCTCGAAGTTTTTTATTTTTTAGCATATGGTGTCTCGTCCGAAGGATACCGTAATTGCACGCATCCCGCTAAAGTCACCCAGTGATGATCACCCTCTGCTCCGCGCACGGTTTTGAAGGTGGGTAATTGTCCGCTTCAACACCGGTCGTTAAACGAATGCCATATGACACCCCCCTTAGAGTCTTGCTGGGTGAACGGTGTTCGAGATAAGTGATTGCCCTCATTTACTGAGACACTTCATCGTGAAGACGATTTTTTTTTATCCTACCGGCGGAAATGACTGATGGTATTTCGGTTGCTTTCCTGTTGATGCGATGGAATTCACGGTTCTCACGATCGAATCGATCACCGATTGAACTTATCTCGTGGTAAACCAGGCCAGGGCCTTCGTGTCGCAGGGAGAAAGGATCATAAATTAGGCTGTCCGATGCAGTGACCAACCAACGCAACGGTGCACTACGGTTTTTCGGTGTCACCAGATTAATTTGTCCCGATAAAAGGGGGAATAAATTTCGGCTTTTTATTGCCTAGATGCTTATCGCGAGCATGCTCATCCTTGTCAAGGGTAGTCACTAATTAAAATTCGCTTATGATCAAACTGTTCGCTTTGGGTGAGGGTGGGTTGCCTTTTTAGTTTTCCGGAATAGGGGTTTTATCGGAGGATATGTTTTCTAACAAAGATAATAAAAACGTGTGAATTTTGCAGATAGAAAAAGTTAGATTATAAAACTCCACAGAAACCTCAATTTACAAGTTCCCAGTTTTCCTATAAATCGTTCGTCCTTGTTGAAAACTTAAATTAAAAACATTAGATTATGTATATATAATTTGAAACGTTCTAACCTTTTTTTAAGAACCGTTCGATTAATCGTCTTATTGTCAAAGAATGAATTGTATATTATTGTTCATACAATTTAATGAGCTTATTGTTTTTGCTGGAAAACCACGGACAAATTAAGAAAAACGCGTATTTTCCTAAATAATAAAAAAATTTCAAACTTAAATACAAAATAACTAGAAAACCAATGCATTTAGAATGGTAATTACTGAGAGCTTTTTGATTTAAAATGACTGTACAAATCTTTTTAAATCAGCAGAATACAAAATTTTGAAAAATGTTGTAACTAGAATTTTTTTTACAAATAATAATCTATAAAAAAGTTTTATTTTCATTTCTTCATTCTGGACTTTTTTTTTAAGTTGCGTAATACCTTCAAGTTTTTTTAACCAAAAAAAAAATCTTTTTTTTCGTTTAAATTTAGTGTTTATTTTTGTTTTTTAGGCAAAACATATTTTTTTGCAATGTTTATTTTTTTATGAGGCATGTAGATTCCCTAAAATTCATTTTTAGACAATTTTTCTATACAACCAACGGTTTCTTAGCTACAATGCTCTGAATAAAACCTATGCCAAAATGCTTACGCCTTTTTAGTTTAAGTTAGAAAGGTTAGGAAGAAACTCACACACTAAAAAGCGGTTGGAGGGATCGGAACTAAAGTAAAGCTTTTGAAATTGCCATTCATGCTATGATTGAAATACGTGAAAGAAGAAATGATAACTACAGGCAGAGCTGCGATTAATCCAAGCAACATGCTGACTATGACGAGAGAGAAAATATCATCGCACTCGTTTCTTTCTCTCATGAATAGCCAGCAACCATCACAGTAAGCGTGGAGATCCGACAAGTGATTCAATATCTTGTCTCTTTTGTTGCCATTTTCGGGTTCTCATTGTCAATCGGCGTGAATATACAGAGTTCACTCGGAAATATCACTGCAATGCAAATCAAGGTGATTTTTGGAATATCAAAAATCGTTTCAGCAGCGTGATTATGTCAGTGCCAGCTTGAAGTTTGTTGCTATCTGGATTTTTTAAATTTGATCTGCTTTGCGGTCCGTGACGATCCCAACTCAAGATATGGCCACCAATGAACTAGGTTTATAATTTCAAACCAGTGGTTATAGGTGTCGCTTGATGGGCTGGCACAACAACCCCGAGTATTCGGAGCACAACCGGAACAGGTCCGCATTTTTACATTTTTCAATGAGAGGCATGGTAGGATTTTAAGCACTTCTAAACACTGCTTTGATCATCGATACCATGTTACTGAAACATATTCCGGCCATATATCCGAAACCAGTCGATTAACTCCGGCCATCCTCTTCGTTAAAAGAAAATATGAATGAAAACTAGTGGAAAAGCAAAACCGTTTCAAACCGAAATTGAACAGTTTCAAAGTTGAACCGTGCCAAAATTTAACAGGATCTGTATATAAATATACATACCCATACATATTTAAAAGTTTTCTGTTTTGCCACCCGCGATTCATTTTTTGCCGCGAACTAACACTGTCTTTAGTTTAACCTACAACAAGCATAATATTCAAGAATCAAATTAATAAACTAATGCTGTCAAAAAACAAATAAAAATGTAATATTATTTTCAGATCATTTGAAAAATATTAATAGAATCCTTTTTATTACAATTGGTGTTATGAAGAAGCATATTCTCTACTGAGAATAAAAATGAATGATCATACAGATTCAAAATGTACCAAACTAAAATACGCTCAGTTACAAAACGAAGTAATAGTTGTTTATTGACAATGCTTTTAGTCGGTGTGCAGCCAAGCCGAACCAAGCGTCGAAAAACATTTACCGCCGCAACTGCTGTGTACAAGCGTTACAGAGATTTTTTGTTATAATATCGTTATCAAATGCTTAAACGATTTCGTTACTTCATAATAGATAGATTATTACTTCTCATATCCACTGGGTGTCAATAACTCAATCTGAGAAAACGGCGCTTAGTTCAGTCTGATCGCACGCCGACATATATCAATATCATACATATCAATTGAATAAAAATCTTTGATTTTATGTTTGCTATCCTCATAACATCATGCTGTCAAAATGAACTTGATATTTCTGCTGGTTCAATCTCAGTACAGCCATACCCGAATGATCGAGAAAGATAGCAAGAAAAAAATGAGAGTGAGAGTTGACGCTAAGAGAATCATTGTAACATCGCAAACTCTTTTGTAATGAACCATGCATCGTAGTTGGCTGATTCTGGTGTTGCATCATTTTGGCGTAATGTCAGTAGTATGATATTGACTTTCCGCAGCTCTGACTACAGGGTGACAAAAAAGTCCGGTCACACAGGAAAATCTCAATATTTCAAAGAATAAGAAGAAAATCTGAATCTGGCTTTCATAGCTTTATTCAGTAACTCATAAAGATACTTCACAAATGATGTCTCGGAATTACACCACCTTTCTCTGATCTAACCAGCTTCAGACGTCTCGGAAAGTCGTCGCAAGCGGCGCGCACTTGCTCCATCGGCATCTCGTCCCAGATTTTCGTGATAACTCGCTTGAATTGCTCCAAATTTGTTATTTTATAGTCGTTCAGCTTCGACATCATGTATCCCCACACGAAATAATCCAGTGGATTCAGGTCCGGAGACAACGGAGGCCATTCATTCTTCAAAATGAAATTGGACCACGCCTGAACAACCTTTGCGGTGTGAGATGGGGCGCCATCTTGCTGGAAGCAGTGGTCAGAGCCGGATTTATGGGGGGGCCCAGGGGGCCCAGGTCCCGGGCCCCCACATTTTTGGGGCCCCCACAAATCGAGAAAAAGATTTTTCTCTCTTAAAAAATGAGATTCAATCAAAAGTTCGATTTACAGTACGAAAATTTGAACAGACCATTTCAATCTGACACTTTTCTTCAGTGTTATTTTTTCGCGAGCGCCACTATCACAACTGCATCCATAAGAGTTCACCTTGGATTCTCTTGGAATGACACACATTAACACACCATTTGAATCAATCCAGCGCGCATGGGAGGTAGAAAGAAAATAAGCCACAAGTTTTTTCAATACATTGCATTTGCTAACTTGTCCGAATCAGGGATACCAGATGTGCTTTGCAAAATGCAGATTATCTGAGCTCGTGTGCAGATTTTATGATGTGTGTAGTTTTTCCTAGTTTCTGGAGATTATTTTCAAAGTCGTCTTATATTTGCGCAGTCTTCCTCAAATTGTATGCAAATTTTTGCCTGTGGATCGCAATTTTTTCAAATTTGCGGTGGGTTTTTTTTTCAGGTATCAAGAAAAAAAATTCGAAGATGAAACTTATTAAAAATAGGTTGCGTACGACTGTGAAGAATGCAAGGCAGTCAAACTTAGCATTATTAAGTTTCGAGTACGAGTATACTGAAGGAGTTGAATGTTGATTATTTAATCAATAAGTTTTCTGCAAAAAAACTCGTAAGAAAAAATTCTAACAAATGTTTGGTAACTTTTCAATAGCAAATAAATGTTTTTAACTCGTACGATAAAAAAAGGTTTTGTTTCATTTTGAGGGCCCCCACTATAACTGGGCCCCGGGCCCCCACAATCGTAAATCCGGCCCTGGCAGTAGTAATCGTATTCAAACAATAGTTCAGCTTGAGGCAGAACATTTTTATTCAAAACCGTGTCCAGGTAGTTCGCTGCGTTGATTTTGACCCCTTTATCGATAAAAATAAGAGGAAGTTTACCTTTTTTTTGCAAATGGCTCCCCAAACCATCACTGACGTTTTATGTTGGAACCGGGAAACGTTCAGCTTGTGCGCAGGAGCTTGCTGGAGGCTCACACTCCAATCATTTTGGCGATTGACTGTTTGCTCCAAAACGAACAGCTTCTCGTCCGAAAAAATAATCTCGTCATCTGCGCGCCAACCGAGCAACTCCCGCGACCGTTGGTACCTCTTGTCCTTTGTAGCTTTGGTAACCCCATGTACCACCTGTTTTTTTGTACGGGGTAGGTTTTAAATCCTTGCGCAGAAGCAGGTGGATTGATTCTCGGTTCATTTTAAGGTTCCTGGCCAGCTTCCAAGCAGATTGGGCGGGATTCCGGCGAATCCGGTCTCGTATAATCTTTTTCAGCCTTGGAGTTCTCACAGACTTTGGTCGTCCAGTTCGTACCTTGTCCTCGGTGCCTCCGGTCTCTAGAGTCCGATTTATGGTCCGGTACACGAATTTCCGGTTGACTCCGAGCTGTTTTACGTGTTTGAATATGTGTCCGGGATTGTACCCTTTCACATATTCAGCGATAACAGCTGCTCTTAACTCTGCCATGGCTCACAACTCAATGTAAGCAAACTGCACAGAAACGAAACTCTACCACTTTGGGCAGCAAAGTTAACCCTTTCATTTGACATATAGATGGCACCAGAGAGATGCAACGTGTAGGCTACAGGCGACCCCAAAAAAGTGTGACCGGACTTTTTTGTCACCGTGTAGTCTATTTCTTTTGTTAAATATACAAAAAAGTAAACTGACTCGATTATGGCAATCATCGAGGTAAGACATTTCCCAATCTAGTCTATTTTGTACATTGTACTTTTTTAATATTCATGATAAGAGTTTGTCTCTGTCTAACGTCTCATGCCACAATTAGGTTGTGGCGTGCTGCAGTTTGACATAGCTCCACCAGTGCACGTGACAGAAGATTTACTATCAAAATGTTAGAGGCTTACGGACAAAGATTGACGATTTTTCATTGCTCTATCTGATTGCGAATACGACGTCATCATCTTGACGGAGACTTGGCTGAGAAACGACATTAATTCCATGCAGCTGTTTGACCCAAGCTATTGTGTATATATTCTTAAAGCGACTGGTGGAAGAACGCGAGTAACTAGGAGGCGTTCTTACAGCTGTCAAGGATTCTCTTAGTTCCACTGTCTGTTCGCTTAGTATCCATGATAGCCTAAAGAGCATTAATGGGTAAAGGTTGACTGCATCGAACGAGTTATTTGCTTCGGCTTGGTTCACATTCCTTCGGACTTATTGAAAAACCGCTATGTCACACAGAAGCTCAGTAGCTCGGTTTCTTCCACAGCAGAATCGTCAAATGTGCATGATATTCACATGCTGTTCGGTGACGTAAATTTTTCGGACTTGTGCTTGAGCACCGCCACTAGTGGTTTTACCAAATTGTACACACTGAATCAGCTTCCGTTAGCAACATTTTTATTGATGATATGACAATGCTCCGTATGAAGCAGCTGAGTTTGGGAAGAAATCATTTGAACACTGCACTGATGATTACCTTCTTGACTTCGCACGCCCTGATTTTGAAGGTCTGAAAAAAGTTGTTTTGTTTGTCGATTGGTCCTAAGTTTATAACGCTTCCGCCGTCAACGAGGCAGTTCTATTCTTCAACGTATGTTAACTCTCACACAGCTATTCTCGAGTTTAACCTGCCACCTTCGTAGACCAGCAGACGCCTTCGCTTCGGAGCAATATCATTCTAAAGCATTGAGACAGTACTCAAACAATCGTAATTGGCCACGAAACAAGATTAATTAAATTGAGGTCTCTGAAAAAATGTTGGTGGCAAGGCGCACCAAAATTCACATTCCGTAGAGTCAGAAGAATTGACTCACTAATCGGGTGTTCCGCAAGGTAGCAATGTGGAGCCACTATTAATCATCATATTTTTCAACGACGTCTTTCTAGGACTGCAAATTGGTGTATGCCGACGAATTGAAAATTTACGAAAACATCTGTCGACTGTCAAATTCTACAGAACATAATTGACAGATTTTACGGCTAATTTTTAGTGCATCAAAATGCTCAGCGATGTTTTTGAGGCTTCAACAACACAGGATGGACTACTCAAAGTGGGAACCCATTTGAACTATGCGTATTTTGTTTAACAGACATTATCATTTTTTTGACTTTCATGTTACCTTTACTGTTTTTCGTGATTGTGTAACAAATTTTTATGTGTAGATATAGCTCTAGGTATTAGCTCTTAAGTTTTCATTAGACTGTTTGCCCGATAAATGTAAATCAAATAAAATCGTTAAATAAAATCATTAAAATAATAAGGCTATAAACAAAACGTTTTGTCGCAGATGCTCGTGAACGAGTTTCAACCGATCAATATTGAAATATTCTGGTTGAAGATTCTAAGGTAGCGTACAATTAGGTGAAGAGAAAAAAATTGTAGCGTTAATGCTTAAAGGCGGCTTCCGACTAAGCTTACGCAACTGTTTCATACAATACTAGATAGCGTACGATTATACGAGGTGCGTGTACACAATAGGGTGGGGAATCGTTATATGAAAAAAAAACGAAACTTGATAGCAGAAAGCCAGAACCAAGTTTTTTTTTTGTTTTATTTGGGGCCCCAAACAATCTTAAATTTATCGGAAGTCGATTGGTTTTGTCTTCGCTTGGCGTATTGCATTTCAAATTTATATGGAGATTTGTATGGAAAAACCAACATTTTTGCGTTTTACACTCTAAAGAGCTCAAAATGGCCCAAACCATAGGTTTCATTACTTCGAATGGTAGGTTTTTTGATGCCTAACAACTTGGCCGAAGACACCAAAGAGCTAGGGTGTCCCAAAAAAATACTAGAGCTGTTCAAAGTTGATTATGTCGAAATTTATGTTGCAAATCATTTTTTCTGTCAACACTGCCAGTGTACCGGCGTCAGTCAGATTTCCATCAGAAGTAACCTCTGAAACACGTTGTAGATTCTACCTACGCCTAGAATATTGACCTAAATTTGTTTGCTTGATCCAGCTGAGTGTATAAACTCGTTACGACAGGTTACTTCTGATGGGAATCCTACTGACACCGGTACATTGGTAATGTTGGCAGAAAACCAGATTTTCAGCATTTAAAGACTCACTCAACATTTAAAGACATACTCAACTTTGAACATCTATAGCTCCTTTCGGGGACATCCAAGCTCTTCAGTGTCTTCTGCAAAGTTGTTAGGCATCTAACATACTATACTTTAACATAATGTAGTGCATTATTAGAGCCTTATTGAGCTCTCTAGAAAGGTAAATGCAAAAAAGTGGGTTTTCCCATATAAATTTTCATACAAATTTGTAATGCAATGCGCCAAGCGGAGACAAAACTAATCGACTTCCGGTAAGTTTGGGGTTGTGTGGGGCCCCAAAAGGAACCAAAAAATCTTGGTACTGGAAAATCGATCATTTCCCCCCCCCCCAAGTACACAACGACCTTGTGAGGTTGAATAGGCGTGGTTGGTTGCAGTGGGCTGGGCATACAGCACGAATGCCAAACGAATAAGCAACGAAAATAACATCAACCAAAGAACCAGTGCACTCGTTTACAGTAGCAGAAGTGCAGAATGACTAACAACTAGCAACCCAAAATCGAATAACTATTAAACATTCGGTAAGACCTGCTAACGTGGTGAGTTAGTCGAAAAGTTTAATTAAGTAAGTGAACGACTAAGCTGGATAAATTTTAAACTTAACAAAAGAATTATAATCTGTAAAATATAGTCCAGAAAATTTTTGGTACAGCAAATTTGAATAAAATGGAAAAAATATTCCTAATATGAAACAAGTAGTTCAATACATATATTAGCAAACTGAACCTGGTTTTGTTCTAGAACTTTACCCAGAAATATGTAATAAATAATGCCACAGCAATTTACTTCATATCCAACGTTTTAACCGTTGGTTGCGGCCTTTTCTCAAAGTAATTCATTTTCAAACTTGATTCCAAAATCTTCCATACATACAATAGATCGGAAAGCTCATGTCCTAAACGAAGAACGTTACCTTTAATTCTTAAAAAAAAAAACGACCGCAACCAACAGCTGAAACGTCAGATATGAAGTAAATTGCTGTTCAGATTATTCACCGAGACGGCAAAGCCGAAAAAACTAAATATAATTTTCATCAGAATAATTTTTTGGAATGGCCGAATTAAAGCCAATTCATGAACTAAGTATTGGTCTTTGATGTACGGTTTACGAGGAGATGCATATTGTCAAATTAACCTCCTGCAGAGTGTAATTTTTTTAACAAACCGTGATTAACAAAAAAAATCCGTTATCCTTAGACATTTCGAGTTGTTTTCTTGCTTCATTCATATACATTTTTTAAATATACATTTTTAAATATGGGTTATTCCATACGAAGTGTACATGCCACTTGGACACGACGATCACAGATTTTGTTCAAAGTTGGGGGAATTATTCATCTACTGTCACTTTGGAAAAATCCCAATTTTGGTGTCGATTGGAATACCCCCCGCTCTCTAGGACCCCCCTCTTTATTGCAAAGTCGCGCCATTTTTGTGAAAAATATCTTTTTTCTTTTTCTTACTATTCATAGACGAAAATAAACCAAGGAATCCAGGAAAAATATAAGTTTTGACCGGAAGTGTTGCCAGATAAATTATTTTTGTATTTGAAAACTAAATTTACATTTTTCGGCAAATGCAGCCATTTTTATTTTAAAATTGATGATTTCATCATGTTCTTTGGAAAATTTCACATAAGATACAATTATAATCTCGAGGTAATATGAGCCAATCTCGAGAAATAGCATTTTTATGAAAAAAGTTGTAAACTTCGTAATTATTTTTTTTACAATTTATAGACGTTAGACACCCGAAAAATAGTGATAGGTAAATTTTGAAGAAAATAAATCAAGCAATCCAGAAAAAATATTGTTTTTGCCCGGAAGTTTTGCCAGATAGATTATTTTTGTATTTTAAAATTAAAGTTGCGTTTTTCGGCCAATGCAGCTAATTTTATTTTAAATTTGATGGTTTCATCGTGTTTTTCGGAAAATTTTACATAAAAAGCACTTACCACCCCGTGGTAATATGAGCATATCTTGAGATATAACATTTTTACGAAAAATTAATTACGAAATTCAGAACTATTTTCGTGAAAATGCTATATCTCAAGATTGGAAGTGATAAGTGTTTCTTATGCAAAATTTTCCAAGAAATACGATGAAACCATCAAATTTAAAATCAAATTAGCTGCATTTGCCGAAAAATGCAAATTCAGTTTTAAAATACAAAAATAATCTATCTGGCAACACTTCCGGTCAAAAATAATATTTTTTTCTGGATTCCTTGGTTTATTCTCTTCAAAATTTACCTATCACTATTTTTCGGGTGTCTTACGTCTATAAATTGTAAAAAAAATAATTACGAAGTTTACAACTTTTTTCGTAAAAATGTTATATCTCGAGATTGGCTAATATTACCTCGGGATGATAGTTGTTTCTTATGTAAAATTGTCCAAGGAACACGATGAAATTATCAAATTTTAAATCAAAATGGCTGCATTTGCCAACAAGTGTAAATTAGGTTTTCAAATACAAAAATAACTCATCTGGCAACACTTCCAGTCAAAAATAATATTTTTTCTGGATTTCTTGGTTTATTTTCTTCAAAAATCATCTTTTAGCATTTTTCGGACATCTTACCTCTTTGAATTGTAAGAAAAAGAAAAAAAGAGATATTGAACAAAAAATGCGTGACTTTGCAATAGACAGGGGGTCCCACAGAGCGGGGGGTATTCCAATCGACACCAAATTTGGGATTTTTCCAAAGTGACAGTAGATGAATAATTCTCCCAACTTTGAGCAAATACTGTGATGGTCGTGTCCAAGTTTGTGCTTTTTCGTGGTCACTTCGTTTGGAATGACCCATATGCAAATTATTTGACCATATGACTCTCACATAATTTAGACATGATGGCTCGCATAAAAGTTTTCTTTCCTTGACACTGATTCTATGATTCTTACAAAGTTTTGGCTTTAATTTCAATTATTCATTTAAACAGAAATCCAGACCAGAGCTTTGTTAATATTTGTATTACTATTTCAAGGCTCCCTCCGAGTTTCAGCTTAGCATCAAGGGATTTTCACGATAGTAAATACAAATCTTGTAGATTAAGATTTTGGATTTGAATTTTATATTTAGAATTGGTTTTGGACTTGGACTATTTGTAGTGCACTTTTGGTTCAGTTTCGGAATTCGGATTTGCTTCGCGATTTGGATATATAACTTAAATATAGAATTCGAATTTGGAAGTTGGATTTGAGATTTGGATTATAATTGGAGTACTGGGGTTTTGGATTCTGCATTCAGATATGAGGTTATATATTTACATTTGGTATCGGATTTGGATTCAAATGCGGACTCAAAACTGGATGTAGATTTGGACTTGGTTTTTTGGTTGAACTTGAATTCGGTATTAGGATTCAGAATTTGACTTCAGAGTTTCAATTTAGATTTAGATTTGTGATTTGTTAGTTTATTTAATTGTTTTCATTATAGAACTTCAAACCACTGTAGTCATTTTGATCTTGGTTTGTGATTTTAATTGGGAATTAGAATTTGGATAATGGCTTCAAATTTCAGACTTATTTGTGAGATGGGATTTGGAAGGAATTTGAATTCGAATTTGGAATTTGAGATTGGTATTTGGATTTGTGATTTGAAAATTGGATTTTAGATTTGGTACTTGTGCATTAGAAATTCGGCTTTAGTATTTTGGAATAGTATTCAAACTTGTGTATGATAATCGCTCCTATATTCATCTCAGTACTTATATTTATTTCATCACGTCTTTATTGATTTGTTTGATTTATCGTCAAATTTTACCATATTCTCAACGTAAATTTTTAAGATCTTAGACTTGGATTTCGTATTTATGATTTGAAATTCAAATCATAAATTTGAATGAATTCGATTTAGATTTGGATTTGTTGTTTGTAAGTGACATTTTAAACTTGGATTTGGGATTTAGACTTAAATCTAGAATGTGAAAGTGGGATTTTATTTTTTGACCTTGATTTACGATTACGCTTTAAATTTTTATTCGCAAAACTACACGTATCACGTATTACGCATCACGGTTATCACATGAGCTATATAATACGTAATGCATAGGTACATATAAAATGTGCACTATTTTGCTATTTCATTTTGAGGAAGCCTCACTACTCTACTCGAGAATAAGTCTTCATGTACCAGTACTAGAACGATTCGTTCTAGTCTGAAGTGACATCAAACTTTCATGTGAATTTGTGCAGTAATTGAAATATGAAAGTTGTTCTTTCGTTATTACCTGTTGAACATCACCTCCGTCAAATCCACTTCAAGTAATTTAAAGTACACTTAATTCAACCTTCTCTGTAGGGCAGAATCAACAAGTGACCGTGTGCCAGCAAACAAACACTTCGACCAAAGCCGGCACAAAATTTCATTTCTCCGTTTTGCAAATTTAACTTGCAATGCATTCCGGTGAGATAACTCTCACCGTATTTCTGCGTTTGTTTGCACTGCACTTCAAAAGTAAAAATTCCGAACCCATTTGTTAGCCTATTCGAAATGCAATTTCCATCGAATAAGCAAGCTCGGGGCCCGTCACAATTGGCGGCTTTCCGGTGCACAACAATACCTCAGAGGAAAATCCACTTTGCCCGATTAATTGCTGCAATTCATTGTGCTAAAAATCCACCCATCAGCGCAGTCTGATGAAATTGTAATTGAATTATTCGAAAATGCATACTCAATCTATTCGAGTTGAGTGAGCGTCGTATCGTGCATCCTGATTGCGCAAAAAAACACATCCCTACAGCTCGTAAGAATCCTTGCACTGCTGCAACCGGCAGCCGGCAGAATGGGAGCTAATTTTATTAGCTCTGTGAAACAATGATCTTTCGAATAGGTTGTTTCTGGGGCCGAAGCGGGGAAGCAAACAGAGGTCCACCGGGGGGCGGATAAGCAAAAAGCCATTTTCACATTATCATTATTCAAATCTAGTGAATTTTTAATCACATTTCATCGGAATTGCACCGTATTCCGTGGGGAATTTCGTATGTCGGTGCAATTAAGGCTTGTAGCAAGACGGGCAAAAAACAAATGGAAAAATATCCTGCTGATGGTGACGGAAAGGATACGGTTTCGGTCCACCGTACGTGTGTGTGTATGGGTGCGCGTATGATGCTGGAGTGCAAGTGCAATTCATTCTTCTGCAATAGAGAGAGGTCGGCAGCCAGTCCCGTTTTGGTTCCTCTGTGCAAGCAAGTCAATTAATTAGTAATTTATTGCGGTTTCCTGCGGCCGTCTGTTGAGGGTTGTCGGGTTCGGAATCTTATAAATTTTTAATTTTCATTTTTTAATCATCCCACTGCTGAGCGATGCAAATGTCGGGCGTTGATTGGCGGTATGGATGCAATCACCATTTAGGGGGGAACGATCAGGCTGGAGAGAAGTGTGTTGATGCGAAAGGGGGGTACTGATTTAGTCTTACATTGTGATGCGATAAAAATCACTACTAGAAGCACGTTAATGCGGTGGTATGTAAACCAAGTGGAGCATATGAATAAGTAATATAATAGACATTTGTTAAGGCAAGAAGTTCCGCAGGGTAAATGTTCTCGGCAATTATCTTTAGACAGGATATAGTTACGCTACTTTACCAGGATCAAAATTTAAGTTTAATGCATGTCGCGCTCTAATAAATCTCAATGATCTTTAATTATTTCTCTTTTTCAGTAACCTACCGGTAGATTTTTTCTCTGTCTTAAAAGCAAACGAACCTCCAACCATGCGTGAAAGAGCAAAAAAAAAAACCTTAGAAGACATCTATTCGGAAGCTAAGTCAAACAGAAACGAGACAAGTAAATTGTACACAAAGTTGCAGTTCGAGCTTCGGCAGCAAACCTCGGCAGCCGTCATTTAGTTGCGCTTGAGTGCACAGTGGAAAACTGGTTAGCAATATAAAACGATTTTTATTTTCCCAGAACTTGACTGCAGCACGGATTCAGTTCGAAAGGTAAACTAAAAAAACTAAAGTAAAAAAACACAAGCTTCCCAAATTGTATCCCATTTTTGTGTCGTCCGCCTGCGAGAATGAGAAGGTACTCCCAATCGTGCTGCTGCTTCCTGATGCAGAAGCTCAAGTAGCATTACTGAAACTATACATGTAAATGGAAACCCTTGAATATGTTCTTCCTTTCTTCAGTGCTGGCAAGTCACTGCAACTGCGGAAGCAGTCGGAACTTTTTGAATCGTAAGTAGATTTTACAGATGCATGCTTTTTCCCTGTGACTTTTGTGGCACACAATCACCCACACGCGGGCAGAGAATAGAAGTCGCACCGGAACAGGACCCACTCGTTAAGATTCTAGGGGAGCTGGACTTGCAATGCTAGGTTGAACAGTCGGTGCCAAGCTCTTTTCTTCGACTCTCGAAAGCAGCTGCAATTACTTATCATTGATGCAAAGTGAGTGGAGGATTTTCCATTTATTTCCTCCGGGGGCGAGGGGGTAGTAATCGGGACTACTGCAAACAGTCTCATTTCCATAAAGAACCTTTCCGGAATCGTCGAAGCTTACAAGGGTGCCACTTGAAATGTTGCTGACAGTGGCGGAAAAAAGTACCTTGATTCGGATGATTTCGGTGGAGTTTTCCGAAATTACCTTTCATTTCGCAAATGAATAATGAAAATATTTTCTATTTGTGTGCCTGCGAGAAAATTCCAGCTTCGGAGCCTGTGGGATAAATCACACGTGTTGGAGTACCCGGGAAGGGGTGGAATGACTTTGTGCGAAATCAACGGAGATATGCAGATTTTTGTTTCTATTTTCATCCGGCTGGTTGCCCCTTTTGATGGATTGCCTCCGGAAGTTTTCCCTTCGACGACGGCGAGCGATTGTCGGTTGTTATTCTTTTTTGCTGTTCCTGACTTATTTGTACCGTTTCACCTTTTGGCGTAATCAGCAGAATGTCATATGTGGATATAAATGAAGGATAAATTGGATGAGTGATGTCAGAGAAATTTGCATACTGGAATTGCCAGGAAATTGGTTCAGATTCCGTAGGATAACTGTTGCTAATAATGAAATTTTTTTGATGACTGATGCAGGAAAGGTTGCTTTGAAGAAAATTCTTTCCATCACTTGGAATGAGTTGCGAGTAAATAACTTAAGATAATATTTCATTTGAATAATTTAAACTATGAATATTGAGATATCAATTGTTTCAGTTTACATCAGTGAATTGAATTTGGCTTTATTTGTAGAGTCTCTTATTCTTCTTACAGTAATACTCTCAGTTTTTTTCCATACGGATTTTTTTACACGGATCTTCGCATTGCTGCGGTGTTTTTTATGTGGATATTCGAAGTGACGGGACTTGAGAAACAAAGGATCCGCAAAAAGGACAATTTTAAAAGCGTCTCGGTTTTTTCCGTAATGCTTCATTGCTGGTAACTAGTGGTTACTTGACGAGTTTTTGGCCCAAGAATGAAGTTGGTTAATCTTAATCTTAAAATAACATTTTTAAAAACCACAGCTTCCACTCTTTTAAAAACTTACTTTCGAAAAATAGATCACTTTGCCCACTCTAATGTATATTTATGCGTTACAAGGACTTTAACTTGGTGTCTTGGATGAGCAATTTTGAACGTGGACTCTTGGACTTGGATTCTTGGAAGTGGACTCTTGAACTTGGACTCTTGCACTTGGATTCTTCGACTTGGACTCGCGGACGTGAACTTGAAATCTTGAACGTGGACTCTTGGACTTGAACTTTTGGACTTGGATTCATTGACTTGGACTCGTGAACGTAAAATTGATTGAAATCATGGATTTGTTCTCTCGGTCTTGAGCTCGTGGCAGTGGACTCTTGGACGTGGACTCTTGGATTTGAAATCTTTGCTTGAATTCTTGGACTTGGGTTTTAAACTGACATTCTTCGACTTGGACTCATTGATGTGGACTTTTGAACTTGAAATCTTGAGCTTGGACTTGGATTCTTTGAGTTTTACTCCAATTAATTTTTGGGATGTACCCGCATTTTAAAAGGGAGTATCGGCACATTCATATGCATAGAAATGGTTACACCATCTTTCAGAGCTGTGGGAACACACACGAGCTGGGCGATCTAATTTCATTGTGATGGGCAAAATGCAAAAGCCCGTAATTGGCCAATCGACAACAGTATGTGCAATTTGAGGATTAGAGGCCATTTCTTTAACGTTAGCATCATCAACGTGAACAGCCCTCACCTAGGAAGTAACGTTGATAATAAGGACGCATCTTACGCGCAGGTGGAACTTGCATACGAGAGCTGCCCAAAACAAGTCGTCAAAATTGTTGTCAGAGATCTTAACGTTCACGTCGGCCAAGAGAAGGAATTTAGATCGATTATTGTAAAGTTCAGTGCACACTGGCTCACGAACGGAAATGAACTCCGATTCATTGACTTCGCCGCCTTCAGAATCACCACAATAGAATCGATCACGTTTTGATAGACGGTAGGTTTGAAAGTGGTTCTCGTATGTCATCGAGTAGTAAATAACTGGTGTTTGGCCGCGATTAAGTTGAGCGAGTAAGATAATGCCAAAATACATAGCTTAGTCATTTGGAGCGTTAGGGCTAGAAAAAGACAGAGAGAAGAATTGGGCGGGAGAATTGTCTCTGCCTGTATCTTTCTTAGGATAGAATTAGTTGGAATTATTTTAACAAATTTGATCTTGTTCCATCAAGCGTTCTTATGGTTGAATAACCTGCGTACAGGACTTAGATGTATTATTCAAAAAAATATCATAAGTACTTGTGCAGTCAACACGAGTAGGCACCGATTTTTGGTGTCAGAAGTGGGATATCAGTTACAGAAACAAATAATTCGAACGTAATTCCAGAGTCGGCCAAGTCAAGACTATTTACATTTTTTCAAATTTTGTATTAGATTTATGAGCCAGCAGCTGAATGGCGTAAGTCATTTCTTCACGGTTCGTGAGTGGAAGGAGATTAATAGGCCTTCTCAGAACTAGGAACCATTTTATTCCCATAAATATTTCACATTCCATTCCCATGGTCATGAGTATCTTTCGACGAGCCTCTTTCTTAGAATTATTAGAAAATTCGCCACATTACATTCTCACGGCCACATTCTGATACAGCAGCTACAGCGCGTATAGGTACTATGTCAGAAGCTCTCCGAATTCAAGAAAAGAAGCTCGTGCATCAAGTGCACAGAAAAGGATACTCATGTCCATGGGAATGGAGTGTAAAAAGTTTATGGGAATAAAATGTTTCCTAATTCTGGAATGGCCTTGGCTTGGTCTGCATCAGCTGATGGTCAAGATAGGTCAAGATGGTCAAGAATACAGAACAGTTGATTGAGGGTGAACACGTCGAAGTCCAAGTACATGCTAGTAGGGGAAACCGAGCGCGACAGGGCTCACATAGGCAGTAGCGTAGTAATTTACGGAGATGAGTTCCAGGTGGTTGACGAATTTGTGTACCTCGGATCATTGCTAACGTCAGACAAAGCTGCAGCAGAGAAATCTGCAGAGGAAACGTAGCTGGAAGTCGTGTCTACTAGACATGGTCGGGTTTGGTTTTTTTTAAACCCGTACCCGACCCGTGCCCGATTTGTTTTTGGTTGAAACCCGAACCCGAAACTTTTTTATTCGATCAAACCCGAACCCGACCCGAACCCGAAAATTTTATTTTTGTGAAACCCGAGCCCGACCCGAACCCGAAACTGTGAAACCCGAACCCGACATCTTTTTTGGGGGGTTCATTTTTCAAACCAATTTGAGGCTGCCCTGAAGCTTTGAGCCTTGAATGGTATTTCAATGTTAGTGATTTTTACAGTTGCATGATATTAGACATCATTATCTTATAAATATGCTTATTTGATATAGCCGGGTTTCGGGTTTTCAAACCCAAACCCGACATTTTCAAACCCGAACCCGACCCGAAAAACCCGAAATTTTTTTTCCACCAAGCCCGAACCCGAACCGTACCCGACACTTTCAAAAATTTTCAAACCCGAACCCGACGGGCAAACCCGACCATCTCCAATGTCTACTACGGACTCCACAAGACCTTAAGGTCTGATAAACGTACCAATCGCGCCATGTACAAGATGCTTGTAAGACCGGTAATCCTCTACGGGCACTACAATGCTCGAGCAGGACTTGTAAGCACTAACCATTATCGAGCGCTGTGTACTAAGGACCATCTTCGGCGGAGTATGTGAGGATGGCGTATGGAGGCGAAAAATGAACCACGAGCTGGTGCAACTCTATGGCGAGCCGAGTACCCAGAATGTCGCAAAAAGCTGGATGGGTACAATACGCGGGACATAGTTTAAGAATGCCGAACAACAATCCCGCAAAAATGGTGCTTGTCTCGAATTCGGGCGGTACTAGAGGAAGAGACGCGCAGGTGGTTTGACTAGTGTAGAACGCTTAAGAAACTGGAGATATACTGTAATGAACCGAGTTTGTTGGCGTAACATTGTGAGTAAGTAAGCTGGAATTGAAGGCACATTTCAGAATTTGAAACGGGATTTGGGTTTCGATTTGGGATCTGGAACTTGATTATGAGTTTTGGATTTCCCGATCAGAAAGACAAAACAAAAATGTAACAGAGGCTGTTAGTTTGTTATGTGAAAAACCTTTCAGGTTGTGTTATAATTTTGATCCCGTTAGGTGTTAAAATAACAGATATCATAACAAAAAATAATCTACTAATATCCAACCCATATCAAACTTTGTTACTAACGTATCAGCTTTCTAACAAAATGAGATAGCACATAGAACAGTACAATAACAACCATTGTTATAAACAACAGGTTTTGCTAGAGACGAAAAAATTGTTAGATTTGTTTCAGAACAACTCCATTTCATGATTTGTTATTATAACTCATTCAGATTCAACTTTGTTATCCAAAGCAAATAGGAAAATACTGAATCGTATCAAAATATGTTATTTGTATCCCCCGTTGATAGAATTTTGTAATTTTTTAGTTATGCTCTTCTGATCGGGTTGGGATTTAACTAGGAGCTTAGATTAGGGTTTTCTGATTTGCGAATTTCATTTGAAATTTGTGATATTGGATTTCGTTTTAGAGTTGGATTGCGATTCGAGTTTTGCATTTCCGTCCCAAATTATAGGTTTGGCTGCGAAATGTGAATTAAAGTTTGAAATGTGTTGAGACCGCCATTTGTGTTTCGATTTCCATTTCGATCAGAATTTGGGAGTTTGATTTGAGATTCTAATTGGAGATTAGGGACTATAATACTATACCATATCAATTTTAGTCTTGACCTCTGGACCTCCATCCCGAATAACTTGGGATTAAGACTTGAATTTCGGTTGTAATTTGTTGTTTGGATTAGTAATTGGGTTGAATCGAATCTGGTTTTGTATTCGAGGTTATATATTGTGTGAATTTGATTTTTAGTAAGTTTTGGATTTGAGAGTTTACACTCCGGTTTCAGATTTTTTTGAGATACCAATTAGTGTTCAACGGATTCCGGATGAGCACTTCGATGTTAATTTGAGATTACAATCTGTGATTAGCGTTTGAGAATTTGATTTCGATCCTGAATTCAGAATTAAAATTGCGTTTCGGGTTTTAATATTTTTTTTAAAAAAATTTGGCCACGGCTTTTAATTTGGGATTCGAATGGGAATTAGGTTTTCAACTGGGTTTTTATTGAGGTTGTGGATATGGTAATTGGATTCCAATTGGAATGTTGTGTCTAAGATTTAATAAGAGTGTGCACTAAACTAATGAAAACTCGACGATCGATTATAGATTTTTTAAATGTCAATTTTGAAAAAGTATTTGAGATTTGCACTTCGGATGTAGATTTTAGCTTAAAATTCATGATTTGCATTTAAGATTTTGATTTCGAATTATGGAATATTACTAAATTTTGTATCTTGGACTTGTGTTTGGAATTTTGACAGGTATTTTAGGATTTTGCAAATAAATACCAATAAGGGATAAAGACTTGGGTATTCAGTTCAGTATTTTGGTTTGGAACAGGGATGTTACGGTTTTTAGACATCTACAGATGCGGATGCGGATATGTGATTACGGATTCAAATGTAGATGCGGATGTCAACTTTCATGCGAATGTTCCGCATTTACGGATGCGGATGCGGATGCGGATATCCGTAGCATCCTTTGGGTTTTAATTTTGCTTATTTCGTATGACCATGTCCTTCTCCAGTGCGAAAGTTATTTAAGCGAGCAGCAAATACACTAAGGAAAATGTTTCTACAAAATTTTATGATGTGATATTTTTTTCAACATCCGCACGGTATGGTTTATGCGGATGTTCCGAGTTTGCGGATGCGGATAACCGTAACGTCCCTAGTTTGGAATTAGAGCTTTAAATAAATAATTAAATATAAACCTGTTATATGTACAGGTCGGACTCGATTATCCGGAACATAAAAAAAAAATTCATTCCGAATAAACGAGTTTTCCGGATAATCGAATCACAGAAAAGATATTCAAATTTGCTATTATCGAACATAAAATAATTATTTCTTTTTTTTTACTGTGCTTGTATGATGTATGATTTTACTGTGCTTGTATGATGCAGTGGAGTAGCCAGAAATTATTTCTGAGGCGAAAAGGGGTAAAATTTTGAGAAACAAAATAAAATAAATTAGATATTGATTGTTTTCACTTGATTCGAACATGTCCCAAATATGCCGGAAATGACATAAACGGTCACAAATATGCCAGAAGGGATGGTAAGGTAAAATTTCGAAATAAAAATTACAAACGAACACCAAAAAAATGAAATTCCGGATAATCGAGTCTAAAATTCCGGATAATCGAATTCCGGATAATCGAGTTTCCGGATAATCGAGTCCGTCCTGTATTGAGTATTCAATATGTCAAAGGAACGGGTGACAACTAAAAATTTGGATTTTTCAGAGGCTCTCTTTTTCCTTAACAAACACGTTCAGAGAGAAATGAGAGTAAGTATATGAAAGCTCTCTCTCCCCTCTTATGCCAGTGTTTTTTGTTTTGTTTATGCATGCCTAGTTCTTTTCGAAATGGCGTCGAAACAAGGAGCATTCCGCAAGTGCATTGTACAGTTCGCTTTGAACTGCACAACAACTTTGGCAAAAAGTTCACGGTGAACCATTTAGAAAGCAAAAATCCTCAACTACATTCTGCCAGGAAGTTAATGAAAGACCGGCCAGAGTAGTGGACAGAAAAGGACTTTTTGCTTTTCGTCTAAATCATGGTTCAAGCAAAAGGGCTTGAATATCAATGTATACCGGAGCGAATGTTTGAAAAATATTATTATTTCTTTTCTTCCAAAACATCACACCGATGAAGAGTTTGTGTTTAGGCCAGACAAGATATCATCATATTATCACAACGCTTCTGAACAACCACTCGACTTCATTTGTACCCTAAATACGCAACCCAACAAATTATTTCGAGTTTCTTTGGTGCAAAAAAAAACTGGAAAACGACGAATTGCGAACAGTTGATGGTAGAATCAAGAATATGCATTCGAAAAGCACTTAAAGGCCGTACAACGCTCTTGTTCCTGCTTCATAAGAGAGCTTCGGTGGGAGGCAGGTAATGGACCTTTCTCAAATGTTCAATATATCTTGTTAGTTCATAATAAATGTATCTTCATGCGAAATAATCAGTTCATCCATCTTTTATGGCAGCGGTAGAAAAAAAAATTTAATTTTCAGTTGTCATCCGTTAAATGTGATATGTCAGATGTCAGATTTGATATTAAGCAAGTGTCTATGAATTGTCGGACAAACCAAAAAGTCCACACCAATGCAAAATATTCAATTAAGCTAGAAATCGATAATTCATGACTGGCAAAATAAGACAAAAATCAGAGACGTACTGGACTTGTCTGTGAGTTCCCGAACAGCATAGAGACGGTTTTTGAAGCATTATCTCGGTGGTTAAAGCCTTAGCAAGGTACCTATGCTTACACAGAGAAAATTTTCTCTCTAGGTTGAAATTTGCCAAGGACCATTAGAATTGTAAGGCCTTGAAAATAGCACGAAATGACGAAATGGGCTGTGAACTGACAAAACGGAGGTCAACTTTATCAGTTCTGAAGAATACCACAGGAGGAGGAGGCAATACGATGGTCTAGGGGTACTTCTCCTAATATGTAGTTGGTACCCTATACTGAACCAAGTTTTCACCTTTAGACTCAAATGTTAGAAGATTTTACCTTCTCACTCAAACATTAGAGGAGTTTATGCTACCGCACATGGAGTGACATCATCACCACAATAAAGGTGAAATAATGTTGAAACCACAAATGGCCAACTTCGACCCAACACTCCGAATTTTTAAAAGCACAAGACTCGGTAATATGGTATAACTGCCTTTGACGGACCACTTAGTAGCGTAGCTGCAAATTTTGTAAGAAAAAGTGTAAATATCTAAACTGAATTAAGTATTTCATTATGTATAAACATGGAGTAACATGTTTATCATCTTTTCTGCATGAAAAACAACTAGATAATACCTCTATTTTCTCATAATAAAAGAAATAAATCATCGCTCCAATTTCCTTTAATGGGCCACCGTTTCCTTATTTAGACCTCAACAATTTCCTAATTTGGGCCAGGTCTAAATTATACATCTCTTCAACCGTAGCTGCCGCTGCACAGTGGTCCAGGAATGCAATCTAGCGGAACAAAATTAATAACTCCGGATCGTGTTGGTTTTTTTAAGATAGTGATTTCGACAATGTTTATTAGATTAATCAGGGAATATTTTTGTATGAAAATATTTGTACTAAATATGTACTAAACAAGTACTAAATTTTTTTTCTTCTTAATTTTTGCAATAAAAAAGGATGGTTTCTTCAACAAAGTTGTTCGCTGGCCAATAATATGAAAGTCTTCAAAAGTCACAACTATTCAAGAATCCATAGTGTATGAGATATTGATTTTTTTGGATAAAATGGACAAAAACTTTTATTCTCATTTAAATTTTTTTTTCTAAGTGTACTAACAAACTTTATGGGTTTCTAATCATTAATCCTTTAAACTTTGAACTTTGCCGCAGAATTAGGATGGCTATGGCATGTACATTTTGAGATATTAAAAAAACGATTATTTTTTAAAATATCATATCTCTATAAGCGCACAAAAGCGCAAGTTGAAACTCTCAGGGCTGAGAGAATATTAAACTAGGTGTATGTAGACAAAATTTTATCCCGGAACTCCTTAGAGCTTTTACTCTGTGAGTAATTTAGTAAAATTCTTCAAAATGAGATAAAAGGCCTATTTTATTTCCAATAATATGCCAAATAACTTCGGAGATGTTAAAGAGAATTAAATATCAACTCTCTTGGTCTAAATATATTTAGTTAAACATTTAAAATGAACTATTTAAGTCTTATGAAATGATATTTTAATCAAATAGTATATTTGACATACTAATCAATAACATAAAGGGATCATTGTTCAAAACTGATTTGTTCCTAATTTTCTTCATTTCTCCATGCATCCAAAATCCAAGCATTAGATTTTAAACTCAAACTTTTTGTTTCAACCTAATGTTCCATCTACTGTATTGGTTATTTGTTCTGGGATTTAGAGAAATTATCAGATCATATGTGAGTAAAAGGCATTTGAAAACACCTTCGATCTTCACTAGGCGGCTGAATTTTTTTGAGTGAAATTCTCGATAATTTTTGACCGATTTATTCCGGGCCTCTTGAACTTCTTCTGACATCATACCAATCGGCATATTACTATGCCGGATGATAGATGAACGGGTAAAAAGAATACAACTCTATTATGCGTTATTGATTATCATCTTAAAAAGTATCCTATTTGAAAAAAAAAAGCATTTCATAAGACTTCAATAGTTCATTGTAAATATTGAACAAAATATTTTTAGACCAAGAGTTCATATTTAATTCTCTTTAACATTTCCGTAGACATTTGGCATAATATTGGATAAAAAATAGCACGTTTATTCTTAATTTTGTAGAATTTAACAAAATTACTCACAGAATAAAAGCTTCAAGGAGTTCCGGGCTGTAATTTTATCTACAAACACCTAGTTTAATATTCTTTTAGCCCTGAGAGTTTCAGATTACGCATTTGTGCGCTAATGAAGATATGACATTTAAAAATCATCGAAATTTTCGTGTTTTTTTTTTTCAAATATCCCTAAAACTACAGGCCATAGCCATCCTAATTCTACGAAAAAGTTCAAAGTTTGAAAGATTTATAATTAGAAACTCATAGAGTTCGTTAGTACACTTAAAAAATAAAAAAAATAAAAATTAAAGTTTTTTGTCCATTTTGTCCAAAAAAAATCAATATCTCATACACTATGGCTTCTTGAAAAGTTGTGGCTTTGGAAGTGTTTCATATTATCGGCAAATGAACTACTTTATAAAAGAAACCATTCTTCTATATTGAAAATATGACGAAGAAAAATTTAGTACTAGTTTAGTACACGTTTAGTACACGTTTAGTACAAATATTTTCATACAAAAATATTCCTTGATGATTCTCATGAACATTGCTGAAAACACTATCTCAAAAAACCAACACGATCCGGAGTTATTAATTTTGTTCCGCTAGATTGCATTCCTGGACCACTGTGCGCTGATGAAACTAACTCTGGCTTACGCACTGAGAGTTCTGGATCTGGATCAACTGTAGACTGCACCCGTCCTTTCGTAATAGGGAATCCTGTACGTGCCCTCCGAGTTATCCAGCGAACAAATGTGTCCTCTTCCGCGGCAGTCAACGCAGTTTGTTTACCTTTTCGTGGTTTTCCTGACCACTTGCTGCTTGCACGGAACATTACGGTGGATCGTGGAAAATTGGAGCGCCTGTGAACTTCTCTAGTCGAAAAACCACTTTTTATTGCTTGAAGACACTCAGTAACAGCTGCTTCAGTATATTTTTTACCGATTTTAAAAACCGCCTAGATTCATGCAAATCTTTTTCAGTTTGTGAATGATGTACGCAAACAAGAGCTACATTCGGATACAATACTTTTCTCCCTGGATGTAGTATCACTGTTTACAAATGTACCAGTTGACTTCGCGATAGAATCTGTTGACCGTCGTTGGGATGAAATAGAAAATTATACCTCTATCGAAAAATGTTCATATTTGGAACTGTTGAAAAATGTATTGGAATCCACTTTCTTCCAATACAACAACAGTTTTTATAAACAGAAGTTTGGAATTCCAATGGGATCACCTTTGTCTCCTGTGGTAGCGAACATCGTTTTGGAGCGAATTGAAAGTGCGGCTCTAGAAGAACTGCAAGCACGAGGTATAAAACCGGATTTCTTCAGGCGCTACGTGGATGACTGCTTGATGGGTGTTAAACGCGAAAACACAGATGAAATTCTTGCAGTGTTCAATAGTTTTCACCCTAGACTGCAGTTCACAATCGAAATGGAAGCAGAAGGGAAGCTGAAGTTTTTAGACACTATCCCACGAAAAAGCGATGGAAAGATATCGACTGCATGGTTCCCCAAAGATCCAGACGGTAGGTATCTGGACTTCAAATCGGACAGCCCTTTCTGTCACAAGAAAAACACAGTGATAGCTGTAGTAGATAGAGCTCTAAAACTAACCGATGCTGACCTAAGACAGAAAGCTTTAGAAGTTGTCAAAAACATAATGAATAAAAATAATTATCCTGTTTTCTTTGTAAAAAATGTTATAAAGCAAAGATAGCATAAAATGTACAACAGTCTGGAAAAACCAAATGTAATTAAGAATGAACGCTTTGTCACTATACCGTACATAACAGGCTTAGAAGAAAAACTAGCTAGGTACCTAAAACAATTTGGGATTGATGTTGCTTATAGGCCACTTGACAAAATTAAAAACATATTTTCCACAAAAACTAAAGACAAAATTCCAAAAGACGAAAACACAAACGTGGTATATGAGATTAACTGTGGTCAATGTAACAAATCATATATCGGAGAAACGAGCCAGTTTTTGTATAAGAGATTGGAACAACACAAATATAATATTAAGACGAAAAACATCGGAGGCACAGGCTTAGCCCAACATACTTTAGAAACAGGGCATAAGTTTGATTTCGACAAAACTAAAATTAAAGAAAAGGTATCTAAGCACAATACAAGACTAATAGCTGAAACATTTCATATTAAAGTTAGAGGAGATGATAACGTTGTTAACAAACAAGAGACTCTATAATTTTCAAAGCTGCATACAACCCTATAATTTGCAAACTAAAAACAGGAAAAGGAAGAAAATTAGATAACCGAAAATAAAACAGTAGTTGTGGTGTGTACAGTAAGTCGTAAAGTTTGTATGTTTGAATTTTGTATTTTGTTCTAAATGTATATTAAATAAAGTTAACTTTAGAGTCCGCTGATGATGAGTGAAAGCCAGTAGTAACTCGAAATGTACGGACAAACTGGCAAATGTAGTTTAATTTATTTACTCCGCCGAAAACTGTCGATCACAAGAAGCAATCCATCGTATTATAATGAATATCTCTTGTATTTGCACCACTGTTCAAATCAATTGCATGACAGCTGCAATCCCAATTGATAAACGTCAAAAACCTAAAACGAAACAAAAATAGTGACGGTGGCGGAAGGCGTAAGCAGTACATTTTCCCAAGAGGGTAAAAAATTTTATTTTAACTTTTATTGAATCTTTGATATTAATATAATAATTAAGCAACTCTTCCACAGATCCTGAAATCGAATGCACCGACACAGCGACAGTTGTCATTTTGTAATCTAATTAAAAACCTAGAATGAAATAAAATTGGAAAACCTAAAATAAACAGAAACCTTTTAAATTTATTGTGATTGGCTGATAATATCCAAATGACCAACATTCCATATCTCAAACATGAGCATATCAAAAAAGATGAACATAACAAAAGAAAATCAAGTGTTTTGCTGTTGTTTTGATCGTTCTTTGCATAGCAATGTTTCGAAGGACTTTGAAATGTTCGGCAACTAGTGTGAATTCAACAAAAGCAAATCACTTCACTTCGACATGAAATTTTTTTACAGTGTAGACACCTGACAACAGCTGGAGGGAGAAACGAAACGTGTAACTATCTTCTCGCCGTAAAGCATGCATGACTCAAACGAAGTTTGAAGTTTGTCTGTAGAACACAAATTTTTCAATTCTGTGTTTTTTCAATTTGCCGTTGTATAAAAGTGTCTCCACAGTTTTGAGTTTCTATATGTTTGCGCAAATGTGCACGAGAGCATAACCTGTGAGGCAGATTTTTCGGGGTTTCATGCAGTTAAATATCATAATTCTACATTTCACTATTTTGTAAAACGAGAATCAACATTCGACCTTGATGAAATGTGTTCGAAATTGTATCCAAAGCCGTAAATCCAGAAAAACGCAAGCTTAATAATCGAAGTACATTAACATGATAATAACTGAAAGCTTATGAAATTTATTATTTTCCGTGAAAATAAACCAAAATATTTTGTACAACGACAATGAATACAAAAACTGTTTGCGATGAATATTTTTGGAGTTAAAACAATACTCATTACACAAAAATGCTATTTTTCCCTTGGTTAAAATTGACAGTCAATGACAGCTCATTCTGGGTTATTTTGACACTAGCACAGCTTCGTATCGGTTCCTCCTTTTCAGGTCGATTCTATGGCGAACAGAGTAAGTACGGCAAGTCATACCAAAACAAAGCTTGTGCGACGAAATATTAGCACGGAATAGTGAATGAAGCTTTTTATCGACATGAATTTGAAACTTGTCTCTTAGGAAAATTCTTGTTTTTGTTTTTGGCAAAATTCAAGTTGCTCTACTTTTTGAAGTTATCAGTTCCAGATAGTTACTTGATGGAGTCATTATTTTAAAATTTGTGAAAAAATGGGAATATTTTCAATACAGGTTGGATTTAATTGTCCGGTATTCGATTACAGATATACCTCGATATAAGGCAACTTTATTCTCATTTTCGTTACGTTTTATCGAAGCAAAAAAAAAATTTTTTTAATTTATGCTAGAATATTAATGGTTACTGAAAGATGCGCGTAAACCTTTTTTTTACCCATTTAGAAATATTTTCTGAAGCAAAAAAATTTTTTGTTTTCAATTGATACAAGAGGTTACTCAAAGATGACTGAAAACCTGTTTCCCATCACCTATCAGTATTTTTCAACCTTTGTTATGTCTATTTAGAGAAAATTTCAACAAGCAAAAAAAAATATTTTTTTTTAATTGATGCAAGACTGTGAATTTTTTATTAAATAATGCGTGAAAATTGTTTCTCATTTCCTTTTAGTATTTTTAAAGCTCTCTTATGCTCATCTAGTACAATTTTCGCATTGGTTTTAAAACTTACTACAAACATTTTTTTAAGTAATTTATACCCCAAAAACAGTTACTGTATAATTTTTTTTAATTTCAATACATTTTAAAAAGTTACGGTATATCGAGGTAAAAGTTACGTTATATCGAGGTTGCCTTATACCGAGGTTACTTTATATATGACTGTATTTGAATTATTTTTTTTTGCTGATTGTTTTAAAAATTTGTTCTGAAACATTACCTTTACTATTACCTTTCAACACATTCGTTACCATTTCTGCCCTATCTGGCATGTTTTAGAGCATTTTCGAGTTAAGTGAAACCAATCAGTGTCAAATTTTTATTTTTGTTCTCCAGAATTTACCCTTTTATTACACGGAGATGTTTTCATTCAAGTAACATAATGAAAGAAAATAATTATTTTACGTTCGTTAAGGGTAAATTTGTGAGAGAAATTTGGTGATTCGATTATCCAGAGTGAAGAAATTTTCAACACTCCGGATAATCGAATCCGACCTGTACTATATTTTTTACTAAACTTTATAAGAATCAAATATTTTATGTTTTGTATGTAGAATATACACGGCGTGTATCCTACAACAACTTTATTTTAAAAAAATGGGCATCGCCAAAATCTTCACCATTTGAAAATATAGCTTTTTACCTTTCAGTTGGGACCCTCCGGAAAATCATCCATCGCGGGCTTTCGAACAACTTTTTTTTTTTTCATTAAGAAAGTATTCTGACAGCAAAGCGTCTAACTGCCGAGAGAAAAGTACGGTGCTACAAATAAAAATAAAAATGCAAGAAATTTAGAGGCGACATAGTGAAGGTTGTAAGTTAGTCGAGTGCAACTTTCGCTCATACTGGAAATTTTCCAAACACCCTGAAATTTGAAGTTATGGTCAAAATGCCGGTATTTTGACCTCAGCGCATGAAAATTATTTTTAATTAATTTGTTTTTCAACCGATTTTGAATGTTTTAGCCATTTTGGAAAGGGGAAAAATAGAGTTTTCGAAATATATACAGGTTTGTACTAACTTCATTAAAATATGTTGAGTTTTCGTGCGTAAATCTATTTTTTCGACTTCTCCACGCAAATTTTCAACTTCACTTGAATTTTTTCAGTCATTTTTGTAAGAAAAGTACTACAAGTACAATAGCAGTTTGAAACTATATGCAATTACGATAAAAAAATATAATCTTTTGTTTGTAAATCGGCTGATAATTCGCTGAGTAACATGTTTTTTAAGGAAATCAGAATTTTTGACTTTCATCGAACAATAATATTTGGGCTGTTTATTCCACGGTGCTACCAATGGGAGAAAATGCAACAACTTCTGATGCCTTGTGTGGATTGTAACAAATTATAGAGCATTTAAAGTACATTTTTATAAAAATGTGCGAAAATTTGCTCTCAAATTAAAAAAAAAAAATATATTTCAATTTTTTCAAAACTACTCATTACACGTACACCTAAGTGAAATCTATAGGTTTATCTATACATTTTGAAAGCCCTATTTTTCGCCTTTGGGAACATTCATAAATGACGTATCATTCGACCGGGGAGGGAAGGTTTGCAGTTTTGTGACGAAATGTGACGGGGGGAAGAGGGGGGTGGGGGGTCAAGCCAAGCTACGTAGCAATTATGAAACTAAGAAAACTGCAACGATGAGGAAGGGGGGTCAAAAAAAGCTACGTCATTTAAGGATGTTCCCTTTCCAAAACGATCTATATATAAAGAATTGGTGGAAAAATTACAGAGTTGAAAAAAAAAACTTGTGAACCACGGTCCAAAGGCGGAGTTTTGACAATAACTTCAAATTTTAAGCGTATTTGAAAAACTTCAAGTTTGGGCGTAAGTTACACACGACTAGAGCTATTTGGTCACATCAGAAGTGCTTGCATTTCTTCCATTTACAGCACCGTAAAATAAACAGTCCAAAAATTATTGTTCGATGAGAGTGAAAAATTCAGATTTTCTTAAGAAACATATAACTCATTAGCGTGTGAGAAATCGAAAAAATGAGATTTACGCTCGAATAACTCACATATTTTAATGAAGTTAGTACAAGCCTGTATATATTTTGAAAACTCTATTTTTCCCCTTTTCAAAACGGCTAAAACATTCAAAATCGGTTGGAAAACAAATGAGTTAAAAATAATTTTCATGCGCTGAGGTCAAAATACCGGCATTTTGACCATAACTTCAAATTTTAGGAGTGTTTGGAAAATTTCTAGTATGAGCGAAAGTTGCACTCGACTAACTTACAACCTTCACTGTGTCACAGTTCTTGCTTTTTTTTTATTTGTAACACCGTACTATCCTCTCGGTAGTCAGACGCTTTGCTGTCAGAATACTTTTTCAAGAAAAAAAAAGTTGTTCGAAAGCCCGCGATTGATGATTTTCCGGAGGGTCTCAAATGAAAGGTAAAAAGCTATATTTTCAAATGGTGAAGATTTTGGCGATGCCTATTTTTTTAAAATAAAGTTGTGCTTTTTACACGCCGTGATACCTTTGAATTCAATCATATTAAAACGCCGGTCCAAGAGAAGATATTTCTCGTATCGATTTACCCATTACTCGAAATAGCCTTCGGCATTCTGGCCCAAGATTTGACATCTTCAAAGAAAAGTGCTTGGTATAATAAAATTCAATTACACACTTTTACATCGACACAACCGGTATCAAATTTGCAAAGTATTATTCCATGCTTGTCGTAAAGCCCACAACCGGACGCAGGCAGCTCGTTAATCAATGAATTGACCTTATACGATCGTATAGGCAGGAACCTGCAGCCGCAATGTTTGCACCCAACATGCAAATAACTGCTCAATTCAAAGAAATTCGAAGAATCCAGTAAAATTTACGTTTATTGCTCGGCGCTCTGTGATGACCCATCTTCATGTGAGGAAAAGGTAGGGCTTACAGTTTTCTAATCTCCCACTGTGAATGCGTTAGGGTAGCAAAATGAGGCCAACATAAGATAAAAGCAATTTATAAGGGATGCTGGATGGGGTCATCTTTTGCCTTTAAAGAAATTGCAGCGTGTGGTTTCCGTTGGTTTCGGTCTGGTTACTGTTTTTCCAAGAGGTATGCTAAATTGCACAATCAAACCGACAGTCAAATGGTCGTAAATCTGTAGAACATTGTCCACTGTGTGTGCTTCCTAGGGTGGTTTGATTGATTCTTCTCGTTCGCTCTGTAATACGGGAAGGGTAGTAGGGTTGGATACCGAAGGAAGGAGCGGTCTAAGGGTATCATTCTCGATTGGACGGAATCCTTTCAACCACCAATTAATATCATCTTTCCTTGGTAGGTACGGTATCTATAGCTATGAAACCATGCTGTAAATCGAAGGAGGAATTAGATTTCATTCGTCAGATTCCGTTGGTTGTTAGACGGATATATAGCAGCGAACACATTCCCGGGGACTTTATCGTCTTGTGATCAAGGGAGCTTTGATGGTTTTAACGCACAGGAACAACAATCAAAGACTGCAATCTTGTTATTCCACTGTGTGGCTACCACATATGTCCTGCCCCAGCCAGAGACGAGGCGCAGGGGTTTCCAAGGTGATGATGTGATTTGATCTGTACGCTATGCTACACAATACCCGGTCACTAATGGCTCTCTCGCTTTGCAATGCGCTATTATCGCTGATGAGACGAACCGGCGAGTGGAAAACGCAGACAAAGTCGTCATCCAGCGATAGTAATGTTGCCTTAATCTTCCGTCCCCTCCTGCTTGCACGCTGGCATCAACTCCGCGGCCGGAGACAATTAAAACGAGATTTATTTCATCAAACATGACACGGCATCTTCGATTCGGTCCGAGCGCTTTTCAGCGAATGGCCCATTATCGCCATTATGGTGCAGGATTAGGGCAGCTTTATGCCAATAGTAATAACTATAAAATGTCACAACCGGTAGCCGTATCAGCTGCTAAATACACGCACATGCTTATTAAATTTGTTCAGTTGGTCATCAACGGGACGAGATAAGTCCTCCTGGTAGTTCGCACTGTACAAAGGGGAAGGTCGTAGCTCGAAACGCGCAAAATTCCTAGGATGGCAAAGTGCCAGTACGATTCACGAGCTTTCGAACCTACATGGAATGGAATTTTTCGAGCCGATTCCGATGACACCGCACGGTCGCTCCCGGTGGAGTTTATTGATTGTTGCCGTTAGTGCGTTTTACGGCCTGAGCTCGTGACTATTTGTTGGATGCAAAGTTTTATAGTGCATGCCATTGCATAGACGTGGCAGTAAACTCTAAAACACGGTTTCGAATTATTTGTGGTTCAGGTTGGATGTGTCATTGAGTGCATTAGGGTTGAAGCCGTCAAAACAACAGAAGGGATAACCTGTAATCGATATTACCTACGCCATGTTTTTTCTATATAAAAAAATTTCAATATTAGACATCGTTCACTGGTACACTACATTTATTTGTAGAAACCAATTCAAGTTAGTAGCATGTTTCAGAATTTTGAATTTAATTCAGCCATAAAATTCGGGAAAGAAATAAAAAAAAAATACCTTCTATATTGAATACATTTTTGTTTAAAAGTTTAGCAATAATCTGTGAGTAACTGCTTACTTCAGCTAACGAGGTCATCATAAAGTCAGGCCCCTAAAATGCTTTTACCATCTCGTTAAAATCAATCAATTTGGAGAAAGTATCCCATATATCTCGGTAATCAGCTGCGCAACAAATATGCACTCCTTTCCGGTTTTACGTTGTTTTTACGATTAGACAAAAAATATAAAATAATTCAAACAATCGCCCTCGGCCATTGTCCTTCCGTGGCTGGGGCTTCCACCCAGGCTCATTGCCCAGGACATTGGGCAGTAAAAATGCGCTACTGCAATAACAACTAAAAGCAAAACAAATAAAAATGTAGTAAAAATTCCCTGCCCCGATTCTCCCAAGCCAAACCACGTCCTACAGGTCGCACCCGAAAATGAAAATAAACAGTTTCATAATCGTAATAACCCATAAAAACCTTTTTCCCCCGTGAAAAAAAATAAGAAATTCTTCCACTTTTACCGATCACAAAAGCCAGAACCGACCGCGCCTGCTGCAGCCAGGAGGAAATTAGATCATTCCTATGCTACGCTCCGGGAATAAAGTGTTAATTTTGATTTTGCGACGTCGCCTTTCAAGTTGTTTTCTTTTCTTTTTCGGGCCTAAAAATTGTGGCAAAACCAGCCGCGCGTCGCCGAGGGAAAAATGCAACCCTTTAGCCCACCCCTCGATCGACGCTGGCGGAGTTTTTATGCTCAGTTTATGAGGGTTTTTTTTTCTTCTTCGCCTACCGTATACCTGCAGAGGAAAAAGTGTCCGCGAACGAATGTCCGTGCCGTTGTTGGTGGTGAAGTAGACAATATCACACAAACCATTCCTGCCGGCTTCGGGAGTGTCGAGTATGCAAATAATTCAATAAAAGAGTGCACACATTTCTCCGCGCTGAGCGGATTTCATTGGTGAAGGGCTCTAAAATGCGTTAAATTTTATGTGATTCTTACCAGCCTGCTGGGAAAAACGCGGAGGGAAAGGATAATTTTTCCGGGGAGGTTTCCGTAGCGATTCGAATTTACGTGACGGAATTGTGCAATTTAAAACTTTTTTCTTTTGTCATCAAGGTGCTTGCTAATGGGTAACAAAAGTTAATGAAACAATGATAGGATTTAATTAAAACGTTCGAGATGCTAGAGGGATTTTATTCTAATTCAATAATCAAAATTAAACATCTCTTCGTGTTTGTGGTAATCTGGTAAGCCAGTGTGAATATCCCGTTCAATGCCGAGATGGTTTTCACCGCGAATGATTTTGAACAGACCATTGCTGCCCCAGTCTTCTCCCCAAGAGTTCGCACACAGCCAATACTTTGTGCCCTTTTCGACACCCCATCCTAGGATTTTAATCGCATGACCAGTCACCAGTGGACCCCAGACGTGCCGGTAGACGCCACTCTTGTACGCGTGGAAATCCTTGTACACTTTGAACGAGGCCTGAACCGGTCCGTTCATGAAGATTTCCTCCTTAATCCGCGTTTCGTCCATAGGAACCGAATAGGCCTCGCGGCCGAAACGAACATCTCGCATTACGTCTGTTTGGTTGTAAGTCGCTTGACACGTCCGCACACACTTTGGCGTCGGAGCCATATCATCCCGGCTTCGGCAAACGTCAATTGGATACGGATGGCATCCTATTCTGGAATTATGGGGACCTCCACTCGAAACTCCATGCTCTACCCAGTACGTCCAAGCTGGTCCCAAACTTCCACCGTGGCAACCTTCGCCGCACTCCTCGCAGCAAGCAAGCAGATCGAACGTACCGAAACTGAACTGAGTATTGTTTTCGGAATGAATACACCATCGATCGGTCATCACTGAGGCAGCTGAAATAGCCCAGCACGATCCACAGCATCCCTGATTACGGATTTCCCGGATGCTCGGACAATTCGGCCATTGCTTCCGTGCGTCGAAAGATTCTGGCAGCTGCACTTTAGACTTCAGCACCAAGATTCCCGTCGCAAGACGTGTACTCTCCAACTGATCTAGCCGAACACCACTGCGATAGAAAGCATCCGGCAGCGAGTTTCGACCGGCAGTCCAGGTCTTAGTGAGATTGTTTATTTTGCTGGCGAAGGAGTTTGATAACTGAGCCGATGACGACGGTGACAATAGTGGCGATCCAATGCCCATGCCGGTTTGACACAAAGCGGCGTGGCACAAGGCCAGTAGCAGTAGTGTTCGAATCATTGCCACGATTCGGTGTGTTCACCCAACGCCTGAAGCCTGCAACGTGACTGGCGAGGATGAGGATTGCTAGGGTTTATATACCTAATCTAAAGTAGGTACATGTCATCGAGCTTACTCAAAAAGCAACTCAAGCAAATGCTTATCAACATATCAGTGAGCAACGATGCAATTGGCAGAATGCTTTAGAAGCAGGCTGATAACAACTGCATCGAATGAACGATCGGATGTTAAAGTTATATTATTAAGGTCAGATTGGCGAGCAGCAAATCATGTTGAATTTTTTACCAGTGTAGGTCAAGACAATGAATTAAAAATACCGTGAAATGCGGTTCTGGGTAAACAGATTATTGTGATATTTCACTTTTGTAGAAATTTGAACAAGATTATTGTTCGCCTTTTGCTTGAAGTTGGTTTTAGCTCAATTTCGGATATGAACGAATTGAAAATTTATTTTTTTTGAGTCGCAACGCAACATTTTTTCACCTTTGAAAAGTGTGAATAGAAAACCCAACGGACCAAACGGTTCTGAAAAGCTACAACCTGGAGAAAGGGACCATTTCTGAATCTCATGGCCATTATTTTGTTCCTCCAGTCCAGTAAAGCGGGCAATGTACGTTTACGAGGATCCGAAAAATGAACGAGAACAGAAGGTGTGACTTAGACTTACCAAAATGTTTCTCGACCAGACGGGACTGGGACCAGAAATCTCCGATGCCTTTTGACCAAATTAACTACTGGGAAGGTAATTTCTCTCAAGTTCAATATCAAATCACACTCTGCTCTGTTGTGACTAACTTATTTTTTTTTTCTTACGGTATACTTTTCTGAATAAATAATGTTTAAAAAAATTTTTTTCCACGGTGTACACTTTTTTCGGAAAGACGAAGTTATCATTTACAACTTTGCCGAAGACGTCACACCGAGAAAACTGTTCTGACTCTTAAAATAATTTTTAATCTTTGATACCTCATTTATATGAGCTCTTCTTGTGATTAAAAAAACTATATGTAGCACAAAATGGCACCTCTAGCTCATACCAACAGCTGTGCAAAGTTTCATCCGAATCAAAAATGACAATAAAAAAAGGATAAAAGCAAAATCATTTCAAATCGCCTGCAAATACGCGAAAATTTAATCGACCATTTTTTATTTAAATGAAACTTTGCATACGTATTTGGCTTAGCAAAATGAGCATTTTTCACAGGTGGAGAGATTTTTTACACCCATGAGTTACATTCTAAAAGGGCGTATGCCTTTTGGCATAGGTTTTATTCCAAGCATTGTAGCCCAGAAACTGTTGGTTGTATAGAAAAACTGTCTGAGAATGAGTTGTAGGGAATTAAAAATGCACCATAAAAAAATATACACTGTACAAAAAAATTTTTTTTGGTTCTTCAGCAAAAACCATACGTTCATTGGAATGCTTGATCAAAGATATACAATTCATTCTTTGACAACAAAACGATTGGGCGAACGGTTCTCAAGAAAAGAGTTAAAAGTTTTAAGTGATATAAATATTAGGGTGGGGAAAAATGATCGATTTTCCAGAACCAAGATTTTTTGGTTCCTTTTGGGGTCCCAAACAACCCTAAACTTATCTGAAGTCGATTGGTTTTGTCTCCGCTTGGCGCATTGCATTTCAAATTTGTATGAAAATTTATATGGGAAAACCTACTTTTTTGCATTTACCTTTCTAGAGAGCTCAATAATGCTCTAATAATGCACTACCCTATGTTAAAGTATAGTATTTCAGATGCCTAACAACTTTGCAGAAGACACTGAAGAGCTAGAATGTCCGTAAGAAGAGCTATAGCTGTTCAAAGTTGAGTATGTCGATTTAAATGCAGAAAATCTTGTTTTCTGCCAACATTACCAATGTACCGGCGTCAGTAGGATTCCCATCAGAAGTGACCTGTCGTAACGAGTTTATACACTCTGCTGGACCAAGCAAACAATCTTAGGTCAATATTCCAGGCGTAAATAGAATCTACAACGTGTTTCAGAGGTTACTTCTGATGTAAATCTGATTAACTCCGGTACACTGGCAGTGTTGGCAGAAACAATGATTTGCAACATAAATTTCGACATACTCAACTTTAAACAGCTCTAGTATTTTTTTGGCACACCCTAGCTCTTTAGTGTCTTCGGCCAAGTTGTTAGGCGTCAAAAAACCTACCATTTGAAGGGGTGTTTTGAGCCATTTTGAGCTCTTTAGAATGGAAAATGCAAATAAGTTGGTTTTTCCCTACAAATCTCCATATAAATTCAAAATGCAATGCGCCAAGCGGAGACAAAACCAATCGACTTCCAATTAATTCCGGACTGTTTGGGGCCCCAAATAGAACGAAAAAAACTTGGGTCTGGCTTTCTGCTATCAAGTTTCGTTTTTTCCATATAACGATTCCCCACCCTAATAAATATATTAAAGAATCAAATATTTATTTTCGAGTTTTATTATCTTAGGAACATATTTTTTTATGACATAGATACTTTACAGAACTAGTCACCTTATATTTTATATACATCATAAGTAAATGATTCGTCATCTTTTGAAAACAGCTTCGTTCGTATCTTATTTTCTGAAATCGGAACAAAAGAGTAATACCTTTGTGTGGCAGCTATTATTATACATTTTCGAAAATATTGCTCCATTCTGTTACTCCTTGTTCATATTCTTTATATGATACCCAACTAAATGACATTTTTGATGAATTTTAATTACAATTATACAATTCTTTTGCGCTTGTAATGGGATGTTCATGTTCTTCAGCTAAACTTGCATATCCTGCCATTCGTTTTAATATGCCACCAATTGCATCGCATGGGCCTTTACCATGAAGTGGTCAAAAAAATTTTTTTTGTACAGTGTATATTTTTTTTATGGTGCATTTTTTAATTCCCTACAACTCATTCCCAGACAGTTTTTCTATACAACCAACGGTTTCTGGGCTACAATGCTTCGAATAAAACCTATGCCAAAAGGCAAACGCCCTTTTAGAATGTAACTCATGGGTGTAAAAAATCTCTCCATCTTTGAAAAATGCTCAGTTTGCTAAGCCAAATACGTGTGCAAAGTTTCATTCAAATAAAAAATGGTCGATATTCGACCAAAGGTCATTTCGCGCGATCTTGCTATATAATAGTTCATGCTGAATAGAATTTCTCTGATGCTTAAATCCACGGGACAATCTCGATGTTAGTCGGTGTAGTTACAGAGTTCACTTTATCAAGCGGATGGTCGTGGGTTCTTAGTAGGATCAGGCCATTCGATGTCAAAAAGAACTTGAGCATGGGACAAATCCGAGGCACCCCATTACTTACTCTTCCCTTAAGTTGAATCCTACGATACCTTTGCGTGACTTTCTCTTAACAAAACATAAATAAACTGGCCAGAAGGACTCACTGCGAAATTTCTCCAGGGAATTCACTGTGCAAAAAGTGCAAGAGCTACTGACGTGACCTAGTGAAGGTTGTAGTGTTACTTGCGCCCATATTTAGAGTTTTTTTTAAATACTCCTAAAATTTTAAGTTCTGGGCAAAATCTCATTTTTCATTTTACCTAGGTCATTTTTCAACCGGTTTTGCAAATTTTGATCTTTTTGTAAAGGAGAAAAGTAGGGCTTTCAAAACGTATAGATATGTTCATAGATATTACCTATATGTAATGAGCAGTTTTAAAATGGTTGATGGTTTATGTTTTGCATGACTTTTATTTTCAAATTTCTTTTCAATATTTCACATATTTTTGTAACAAATGAGCTGTTTATGAAAATCGGTAACAATTGACTTAGGAATGATTTGATGGAACTGAAGATTTTCACCATAATCGTAGATTTCAAATCATCATCAAATCATATCTCAGCCGATTTTCATAAATAACGCCTATTGTATTCGACATGAAATGTACTGTATTGGTAAAACCTATATTTGAAAGCCCTATTTTTCACCTTTCTAAAACGGACAAAATATAAAGAACCGGTTGAAAAGTGACCGATAATGTGAGCCAAGGTCCAAAACGGGGATTTAACCATAAATTCATATTTCAAGGGTATTCGAAAACTTTAACTAAAATTTCGGAAAAACTCCTTACGTACTTTGTGGATGACGTCTTACATATAAGCACGGATCAAACAATAATAATAAGCATGCCACTTCTCAGTCAATAGCGATATTGCTAATAACAGAAGTGCGGGATACAGCAGCCACCCGGAGATCAACGATTCTGGTCGCAGTGAGGAAGTCCCTACTGGAAAAAAGAATCTACACGCAGTGAAAGACATGAGCCAGTGATTGAGGAACGCAAAAATGAAGCGGGACAAAATAAAGAAATAGGTAACTAAAAAAGGAAATGATTTGTGGAAACCCGGTACTTTTGCAATGCTTAACTTTGCCGGAAACTTGTGATAATCACCAAAATTCAATTTATTTGTTTGGTTGACTGTGCTCCACAGAATCATGAGCGGCTACGGCTGAAACAGGCTTTTCACTAGAGGAAGTGTCCCATTGCACCAGCTGGCCCTACTACTATCGATGCTGATATCAACTGCAACTGCTGCGCTCTTCGTTGCCATGCCACAGCTATGGCCGCTATTCGCTGCTATTGGTATCCGCTGCACTGCTGCTGCCAAGGGAGGACTGGTGTTATCGCTGCCTAGAACTAAAGGGTGATTTTTATGCTATTTCGTTTTTCGTGTATTCAGATTTGACAGTTCGCGTGGAAATTCTGACAGCTGTCAAAGTCTAATGTACTCAGTTTGGTTTGCCATTTTACCATGAACAGACTTACGCCTGAACAACGCTTACAAATAATCGTATTTTATTGCCAAAATTCGTCCTCTGTGAAAAATGTTTTTCGCGCAAAATTGTGTTCAGTGACAAAGCTCACTTTTGGTTAAATGGGTATGTTAATAAGCAAAATTGCCGCATTTGGATCGAAGAGCGACCTGAGCACAGTGTTTTATTTTGCTGATTTCGTGCGCAAAATTAATAGCGTCTTCAAATTTGATTTTAGTGATATACTTTATTCGAAAAAGTTTCTATGTATTTTATTGTGCTTCGTTTAAAATGTACGATTTAGTGATTATTTCACCTAGAAGTGATATGGAAAGATAGATAGCTAGTGTCTTCGAAAAAGTTGTGGCAAATGATTTTACTTGCAACTTTGTCGAAAGTGCCGGATTTTTATCTCTTATGTCAAAAAAGATGTAACAAGTTTTATATGCAAAGTTGACTCAAATCATAATTTTAAATATAACTTTTTTCCTGGACTTTCTACATATTCTATACTCTCTACAAAATTATTAGCCAAACACAAATACACATTTTTGCTGAACATTTGATCTAGCTATGGTTGAAAATAAAAAAAATATTCAACCATTAACGGTTTTTCAAGTGTTAGTTTAACTTCAAATTGCTCAGCTGTACGCAGAAATACGCAGATTACTTTTTGATGTTCTGAAAGCACATCTATTCTACTTCCAAACGAATATAAAATCGTTAGAAGAATTAGAATAGATTATTAGAATAGAGTCTTTTCGATTATTTCAGTGAAAAAAATCTTTTGCATGAAAATTATAACTTTATCAAATAACTTTGTTATTTATAAATATAGCGTTTTACAATCTTCAGCAAAAATATAAACCCAATAAAATCGCGTAATTTTTTAGAAGGTCATAAAAATATAGAAAATCATGGGAAAGAGTTATAATGAAAAATATGAAATTTTAGTCACAGTTAATTGTCATCTTTGCTGTCTTCTTCATCGGTTGCCGTTAATGGTTGAGTAACTTTCTTATTTTCAACCATAGCTAGATCAAATGTTCAGCAAAAATGTGTATTTGTGTTTGGCTAATAATTTTGTAGAAGGTAGAAAATATGTAAAAAATCCAGGAAAAAAGTTATATTTAAAATTATGATTTGAGTGAACTTTGCATATAAAACTTGTTATATTTTTTGACATAAGAGATAGAAATCCGACACCTTCGACAAAGTTGCTAGTAAAATCATTTGCCACATTTTTTTCGAGGACACTAGCTATCTATCTCACTGTCCTGAAAAAATAAATTTTCCATATGACCTCTAGGAGAATTAATCACTAAATCGTACATTTTTAAAGAAGCAAAATAACATACATAGAAACTTTTTCGAATAAAGTATATCACTAAAATCAAATTTGGAGACGCTATTAATTTTGCGCACGAAATCAGCAAAATAAAACACTGTGCAGAGAATCGCCAATGCACCCAGAAAAATGCACGGTTTGGTGCGGTTTACACACTGGAGGCATCATTGGTCCGTATTTCTTCAAAGATGATCAAAATCGCAACGTTACGGTCAATGGCGCTCGCTATCGCGCGATGATTTCTGATTTGTATTTGCCGGAAATGGAAAAGCTGGGTCTTGTTGACATGTGGTTTCAGCAAGACGGAGCAACGTGCCACACATCGCGCGAATCAATGGACATATTGCGGAATGAGTTCGGTGAGCAATTCATCTCACGAAATGGACCGGTGAATTGGCCGCCTAGATCATGCGATTTATAACCGCTAGATTATTTTTTGTGGGACTACGTTAAGTCTCTCGTCTATGCGGATAAGCCAACAACAATTCCAGCCTTGAACGAAAAGTGACCCAAAATTGGACTTTTCGTATGGACCATTTAAAACGTAGCCGTGGCCAACATTTGAATGAAATAATCTTTAAAAAGCAAATGGCATAAACCAATTTTTTCGGCTCAAATAAAGATTTCATACAGTTTTGTAATTTTTATGCGTTTTTCTTCGAAGAAAAACCAAATTCTTAAAAAATCACCCATCATTATGAGCGGCTTTGGCTGAAACAGGCTCTGATATAGGCTAAATAGCATATTTCAAATAGCAAGGTCTATGATTCTGTCGACCGTGCTTTGGAAGCAATCATATAACGACCAATCAGAGGTCGAATTTTTCGTTTTGACAAGGCTTGACTCTTTTCAATAGTACAATAGTTTGAATAATAAAATTACAAATATCTTCATTTGGTAAGATTCTTCGAAGATTTTCCAATATATTGCTGCAAGAACGAAGGCAATCTATCGAAAATTAACCGATTTATTAGCATTTGTAATTGGACATATTTCTCACCTTTTTCGCTTTTAGGTTTTCATTTTACATCCCTATGTAGCCGAGGATGTAGCCGAACTTCCTGAGAGACGTAGCTCTACGTCGAAAAATGTGAAATAGAAATTCCGATTTTGCAAGGAAAAAAATATTATTGAATATTATGCAAAAAGCTTCCATCAAGTGAAACATAAATTGTTATCCGGCAAGGAATTGTTAGTGTTTTTAATCAGCGATTAAAACCAGTTCTACTTACTAGAGAAACGGGAGAATTAAAGTACTATATCTACAGGGTCGTGAAAGTAGAAAGAGGAGTCGGTTTATAACGTGATTAGATTAGATACAGGCTGTTCAGTGACAGTATATTAGTGTTAAGGATTGAAGGGAAATTCTTCAATTGCAGCCTAATCAATGTGTATGCACCGATTAATGATTAAACCGATGACGAGAGGGAGGAGTTCTATTATTTCTTTGAGAAGACGTACAGTGAGTGCCTAGGACGTGACATCTTATTTTAAACCGTGCCGCGTCATATCTTATTTTACACGCCGGAATATTCGAAATCTTACCTAGATGCAAATATGGTAGCAGGTCAGATCTACCATGTTCCGATTGATGGTCGGCACTTTTCAGACGTTATGAACGTAAGGTCACTCAGATGACGAAACGTTTAGTCGGATCGCTATCTCGTGGTATACAAGATCCGCACCCGGTTGTTAAACGTATTGAAGAAGGACAACGAAGAAGATACGGTTGAACATATAGCTGTAGAGTCCTCGCAGCAAGTTGATGAGCGGAGTTGATGAGCGATGTGCAAGTTGGGGGAGACCTGCAAAAACAGTGGAGACATATCCACAATACGATCAGCCTCACAGCGCGAGAAATGTTGAGTACAGCTGCAACAACCACGCCCAACGAGAGGTTTGACGCTAATTGCCAACGAGCGACAGATGAGAAGAACCGCGCCAGATGTCATTTGTTGGCTCCGGCTGTGACACGTTAGAGCGTAGGGAGACATCGTGCAGCAAGAACCGCTGGAGGGAGATTCCCTCGCCGGAAGAAGCGTCAGCATTGGGAGCGTGTTCTTGTGGAGGCGAAGGGCTACTTCTCCAGACACGATGCGAGGAGTTTTTTTCAGAAAGATTACCGGAATCGGGAACCGAAACGTTTCTGCACCTGTCATGTGCAACGACAGGGAGGGGAATCTAATTAGCTATAAATCAGAGGTGGCCAGGCGGGAACAACTTTTTAGTGTACTGTTGAACGGCGAGGAAGACAGCGGCGTCGAAAGGAGCAGGAATGATGTTGAGAATGATGGGCAAGCTGTGGATCCACCAACTATTGATGAAGGTGAAGAAAACAGTTAAGGCCAAACGGTGTTGAACCTACAAATGGCCGACTTTGAGCCACCACTTCGAATTTTCAGAAGCACAAGACTCGGTAACAGTTAATGCGTCACCTGAAAAAACTCTATTTTATGTTTACTGCGGTGAATCAAACATAAAGTAGCGATTTAACAGGGAACACATTATCTATTTCCGAGTCTTGTGCTTCTGAAAACTCTAAGTGGTGGCTCGAAGTCGGCCGTTTGTGGATTCTATACCGTTTCACTTTTAAGAGCTGAAAAACTGCAAGGCGGCTGGGAAGGACGGCACTCCCGATGAGTTTTTCAAAGAAGGAAGCGAATCGGATCATGCTGAAAGTGTGGACTGACGAAGAATTGTCCTCGGACTGGTTGGAGAGCCTCATAAGCCCGATCTACAAAAAAGGCCACCGTCTAGGCTGCATTAACTATCAGAACATCATTCTTCCTAATACCGTGTACAAAATTATCCCCCGCATCCTGTTCCATCGACTGAGGCCGTAGCGTGAAACCTTTGTTCGCAGATACCAATGTGGTTTTCGAGAAGAACGCTCCACTACGGACCAATTGTGTACCTTGCGACAAATCCTCGATTAATTTCGAGAATTTAACTTGCAGATTCACCCTCTGTTTATAGACTTCAGGGCAGCGTACGACTCAGTTAAGAGAAATGAGTTATGGCAGCCAATGCGCGAGCATGGTTTTCGAACAAAACTAATTAGATCGAATGGTGCCACTCCTAATGGATCAACACTAAATCGACTTGTTGTCAAGGAATGAATTGTATGCAGTGATGGCATGAACTCGTGCGAAGTTGAACTGAGTAACACTTTTCCAGATTCGAACCCAACTTGAATCTGCTTCCTATCGATAGTTTGAGTTTTTTTTGTACCGCACACTCTGATCGATTGAGTTTAAATGTGATGCAGGCGATGATGTGACGCGATTAGTTTTGTTCTTAGATCGAATTTCTGCTTTCAAAGGACAATGCAACAAACTGTTGTAGCAGATGCGGCGCGAATTTCATCGCAATTCGATATTTAGGCAATTGTTGTTATGCAGGATTCAAACTCAAATCTAACTCAAGTGTAATGCACTGTTAGTAGGGTTTACGTGCAAACCGAAAATAAATGTGCAAGCAAGTTTTAAAACTCACTTGGATACGAGCGCAAAGTCACACTGCCTACTCTGATTGTATGATATTGATCATATATTTCAATGAACTTATGGTTTCTGCTGGAGAACTCCGGACAAATTAAGAAAAACGTGTATTTTCCAAAATATTAGAAATTATTTGAACTTAAGGGGTTATATACCTTTTTAGTTTTCAAAAAACCGAAAAAAATTTATTGTATTATCTTCATATACAACATCTTGAGAACATTTTCACAAATTTTCATAAAGATCTGAGCAATAGGAAGAAAGTTAGAGCGATTTGCAGCGTGCCTCGCCACGGCCGCATAAGCTAAACTTGAAACTTTACACGCGATTATCTCGGAATAGTGTTTTCCGAAAAATGACTTTGCCGTGATCCTGACTGCGGGAAAACTACTGAACCGATTTCCTTCATCTTGTTTATTTTTAAGTTTCGTTATTAAATTCGCCGGTCCTTGAACGATCGCTTTTCGAAACATACAGTTACATTTTGCCACAAAAAAATTTGAATGCGATTTTTAGCGCTCAAAACGTGCATTTTTAGCGATCGTTCAAGGACCCGGCACACTTCTAAACTAATGAAATAATATGAGTTTTTTGATTTCGGTTGACCCGCTGAGTCTCTATCAGGATCACCGCAAGCCTCTGCAAAAAATAGCGTTTCGGGGAAACGGCCATTACTCCAGTAATAATTGGTATATCTCAAAATCAAACGTATTTTTTTGTTGTTGATAAACTGTACTTTCAGAAAAATATCCCTTTGATGCAACCCCTAACCTCAAAATCACTTAAAAACCGATGTATTTAGAATGGTAATTACCAGGGGCTTTTCATTTTAAAATGTCTGCCTGAATCTTTTAAAAACATTAGAATCCAAACGTTTTGAAAAAAGTTGAAATTAAAAAAATTCAAATTAAAAAAAAAAATACATTAGGTTCAACTTGGTCATTACTTAAAACATTATTAAGCAATATGGTCATATATAATATATTCGATATTGACACTTTTTGAAGAAATTGGTGTGACGATTAAGCAGAATTAATATAAAGCAGAAAAAGCAGCGTCCCCATAGTGCTGCCTTGAGGTATTCCAGAAGTGTTTTTTTAGTTAAGGGGTTTTTAATCCAGAAGTGTTGGGAAAAGTGGAGAAAAAAGCAGAACTCAGCTTCGCACGTACTGTTCGATTACATAAGTTGGGTCGTAACCAGTCAGTGATTTGTCAAGATGCATCAAGTCGAGAGAGCTTTCGTAAAAGTATTCGATGATTGATTCGATCAAAAGCTACTTTTGAATCCGTATAGATTACGTCAACCTGATATATATCGTTTTGAAGTCCACGAGAATTGTGGTAACGGAACGTCCGGGCATAAATCCGTGTTGATCGTTAGAAATGTAGACAGGCTTCTCGAGCTTACTACGATTTCAATCAATTTAGATGAAGCAGAAAGACTAGTTATGCCTTGATAATTCCTTATTTTTCGCACATCTCCACTTCCAAACACAGGAAAAATGTAAGACATCCCGTCGGGATGCGGTATATTTTTCCAAATCTGTATCATATTTCCAGTTCGCTTATTTTTCGCTCTTTTTACTTCACATACTGTCTGCTTAATGAATATGTAAGACTGCTTCCAAATCTTTAGGAAAATAACTCATAGGTCCAAAAAATCTCTCCACCAGTGAAAAACGTTTAGTTTGCCAAGCCAAATACGTCTGCAAAGTTTCATTCAAATAAAAAATGGTCGATTAAATTTTTCAGGTCACTTGGCTTCTGTGCTTGTTATAATGATGGATTACGAGCAGGTCAATTTCATGTTCTAGTTAAATTCGATACGATATATTTCAATTATTTGGCGTCGGATTTGCTTTAAATTATTGTTTCTGTAAGCTAGAAAACATCAGGAGAAGATTGTTTCGATAAACGTCGTTTGTTCATGATTTCATTCGATAATAATGGTTAAAATGTTTAAACCCCTGTGAATTGGTATAAAAGTGACTTAGCAGTGCGAATGTTGAAAAAAATGTTGAATTTGAAAATCTAAGTCAAAATGAACACCATCCGTAGTTATTTTTAGTAATAGAGTCTGAAATACCGTTTTTCTGTACCTTAGGCTGGAAATTATTTCAAGTACCTAGTCTTAATAATAAAATTGTATGTGTTAGTAGCGATAAAAGGCAAATTGAAAACTGTGAACTGTGTGAAAACTGATATTTGAATTCCTAGTACAGATCGGACTCGATTTTACGGTTACTCAATTATCCGGAATTCGAATATCCGGAGTATTTTTTTTTTGTTGATTGTTTTTTATATTTAATTTGGAATTATATACCTTTACCTTTAGCACCTTTTTGTAATTTCTGTCTTTTCTGGCATGTTTGGGACATGTCCGAGTTAAGTGAAACCAATTAGCGTTAAATTATTTATTTTTGCTTCTCGAGAATTTGCCCCGATTTCCACAGAAATGATCATTCAAGTAACATAAAGAAAAAAAAATTACGTTCGTTGAAGGCAAATTAAAAAAAAAATAAATGGATTCTTCCAATATTTCTAATTGATTTTTTAATTCATTATGAATTGAGTTTCCATAAAACACTCGCCAAGATTAGAAAGACATAGAAATAAGCAAGTAAACAATCTGTCGTCGATATGCGACGTTGTTACCATTCCCAAACCTTAATCCTAAACCAAAACCCTCGGTCGACTCGACAAACAGCAATAATTGTTTTCTGCTTCCTATAAACTATAAAACAACCGTCTGGTTATAAATTATGAAAATGGAAATTATTCCATGCAGCGACCGGGGCCCATCAAAAACCGGCAGCATCCGTAATAATAATAGTACGATGCACCCAGCACTCGTTCCGTTTTTCTCTAGCAGCGAAAGAATAAGACACCCCTGCCCGATTCGAGAAACGTTTCGCCAGCATCCACCAGGTTTCCTCCCAGGAAAGCAGTTTACTTTTATACGATTTTCGGAAGCTTAGCTTTAACCCTTTTTACTTCCACGCTGAGAGCCGAGCAGATCCAGCTGCTGCTCGCTAGACGACTGGTGCGGTAATCAAATCTTTGTAAATTCGAAAAACACTGCGGTCGTTGCTGTTTTTCGGCGAGGATGGGTTCGACTTCGCAAAGTGGCAGGCAATCGTCGTAAATAATAATCGCTACCGGCCTATCGGCCGAGCAAGAATCCTACCCACCGGGGATAGCTAATGCCACTTTATGACCGAAGGAATCGGCTGGTCGGGGGAAAAAAAATTCCGCACCAAAAGGGGTCGGAAGCAGTCGAGCGAAACGCGTGACGCGTTGACGTCTTGCTCAGGCAAAGGTAGCCCAAGTCAGTCACAGACTTGGTGTAAAGGTATCCTTCGTAGCTTCTTGGCCAGGCGCTCTATTTGCTACACAAATGACGACGTTTTCCCCTGGGGGCATATGGACGATTCCTTCGGCAGCAAAAAAGGTGGTAAAGGGGCAAATGGAAAATTAATCCTTTTTTCGTCGGAGGCGGATTCATTAGAGTAGGTTTAATATTTTTCGCTTGGAGCGATGTTAAAATTATTGCTTATTAGAGTCGTTAAAAATTGTTTCGCTCTTGCTACGTGTTTTTCGAAATGTCGAAATTGGATTAAATTGAGAGTTTAAGGTTGAGTTATGCGAAACCGCTGAAGGGAAATGAAGATTCTTTGTTATCACTCATTGCCGTTTTTCTTGGAAGACAACGGCAACTTTTACGAGTTTGGTAGAAACTGTGGTTTTTATGACCGTCGCTGCTGCTGGTTTTAAAATCGAAGGATGGGAACAAATTTTTTCTTGGTGTTTTATGGTAACCAAAAGATTAAATATATCCAATTACATCAGAATGTCACATTTACATGGTGATTTATGAATGGTTGCTCAACCTAATGCAGCCCTTTTTTCGGTGCATCGTCAAACAATACTGCCCGCAGTTGCTGTGTAAATCGGTGAATGAAGCTTATTATCGGTTTTTACGACCTGTCAATCAGAGCCGATTTTTATTCACCCCTCATGTCGCAAATTTATTCGTCAGCCAAATCATCCCGTAAGATTCTATGGGAAAAACCGCACCGAGAAAAGGCGTTTCCTTTCCCCGCCAGAGAGGATCATTATCCGTATCGGAATTGTGATACCGCTGCCGGCTGACGGATCACAATTAACCTTCTGTCGGGGCTTCGAATAACGATGATACGTGGCGAAGAAATTGGAGTATGATCGATGAGAGTTCCGCCCACTACAACGATTTCTTTAAATTTGCATACACAAGCATGTCGTCATCGTTTAACTATTCATGAGTTTCACTTTCGCACACTTCTAATCTAGAACCGAGCGACGCGCAGCGATGTTATCAATCTTTTTCCGACATCGCAATGTCAGCGAGATTTGAAGTGGGTAACGAGCAAAACACGTCACAAAACCATCCATCAGACCGGCGAGGGCATCCGTGAAAGCTTAATAGTCGAACTGTCAATCAAAGCTGGAATTGTTTTACAAATCGTATCTTTTTATGACGTTGCTGAAGGAAGCAAATCGATGATATGGAACAATTATTCGAGTAACAAGAACATCAGTATCAGTATTGATATCCATATAAATATTAACAGTCTTAATGTGATGAAATGTGATATTATTGTAGTATTTAATTTGCAATACACTAAGTTTCTACTCAGAAGTGAATTGTTTTGAGGTAAACAAACCATTAGTGTGCATGAATAAGCTGTCAGAAACCTTTATTATTCACCACTTGTGTCGCTAGTTGCACTTTTTACTAGATATGTATGTGCGGCAGATTTCTATTTCAGAATATTTACCCAAATCCTTTTAGTCAAAGTGACGATAAGCGAAATAAAAAACTCTTGTATTTCACGATAAATGCTACCATAATGGGAGGTCCATCTGCACTTTGTGCCTTCTTGTTGGTGCACCCAACGTGCCGAAAAAAAACTATTTTTCAATTTCCTTACCATGGCCCAAGCGTTATGACCTCCAGGGTAGAACCAAATATTGAGACAACAATGTCGCCACGATTGCACAAGCAGACAAACCACCCAGAAGTTCGGAACAAACCCAATCGAAGCCGGCGGATTCCGGCCGGCAAATCAATTAGTCCGCTGCAAGTTTTCAAGCCCAATTGTGGCGATAAAAGTCGGCCGATTTTGGGCTCTCACTGTGGGAGGTATATTTTATGTCGGCAGTCGTAAATATGTTATTGGCTCTGATCAGTTGGGACGGTGTGATGTCTTGGTTGTCTCTATTCGGCGGCAGCGAAGATCCTTGCTGTCGGTCTCCGCACCCAGTCGGACAGCTCAATGATAACGCACCGACTGTGAGCCCGATGTGGTGTAAATAAGGGACGATTATTGTGTACACACCGGGGGTATGAAAGCGGAACGGCGTCACGGTTGATCGGCACAGAATTGACCAGTGTTTAGGAAGGTTCCTTTTCTTGCCTTTTCCTACTTTGACGAATTGAAACAGAATGGATATGAAGTAAAACTGCAAATTGTCGTTGTGTATTTGAAAGTTTTTCACTTTGGTAAAAGTTCATGTTTCTTACATTTCCGGAATAAATCGCGACACGCGTTTGAATTCAATTGCAAATTTCCAACGCTTTAATCAATCATGTTCAACGGTGACATCACAATAGCATTCGAACGGAACGCCGATCAATGCAAAATTTGGAAGTAAAATAGCATCGCACTCTGATGGGTTCATCTCTCTTGTTGAGTTCGTCCTTTCCCGGTTGTTATGGATTGCGTCCGATGAAGCATAGACCATCGCTGGATTCGCGTGTCCCACCAGATTGATGACACTTTGGTTGTGTTTTGTAATGCACTGGAACGGTTTCTGCTGCTGCTTTTTTTGTTGTTGGTCGCAACATGGGGAGACCGTCAATCGAATCAATCAAATCTGTGTTTGTCCCTTGGTTTGCAGTGTTAGAATGCCCGAATGCGAGGGTGTTGGAAATAAATCATCATATTTCGTTTCCTTTTTTTTGTTTTGTTCGGTTGACCATGCGATACCTCATCGGTCGGAACAGTTGTCCCGGGTCTAATTTGATTAATATTTATACGAGCGTCGAGTGCGGAGCATTAATTGTCCACTAAATGGTGCAAAATTGCAACGAAGCGAAACTGCTGAATGCTAGGATAGAGGAGCAACAAAAAAAAAAAAGATGTCTTTCAAATACAGATGAATGTGGCGAACATGGAAATATTCAAATATTCCGAAAGGGAAGCTTGTCCGCTGTCCAAAGGTCCAGCACTGAATAGATGAGTGAGTGGTTGGCAAATAAATTCAAATTAAAATGTTTTACGAACCACGCTCCGCTTGCGTATCAGATTGGATTGGGGTGGTCGGCGTGGGTGAAAGTGAGGGATGGCTGCGTGTCCTTTTGGCCGGGCTGAGGGCATTGTTCAGAGGCCGCCCGAATGAACCGTTTGGCAGGAAGAATTTTTGCCAATTATTTACTCTATTCATGTGATTCGACGATTCCAAACAATAGATCATACAGTGATTGTCTCTTCATGACACATGTGAGAGCTGAGTGGAATTGAGTTGCAGTCAGTTGCTGATTTTCAAACGATGATGACATTCAAGTTTAAGGTCCAACAAAGAGATGAAAGGGAGGTCCAGTTAGGGCAAATATGTTGAAGGGCTGTATTGAAAACATCAAGCGTTTTGCATTTGCATGAATATTTTGCATTGTTTCGAAGGAAGGTCGAAGGTTGTGTTACTAGAAAATTGGCTTATGCTAGCTCAAAGCACAGCCTGTGCAAAAATTTCAAATAGATGATTACAGACAACAAAGACAAAGCCTTGCTCAGAGAATCACAATAATAATGAAATTAAACCTATCTTCGAATAAATATCATAGTGCTTACATCTAAACAAGAAGCCGAGAATTAAATTGATTTATTTTTTACTAGTATAATTTTGTGCTATCACTATTTAAAGTGATTTTACACGATACTTTATAGTTCTCTTTGTCACCGCTCTTGTAGTTTATGTCATACTTTTATGCAATTTCATACATAAACAATAATTAAATCATTAGTCATAGATCAAGTAACAATTACTGGAATCTCTTTCTGAATAAAATTATACAGCTTTCAAATTAGAGTTTCACTTTCAAAAGCGGGTAGTCACTTTTTTGCTATTCATAGCCTTTAGATTCCAGGAAATTATAGCGGATTGTTTTTGTTTCCGAAATCTATATCTCTGACACGATCACTGTTATTAACAGGTGATATTCCCAACAAGCGAACTGAGTTTAAATATCGATCAACCAGCTTTAGAGTTATGCTTAATATCGGTAGATGGCCACCGGGAGGATCAGCGTTTCACACTGCGCTAGTTTGTAAACTATTTCGCAACCCTTTGATCTATTTCATTTGATATCAACTGCCATGTCAAGAGTCATGTGAAATTGTTAGCTAAAGGTAACTTTTCTACACGAAAGCATAGTTGAATAGTAAGTTTGAGGGCGCATTTCTTTGCTTCAATCCTTCTGTCATTACGAAAACGGGGGTAATTTTGTTTGCTCAAGTCATTACCTAAAGCTAAAACAGAACTGTCTACGAACCGTGTATCACATTAATTTCGCTTAACTGAGTAGTATACCGCATCGAAGTCCACAAGCAAATTGCATTTGTTTTCATTAAAATTGATCGGGTTCGAAGTGAAGTTTTTAATCTAGAACTACATAATTCTTCGAGGAAGTTCCATATTTAGCTATCGGATATTGTAGCTATTTTGATTCTACTGCTACTAAAGTCCTTAAATTTACATTGTAGATAAAATTTGTATTTTCTGGAATGTTTCAGTAGCTTTCCTCTGTATACCAGTTATTTGTTCTAACAGAAAGGATGTCAACTTTCTGTAGTAAGTACTAAAATCCCGTCATACTACTTATTTTGATCTTGGTTTACTGTTAACATAGTTATTTTGTTCAATGAAAGCTATGAAAAACTACTCTGAGTTTTCGAATTAAATTGTTCGAGTTATTTAGGATTTACCTTTTTTTTTAAGTTAAATTACGTCCTACAGCAACATATACAGGGGACCAATTTCAATACAGGGATCCAATTTCAAAAACCGAAAACATCGAGTGCGTCACGAAAATTGTCCACTTTCAAACGTTTTAAACTCAGTTAGTTTCCACCCGATTTCCGTCTTTTTGCAGCAATAGATTCGAAAATCACTCAAGCACCCGTCCAAATGCAGAAAATTGTAATCTGATTGTTCGAACTAGGGGAACTGCTACATTATTAATCTCAGCCCATATATTCATCTCTTACAACATGAAAACACAATTGAAAACAGGTAAAAACGCATATTTTCTTCTTAAACCAATCTGATAATCCATGGAATGGAATCTTCTTAGTTCACTTTAGATGTCTCATAAAGTATAATCCTCAAAAACTCACTAAAAAGCACTAAATTTGATATTATAGTTGGGCATCTGCACTCGAAAACTCATTTAATTTAATCACCTACGTCAGAAAACAAATTCCGCCTATTGTTCTATACGGCTACAATGGGACTCGTTCAGTAGCCAACCGAAATTTTTTTTTTATCACTAGCGGACCACTTTTTATTTTAATCACCAAACAAAATCACTCACTACACTAAGAATACTTCAATCTTTGAAATGTTCACCTCAAATTTCCTAAAACAAGCTTGAATTATCAGAAATATATGAAATGAATTCCAACAATTCCTAAATTTTAACTGTATGTATTTTCATCTGTTTTCACTGCGTTGAAGAAAATCAAAAGTTGCCAAATCAGTTTCTGTTAATTAGAAAGAATCATACTGAAAATGTTGAATTATTCCGACAAATTTGACATAAATCTACAGTTTTTTAGTGGTTACCTAGGTTACCAATTTTGCACGTAAACAACTGCAGCGGATATCTAGGTAACCTACTACGACGGGCTGCGGCTACGTTCATTCATGATAATGTGATTCTCTCATTTTTATCGTCGCGTCGTGAGATGAATAATTGAGCAGTGATTTAAGTTTTGAGATGGATATGGAAGCGTTGTGAAAAATGGTTTTGTTTTACAAAATTTAGGATAAGTCTAGCTAATTTTACTAAATATACAATGCTAAACGATTCCATAAGAGTACGTAAGCATATTTAGTTTATTTGTTCAATAATTCCGTCAATACTTGGTTTTTAATCCGTGCGATCTTCGTGAATATCGGCTTAATGAGATGAATAATGGAGTAGTTCCCCTACCTATTGTACTATTGAAAAATGTCAAGCCTTGTCGAAACGCAAATGTCGAGCTCTGATTGATCGTTCGATGCTTCTTTCCCTAACAAGGTCGACGAAATATACCTAGTTGACTAGAAATGCGCGCTTTGTGTTTTAGGTATCATTCATTCCATGACTGTACCGATATCACACGGATCTTGGTTGCTGATCGTGACGAAGAAAGAAAAGCCGGATTGCAATTTTGGCTGACCGCGCTGGGCGCGTTGATATTTAAGCATCTGTCTATCTGGCGGCTATGATGGAGTTTTCGGTAGCTGCAGAATTATTGGAAATGGCAGGCTGCTCTACTAGAGAAAACGGGAGAACTAGAATCATCGACGAGTGGTCAAACGAAACGATGATAATTGAACAAACTTGCCATTGTTGTTACTGTTGTGAAATATAATAGCACCTTTTGGTGTTCTACAATAATGTGATTGAAGTAGGTAAGATTTTTCATCATGTGCAACAAACGTAAGACTGCAAATTTCAGCATTTTCAAGGCAAGAAAAATTCAACATTGCCTCAAAAACGTGTTGGCGGCTCTGAGAAGGGCCGATTGTAATTTATACTTGTTCTCGTGTTGGATGGCAGCAGATAACAGAAATGCAGCACTTACACTATTGCGTTTTAAAATATCACAGCAGAGTTTAAACCTTCATACTCATGTCTACCGGTTGGTGAACGGCTGGGCAATGCGTACCAGCAGTACACCCGTACTAGTTGGCATAAAATAGACCTCAGTGTGGTCCATAGCATAATGCCCAGCAACTCCTATCCCTACCTTTACGTGGTACCGACTGGGATACGAGCAACCAAGGGAAGATCGGTTAACCGGTGGGAACTTGATCGTATGCTGACAGGAAAGGGGGAGTTGTTCTCCTTGGAGAGCAGCTTGCCAGAGCGTCTGTTGCCCAGGTCAGGGGCGGCTCAAACAGCGACTGATCCGGAGCGGACGGCTGAACTATGAAATGCGGTGTCTCGTCAGTTACACCCAAGACGGCAGCCCCGTCGCGAGACTCGGCATCGCAGCCCTAGTAAGGCAGCATGCTGAAAATAAAAATACTACGAACAATCCAGAGAATGATACGAATCGGAACAACCAGTATAGACCTAGGCAAACGAAAAAGGACAACGATTGGAAACTTGGTACTTGGAATGTTGGGACTCTGCTCGAACCGGCACGCGTGGGCATCTTGGCCAGAGAGCTACTGAAGGCAAAAGTGGAGGTAGCGCCATACAAGAGGTGCGTTGGCCTGAAACCGGGGAACGTGAATTCCGGGCGGTCGATCCGACCGCGGGAACTTCTTTTAAGTATCACATATACTACAGTGGCGACGATAGAGCGGAACGGGGCGTCGGTTTCGTACTACTTGGAAACCAAATGAAGCGTGTTATTAGGTGGAGGCCTATTAATGACCGTCTATGCGTATTAAGGATCAAGGGCAGATTCTTCAATTACAGCCTTATCAATGTGTACGCGCCAAAAAAACGATAAAACCGATGACGTAAAGGAGGAGTTCTGTGAGCTCCTCGAGAAAACGTATGGAGAGTGCCCACAACACGATATAAAGATCGTCATCGGAGATACGAACGCACAAGTCGGACGAGAGGAGTTCTTTCGTCCCGTGATTGGTAGGGAAAGCCTTCACTCTACCACCAACGACAACGGCTTGAGGCTAGTGAACTTCGCCGCGGCCAGGGGACTGGCCATCTGTAGCACCCATTTTGCACGTCTGAATATTCGGAAGCACACCTGGAGACAACCCAATGCACAGTGGGGCGACTGCATACAAATGCTGGCCAAGCAAAAAAATGACTTAAAATCATATAAAATACATGGTTTTTATATAATTTTGGGACGCTGAGTCCGAATTTGATATTATTTTTGCATGAAAATGCGTATTTTTGATGCCAGGGGAATTTTCATGTTTTTTATATATATTATATGAGGAAAACTTTACGTTGGTTTCAATATTTTTGAAGACGAAATGCATGATGCTTGAAAGACTTTCATATGTCATAAAAAACATAAAAATATTATTCAGTTATTGAGAAAATAAAAAAAAATCAATTAAAAAATATGCTTTGTGATGAAAATTACTTATGACTTTTTTTTTTCAAAGTGACTATATTACAATGCGTCTATTTATCGCATTCTTCTTTTCATTCACTTCTACCTTCATCTTCATTTTTGTGTTCATTTTTAATACAGTTATAATATCTTTAAAGAGAGTTTTCAAATTGCAGTTACTAACGTCAAAATAATAATTCCCTAGTTCCTCTGCAGAAATTAGCAGGCGATTTATTATGTCATGGTTTGTGTTTACACGATTGTTTTTACATTCGACTGGTATGATACAAAATTAAAACATGATTTTGGTACTCAGTGCTGGTGATCCAAAACATAAACAATGATTAGTTTTTGATACTGCGTTCAGTATCGGAATATTGATGAGTTAAACTTGTAAATATGAAAACAGTGTGATTAATCATACTGAGACATGTTTGAAAACATTGTTATCATCAGACGAATACAAGTTATTTGTTATTCTGTTGACTGTTTGCAGTGTACAACTTAAATTTACATTTTTAAAATCCGTCATGTGCCGAACACTCGTTGTTTCTCTTCGAACTTCTCTTCGGACTAGATGCAATTGCAAGCACTTTTTCCAAGCTATCTTTTAAAACTAGCGCCAATAGTGCCAAACCCTACCGTATAAACTTTAAACGCTGTTTCATGCAAAAAATACGTAATTTTTTGATTCCGCCTAATTTTTTTTGAGTATTACAATGAGATTATACATTATCCAATAATGAGAATTTATTCTCCACTATTTTACAGACAACTTTCCCTTAGACGTCATCAAGATTCAAGTTACCCTTGATTCTCCAGCAAATTTCGCAACATTGCATTTTTTTTCAAGAAAAACGCTAAAAAACACTGACTCAGTACACTTTAAAAAATCATAGAAAATTCAAATTTTATCATAATGCCCTAAAAATTTGAATTCTGAGACTTCAACAGTATACAACTATAGGAATATAATTGAAACGAAATTCGCATTTTCAATTTTGGGTCGATGGCTAGCGATTCCTCACTGTGCAATGGAGAGGCCTGCTCCCAGATCGACCACATGCTGATCGACGGCCGGCACTTCTCGGACGTCATAGATGTGCGGTCCTTTCGAGGGCCAAACATCGACTCGGATCACTATCTCGTGGTAGCACAGAACGGAAGATCATCTGTGATACGAAAACTGCTAAGTGCTCAGTGAATTTTGCAGCGCTCCCTAGGGGTGGAAAGAACGCTTTTTACACGGAAAATAAACAGAATTTATACTACTTTTATCAAAATCAATCAAACACACTGGTATAAATCTGTCGGCGAAAACATTACAGGTTAACCCTGCTAAGCATCTGTAAGAAGGAAAACACATTATTTCTAGGGGCTTGACAACTTTATTTCATGAAAAATATTTCGGTAATATTACACGATATTGGTCGATATATATATTAATATCTATCAATTTTTTTTATCACATTAACTTCCCAACCATAGCGTATAGGACACGGTGAAACGGTTTGATCAACAAGTAGGCACGAGTTGTGAATTGCTTCTAAAATAAATGAATATCAGTAGCAAGGTATGTGGCTTTACCGGATTTATAATTTGAATGCATCGAAATAGTATATTATAAGATGCGATGAATTTTGGTCATCGGTTGTTTTAATAAACATCTTTAGTCTTTGGCATTTTTTTTTGCAATATAGCCGATTGTACTTTTGACATACCGTTTTACTATGTTTCTATACACCAACATCACAACGACGATAATATGAATTCAAAGAGTTTTGATGTAACTAGAGGAGTGTCTGAAAATGCAACGATAAACACTTAGTAACAATGAATACAATCGAATTTTGCTCGTTGCACTAAATTCGTAGCCCAACTAGTAAAGGACTTTCACTCGTTGGGTTGAGCTATCTAGGCTGCAAGATGACACCGGTTGTTTCTTTTTGTTAGGATTACTAATCACCTATTGGGTTACGCAGTGTCTTGCCCCTAGCATCCTTCAAAACAGCTGACTCAGATACCGGCATAGATAATTGTAGAACTGTTCCTTTGTTGTTTTTCAGTAATCTACTCCTGTGAAAATAATCAGATTATTAACACGAGTTACATAAAGTGAGAGTCGCATCTTTTGTTTCAAGTCTCTAATTACCATCTCGTTTAGAGTCCTCGTAATGAATATTCATATATTACGTAACGTGAAATTTGGCAATTTTCAAAACCCCCATCAACTAAGTAACGCAAATTTGCATGGTGGCAGTGTAACACTTCGCTGGATACCTTTCCTCCACCTCTCCCCTGAGCGCGTTATGTATTATAGGAATGTTTCCATATATGAACGAACGCTAGGGGTAAGGCACTATTGATATACAATGGTGATTCGCTCACCGGTTGCTCCTTAGTCGGGGGTTTGTTAGTTGGGCTCTAATCCATCTAAAAAGCGCTCTTATGTCAAAATTGAACGTCATTCAAATGATGCAAGAAACCCGAAAAGTGAATAAATAATAAAATAAATTTTGACTTCTCGTACTTGAGTTTATTTGTCATTGATTGTTGATGGTTACCTTTGATTACTCGAAAAAAATGACATTGATTACTTCGGAGTAATCTCAGGTTACGACGCATTTCGAAACCCCTTGAAACGAACCTCTTGAGATCCTTTTTTAGTGTTCTGTAAGGTTGTCACTTTCGGTTGTCAGCAGGGATACCAGATTTGTCAGCAAAACGCTGATTTGTTTTGATTCGCAGGTATGTGCTTTTTTTTCAATCTCCATCCCGCATAATCAATAACCATAAACGGATGATAATCCATATGGTTTTACGATACCCCATACAGTCGAAACTATATCCCGAACTAGTTGTTAGGCACGTTTTATGGTTATTGATTATGCGGGATGGTTAACTACATTTTTTTCCCTATGACTTTCTCAAAATGTGTGCAGATTTTTACAGACTTCTGCCTGCTCGAGCGCATTTATTCGAATCACGATTAGATTTTTATCAGATTTCAAAAAAAAAGACTGCACAATGAAACCGGTACCTTTTACAATCGCATTATTCGTTGCCCTAGAAACTAACGTGGATTTACTTAACCGTATTCTACTTATTTTTATTTAAATGGCATGTCGCATGTCGCATCAATGAGTAGAAAATCTATATTCTCCAGAATGGACTAGAGTCAATCGGCAAAACATTTTATATAATCTAATAAGAGGATGAAACTAGTCATCGGCAAACATTTCATATAATCTAATAAGAGGATGAAACTAGTTTATAAATTTCATTTCCGAATAAAGATGTGATTCATTTATTATAAATATTCGGAAAATTTGCGTTAAAAAATCCATCTGTGCCATGATTTTTAAAAACTCAAAGTACTGTCTTGAGTTGAAAAAAAAACTAACGAGCTGCATTTTATATTCTAACAATTTTCAAAAATAACCGTCTATAACACATGGTACAATTGTAAATGGAAGAATTGCAACATTAACGGTTTAAAACGCACGATTTTTCAATAACATTAACTGTGGTTCGTGTTTCAAATCAACATTTGTCGATTACAATACCTTCGTTACACTATTCTAATATGACAAACTCCACAAATGTGAATAATTGCGATTTTTTCCAAAACGTTTTTGCATCGAACCTAATAGATTGTATTAAACGGGTTAAACTGTTGAAATAACCGTCAATTCAAAACATCGAATAAATTATGCCACATTATACCACTGGCAAAGCGGCATAAACGTATACGACAAATATATATTGCCCGAGAGCACAGAAAATTCAATTGTCATTTTTCAGTCCTTTTTGTGTGCACTTTCTGTTCGATCATATACCTGAAGTTGACCTTCCGTTCTGTGGTGGTAGGCAAGATTCGCGCCCGGTTGTCCAATGTATTTAAATCGAGATCGGCGAGGAAGATACATCTGGACATCCAGAGGTTATCAGCGGAAGGAGTTTCTGCAGAGTATACTCGGAAAGTTGATAGACGGATCGGTGAATCAGCTGGAGTGGACCTGAACGAGCAGTGGGGGCACATCCATGATGCGGTCAGCGAAACAGCGCGAGAGGTGATAGGCATGACAACGGGAACCACGCGTAGTGGGTGGTTCGATGCTGAGTGCCTAGAGGTGACGGAGGAGAAGAATCGAGCCTACGCCAACACGTTAGTAGCAGCTAATCGTGTAACGTGTCAGATGCGGGAGATATACCGGGAGGCAAGAGCTGCCCAAAAGAGGCTTCATCGCCGTAAGAAACGGAGAATTGCTTCACCAGGCACGACACGAGGAGCTTCTATAGAACGATCAACGGAATCAGGAACCGGACCGTGCCAGTACCTGCCATGTGCAATGACAGGGAGGGGAACCTGATTACCGATAAATCGCAGGTGGCCAGGCGTTGGAAGCAACATTTCGAACTTTTCAAAGTTGGGAGCGAGCGGCTGTGTAGTGCAATTCACGAGATTATCTTAAGGGTATGGTCTTAGGAACAACTACCTACGGACTGGTTGGAAGGACTCATATGCCCTATCTACAAGAAGGGACATAGACTCGAGTGTAGTAATTATCGAGGCATAACCCTCCTCAATTCCGCTTACAAAATTCTCTCCCGTATCCTGTTCCAGCGACTGAGGCCGTTGCAGGAAGCCTTTGTTGGAGAATACCAATGCGGTTTTCGAGTGGGGCGATCTTGTAGATGTTCACCAGATGTTCACCTTGAGACAGATCCTCGACAAGTTTCGAGAACACAACCTGCAGACACATCATCTGTTTATAGACTTTCGAGCGGCGTACGGTACAGTGAAACGAAACGAGCTATGGCAAATAATGCTAGAACATGGTTTCCCAACTAAACTGATTAAACTGATACGTGCGACGCTCGACGGTTTCACATCATGCGTCAGGACAGCGGGCGAATTTTCGGACGCGTTTGTGACGTTAGATGGTCTGAAGCAAGGTGACGGGCTCTCGAACTTGCTGTTCAACATAGCTTTGGAAGGTGCGATACGAAGAACAGGTGTGCAGAGGAGCGGCACCATCATCACTATGTCTCACATGCTTCTGGGCTTTGCGGACGACATTGATATAATTGGTGTTAACCGTTGAGCAGTTGAGGAGGCCTTTAGAAGGGAAGCTGCGAGAATTGGACTCACCATAAACACTGCCAAAACGAAGTACATGGTGGCTGGCAGAGAGCGTGGTAGTTCTACGGGTGTTGGTGCTGCGGTGGAGATGGATGGGGATACTTTCGAAGTGGTCGACGAATTTATTTATCTTGGTACTCTCGTGACATGTGACAACGAGGTGAGCCGCGAGGTGAAAAGGCGGATTGCGGCGGCGAATAGGGCTTATTACGGATTGCGTAGCCAGCTTAGGTCCCGTAGCCTACAGATCCGTACGAAATTTGCGCTCTATAGGACTCTGATCCTCCCGGTGGCGCTCTACGGACATGAATCGTGGACGTGGAAGGAGGCCGATCGACGAGCGCCTGGGGTCTTCGAGTGTAGAATCCTGCGATCAATACTCGGAGGCAAACTAGAGAACGGGGTGTGGCGCAGGCGCATGAATCACGAGCTGTACGAAGTATACAAACACACTGATATTGTCAAGCTGATGAAACACGACAGGTTACAGTGGGCTGGCCACGTAGCACGGATGGCGGATGAGCGACAGGCAAAGATAATATTTAGCAGAGAACCGGATAGAGGCCGACGACCTCGCACGCGCTGTATGTGTGCTGTCTACGAGGATGCCAGAGCAGCGGGTGTAAGGGGAGACTGGAGAGTAGCAGCCCAAGACCGAGTTTTGTGGAGACGTATTCTGGATTCGGCATAGGATCTTAACGATCTGTCGCCATAAAAGTAAAGTAAAGTACTCATGTCTACCATCGGCAATATCAAACACGCAACAACCTGCTTCTATTCGACACGGGGACGGGAACATTGTCTGCTCTCTAGCCGCAACACGACACGATACAATGTTATTTTGTTGCCTCTATGAGAGTTTTATCGCTCTTGCTCGACAGAATGTCCACAAGAAATCATTTTTCGTACATCCGTATTACGAAACGGAGACAAACTGTGGGAACTTTAAATTAAGGCGGGGCTATCCAGAAGACCAGAATAAAATGAGATTCAATATGTCAGAGCGGATATCGCACGCGATCAAGAAGCATTTATAATACAATACAATACAATTTCTTTCAATTTTCCATTTTTCTTCGAAAAACACATCGATTAGTGCACTTTTGACGTAGAATTACGTACTTAGGCAACGTATATCGGGGTACAAATTGTAAAACCGAAAACATCGAGAGCATTACGAAAATTGCCCACTTTCAAATGTTTTGAACTCAGTCAGTTTCAACGGATTTCGTTCATTATTAAAGCAAAATAAAATATGAAAAAATATACCGTTTCACACATTTAAATTGATAAACCCCAATCGAGTGTACTTCCAAACCTATTGCAAAAAGAATTATTGGCATAAGACAGGCTGTCGTAATTCTACGTTAACCTTGCGGTCATGTCTTATAAACAACCTCTTCCGCTAAAAAATTAAGAATTTAAGGAGAGAGGGGCAATCTTATATTATTGGGTATTTTAAGAGTGGCATATTGAATAAAATTAGTTAAAAAACAAAATGCCATGTGGAAAATTAAAATGCGTTTTTCGGAAAATCTCTGATTTGCTTCTACATTCAATCGTTATTTCGCTAATAGCTCTGTTTTGATAAGGAACATTCTAGATGAAGTTCGTTTGTACCTAGATTTGTTTACTAAAACATGAATAGTTTTACTAAAAATCTATTAAACGGTCGATTGAGCCAATCCCAACAGGCAATTTCCTCCAACATTGTTTTGGTAGAATCCGCTGGTGAGTAGATTTAAAGCAGCCGCTAATTGTAACGGAGCAGGCATTGTACTTGTGCAATTTGGGGTAACATGTTGTATTCAAACATATTATTGAGTGCTTCCAGGCTTATCTCAAAATGTTGACGAAACCTTGAAAAAAAATTTGTTTTTGCATCAGAAAATAACTTCTTTTGTTTCATTTAATGTGTGACGAGTACTAATATCTTCAGGTTGACTTTTTTGTATATTTATAACACCATTTTCAACATTAGAAGAATCTTTGGAAAACACATTTTTGCTTTCACAGATTAAAATTTTGTTTTAAAGACAAATCTGATTATGAACGTAAAAAAATACAAATCTCTAGACAAATCTGACTTTTATTTTCGGGTCAATGTTTGCTCGAAATCAACTGCAATGAAATGGGTGTGTTGAAAATAATACGTAATGCCGATCCTACCTCGAAACGAGTATAAATTTTCCCGATTCGAGTTACTCGAAGCAAAATGCGCAATGTCACCAGTCTTAATGTAGGGTATTTGTTTTAGTATTCATCTCATTAAGCCGACTTTTTCGGAGAATACACATATTAAACCCCAAATTTTCACGGAATTATTGAATAAAATAAACAAAATACGCTTACATGCTCTTAAAGAATCACCCAGCAATAGAAATATAGTAAACTTAGCTAATTTTATCCTGAATTTTGTAAGACAAACTTTTTTCCACAACGCTTCCATATCCATCTTAAAACTTGAATCACTGCTCAATTATTCTTCTCACGACGTTCCCATATTCATTTAGGTAACCACTGCCGTGCTGTCGGTTTATGTTGGAATAATTCAACATTTTCAGTATTATTTTTTCGTATTAACAGAAACTAATTTGGAAAACTTTGATTGTTTTCAACGCAGTAAAAACAGATGATAATACATACAGTTTGAAATTAAGATTTGTAGAAAATCATCTCATCTCCGTGGATGGGCTGCGGTCATATCACTATATCTTTAAAACTTCATTATTGAAATAAGAACATATCTGGCAATAATGCCACAAAAAATCGATATATTTTGTGGAGTCCTCATTTAAATTTTTGTTCAATAACACTGTGCTACAAATGAAAAAAAAAAATGCAAGAACTTCTGAAGTGACCTAGTGTAGGTTGTAGGTCTTGTTGAGTGTAACATTCGCTCTTACTAGAAATTTTCCAAACACCCCCAAAATCTGAAGTTATGGTCAAAATATGTTTTTTTGGACCTCAGCGCATATAATATTTTTTAACTCAGTCATTTGTCAACCGATTTTCAATATTAAAGCAGTTTTAAAAAGAAGACAAATAGAACTTTAAAAATATTTACAGGTTTGTTCTAATATCAATAAAACATGTTAAGTTATTTGAGTTTATATCTAATTTTTTAGACTTTTTCACGCAATTTTTCAATTAAATTTTAAACTTGCCGTCTATTTTTGTAAGAAACATACCACAAATACACTATAATTTCGAAAGTATCTTCAAAAATACGAATCAAATGAAAGCAGTTTTGTGGAAATCGGTTGATATTTGGCTAAGTTATATATTTTATTAAGAAAACCAAAATTTTTGGCTTTTATCGCACATTTATTTCACGGTACTAAAAATGATGAAAAAATGCAAGAACTTTTGATGTGACTTAGCGCGGGTTGTAGCTTTAGTCAAATGTTACTTGCGCATTTACTTGAAGTTTTTCAAACACCCTGAAAATTATAAGTTATGTTCAAAACCCTCTTTTTTACCTTTGCTCACATTTTTATGTTTAATACGGTTATTTTTCAACCGATTTTTTATAATTTGGCTGTTTTGGAAAGGCGAAAAATATAGCATTTGAAACATATAAATATGTCTAAAAAGTTTACCATTATGTGATGAATAGTTTTAAAATAAATAAGATGGTTTATGTTATTTTCAAATTTTTCCAAATTTATTCGCAATTTATTGAAAAATAACTAAATTAAACATAAAAATGTGAGCTAAGGTAAAAAACAGGATTTTGACCATAGCTAATAATTTTTGGGGTGTTTGAAAAACTTCAAGTAAACGCGCAAGTAACATTTGACTAAAGCTACAACCCACACTAAGTCACATCAAATGTTCTTGCATTTTTTCATCATTTGTAGCTCCGTGAAATAATTGCGCGATAGAAGCCAAAAATCTGGTTTTCTTAAAAAATATATAACTTAGCCAAATATCAACCGATTTTTACAAAACTACTTTCAATTGATTCGGAATTGAATAAACTTTTAAAATTTGAATATATGTGTGGTATGTTTTTCAAAAAAATAGACGGAAAATTGACAATTAAATTGAAAAATTGCGTGAAAAAGTCTAAAAAATTAGATTGAGGCTCAAATAACTCAACTTATTTTATTGGTATTAGAACAAACCTGTATATATTTTGAAAGTTCTATTTGTCTTATTTTTAAAACTGCTTTAATATTGAAAATCGGTTGATAAATGACTGAGTTAAAAAATATTATATGCGCTGGAGTCCAAAAATTCGTATTTTGATCATAACTTCAGATTTTCGGGGTGTTTGGAAAATTTCTAGTATGAGCGAATGTTACACTCAACAAGACCTACAACCTACACTAGGTCACTTCAGAAGTTCTAAATCGCTGTAGCACAGTGTAATGCTTCAATTTATTTATAGGTGTTACGTATTTTTGGCCAAAATTTAAAGAAAGTAGGGGTTTTCAACGAAAAACGGGAATTTGTTTGTAGTGACCTTATATGAACAATTCCTTAAAATTAAAGCCAAAGCTGAGATGGTCGTTAACACGTTTCTACATATTTCTGCACGCATAAGATGGAATAACCTTGTTTTTTTTCCACAACAGGAATATCATTGTTGGCAAAATGCCTGGAGTGTAAAACGTTTTGGTTGAATTTTCCCATACAGCCGTGCATTCCTAACACAGACATCAAAAAGGTAGATGAAACGATTCTGGAATTGCGGTACAGAGTTCGGACAACACCTTTAGTAAGAATATCGGAGGTGAAGTGGAAATCAAAATCAAATAAAACACGATACACGGCCTCGAGGAAAAATGCTACCAGTTACGCTTTCTCTCTTTTTTTTTGAACTCTTGATTACTGGACGCAGTAAAATTGAGTCGAGGGTCGAAATAGTACAGGTTTTGAGTTTTTGAAGTCTTTTTGTGTTGATATCAAAGTGTTTGTGTTGATATCAAAGTTATAACCAACAAGCATAAAACATGGTCCCCTTGTACTTTCAATATATGTTCTTAAATTGCTTGGAAAGCTTGACATAAACGATCGGTAAACTGCCAACATTTGTTAAAACCCTAAAACTCATGCATGCATTCAAATGTGTTTCGTCTAAATTCAGAGGTGGAGGAATGGTCTGCAACACAAGTAGTTCGTTGGTTTTGTGATACCTAGTTAAACAGGTTTAGTGTAAAGCGCCGCTATTTATGCTGTTCAAAACTTCAATTTTATTTATTTTCATCGTAGGTGTATCGTACGAAAAACAAAAAGATAACCTCATACTCATGTTTAAAAATATGCTGATGCCTTCTCCGTGTAGATGTTTATTCACGTTTTGAAACAAAATTATGAGTTTTTCGCTCATTCTATGCTTATCAATTATTGATAATTTCATTTTTACAATTTCATTATCATTGTTTAACAATTGAAAAAAGGAAAACAAAAAATGAACCATAGATGGGACAATTTTTTCTATGTCCAAATCACACCTTCTGTTCTTGTTCATTTTTCTCATCTACTTTAAAACTACACATGGCCCACTTCATTAACCCTGAAACGTTAATCATATTTTATATAGGGTATCGAACGTCTTCGTCAGTGGTTTTCTTCGGCCCCTTTTGCATAAGATTGCTGCAGAAAAACTGTCGAAGAAAACCACTGGCGAAGACGTTCGATACCCTATTTATATATTTTATTTATTATATTTATTATATCATAACAAAGTGGCTATGATTACCCGTAGACACACACAACGGTATGTAAACCACGAGTTTTCTAACCGCGACGTCATCTATATATGTATACACATAAATATCATTTTATACACGATCAATATAGGTCGTCCGACCACAAAGCTACCATTAATTAATTATCAAGTTACATATTTTTGAATTTTTTTAATCGCTTAAATATTCTCACACAAAGTTATCTCTTAGTAGGTAACTTGCTTGAAACTGAAACAGTTTATATGCATAGGTTAAACGTCAAATCAACATTGCAGATGATCCCATTCCATCCTAAAATTTACATGTGGTCCAAAAAAAGGTAATGTGTAACTGGTGATTTATCAGAAATTGTATTCTTCAAACGAACGTATCAAATCTACATCGAACTTATTGTTTAGAATTAGCTTTTCGATGTACAACTCCAATGACCAAAAATAACACTATATTAAAAAAAATACTTCTTAAGGAATCTGTTACGTCAGCCGCCGCACCAACGGCTACCACACAAAGATTTGCGAACAAACTGGCTGTAACATTAACATATTTCTCTCCGCTAACGTCTTCTGTTACTTCTTTGAAAGGTTCGTGAACAGTTATCCGACCTGTATTTAACAACGTATCGGGTGTATTAATTTGATTTTTACCTCTTATCTGTGAGAAATTCGAAACCGTTTTTGTAAGCGATTAAACCATTTTCAACATATCGAGACAAGAATTCCATCTTGTTTCCACATTTTTACATCAAAGCTTCTGATTTTCCCTCGGTTCGCCGAGCAAGCCGCAGTTCTTTCATAGCTGCTACATTGTGTTTAAAAGATCTAACAATTTCCTTAATTCCCTTGATTGTACCATTGTTTAATTTCTTCGCAAGTTTTAAAAATAACTAAATTGATTCTGTATGCAATACAAGAGAACCATTTCTCACTTCCAAAACAGACTATCACTACTGACATGTTGGCACCATTGTCTGTAGTTATTATCAAGCACAAATTTATCGCATGATCAAATTACATTTTCCGATCGAATAAAATCCGATGAAAACTAAACGAGTGAAAAGCAATTGAAATTGGGCATGGTTTCGTACCCTGTTAAAGTATTATATACGGGAAACAAACTTGTGTAATCTTCAATATACCTTCATGTATGTTGATATTTTCATTCAAACATTCTCTGATACTTTGTTGCTTTCGAGATGTCAGTATTTTCCGTGAATCAGGTGCATCTACAGTTGTAAATTTTTTGCTGTTCCAGCTATTGTGGGTAACTAAGCATTGCCGCTAAGGACGAGTGATTTATTTTTCAAATGTATTTTGAAATTCGACGTGTTGCGCTTGATTTCACTATTTTTTACAAGTTTTGCATTTAACACTCACTACATTGATTTTATTTTGATTGGGAAGAATCCTTAACTTCTTTGAAAATTGTATTTAAATTGCACTCATATTTTAAAATGATTTTTAATGGTAACGATTTAACACAAAGCCTTTTAATTCCAGCCGATTTGTAATTTCTTGATACTTTTATCATAAAAATTAAATTTAATGATTAGGGAAAAATAGTATAGAAAAAAAGACGTAGTTTTAAATGAAAATTCATTGATGCTAGTCTTAGATATAAATTACTCAAAATTGTAACAGATTTCATTCTTAGCGACGGATTGATACTGTCTTCAAATCAATCCTACCCTTCCGAATATAAGTGACACGCAGCAGCAGAGCATCACTGTCACTGAGCTCGGCAAATGGGGGATCAACTTTGGTTCTGTCAGTCATACCAGAGACGGCATTAAATTCAACACCGTACGCTATATGACACGGTTACAGCAATCGCACCAGATGTGACTTGATTTGATTGAAATTGTCTGCCGGTGACGACTTTCCACCAACCGTCGCCTAAAAGGGTACAAGTGCCGAGTCCCCACCCGCACTTGATTCTTTATCGTGCTGCAGCGGAGATGACGTTGTGACGCGTCACTTCTCACTCACGCACTTGACGGCGATGTACTTTACCTTGTTTCCGCGCGTTTCTATGACGATCACCATTTAAACCACCGAGAATTGATTACAATGTCAAACTATCGCAATCAATTAGTTGAGCTGAGTCGGGCTGGCGATACGGTTGCTTCACGTTTCACCCTCGCCCCTGTTCAATCATGGACCAAAACAAAATTTTTTTATCACGATTAGAAGGGGACGCAGCCACTGTCAGCGGACAAATATTTGATTAAAACATGATTGCAGTCGACGTTGGAAGAGAGAGAAAAAATGCGACCTATTATTGGTATGCAAATCTATGCAAATTGTGTTTATAATAGTGTCAATAAATTGTGAAAATTCGTAAATTATAAATAATAACACCGATAAGCAAGGACTTGGTGTGTTCGGTATGAACCAGGATTCTGGAAGAATGGAATGAAAGCAGGCAAGCACAGAGAAAGGTGGGGTGAAAAAGATTGTTTGCAATAAAATATTTTATTTCGGTTCATATTTTTTCCTATTTTAACCTCTGTTGCCTAGCATGCAGCTCATAGCGAAGCGAAGGACACAATTGGCCATCGGTGAACATATCGACTGCTCGTGCGACATTGTTATGCAAATTTGGCTACCAAACTTTGCTGGATTCAATTTAAGACGTTTTTATCTAATCTGAAAAAAATCTGTGCTGGTCGTAAACATTTGCGAAATATTTGCCCCATGATAACGGGCGCAGATAGGGGACTTACCATTAAACTGGTCAATGAGGTTTTCAGCATGCACAAAAATGTAGCGTTTTTGATTTGTCATAGAAGATGTTCTTAGTTTTCTTCGCTCTTTGGAGTAATAGTACTAGTACTACTATCACAGTCTGTGAGGAACCTAACGCCATCAGTCCTACGTTCTCCATTACAAATTCGTACTAATGATGTTATTTTTGTAGATGAGTGAGAGGTAAACACTTATATTTATCCCAATAACCTTGTATTTTCTCTCCGAAAGAGCATGTTGTATCTTGTTTCTATTTCCACTACTAGCTGACCCGGCAAACTTCGTCCCGCCTATTTTAGTGTTTGAATTATTAATTTTAACCATTTCAAACTCATTGATTCCTTGCGATTGGTTTATATCGTTTGAAATGATTGGTTTTATCGGAATGACAACATCCTCAACTTTTGGTTCTTGTACATGACCTCTATTCCGGATATATCGTCAGTTGAATTCAATACTGGCTCAAAATTTTGCAGTTTTAAGTTATTGATGGCAAACGATGCCAAATACTATAAAGTTTCATCTCACAAAGACCCGTTTTAAAATTCGCAATATTTCCAGAAATATAAGTAGATGTGCCTTTATTGCCTTAATCTAAAATATCCCTAAAAAGGGAGAAAAATGAGGTTACAATTCTTATGACATGCTTATTAGATGCACATGATAGACCCAAACAAATTCAATAAAAATGGGAAGTCTTTAAATTTGAAATTCTCACGAAAATGAATAAAGAAATTTAGGACGCAAATTTTCAAACGCGATTTTCTCGAAACTATGAATTTTGAGTTGTGCCAGTATTGAATTCAACTGACGATATATTGGGTGCATTTCAGTTATTTTCGTTGTTTTCCAGGAACTGAAAGTGGTCATCTTCTAATTCAAAATGGTGTCCAGGGTCAATGCTTGGCTTCTATACATCATTTCGATTACGGACATATCCATATGTAGTAGTGTTCGGTTATTTACGGCTGTCTCCCAGAAGTTGCCATTTTTCAATTCAAATTGGTGTCTGAGGTTAATTTTTAGTTCCTTGCATCATTCTGGATCCGGTGATACTCATATTGGGTGGTATTTGGTCACTTTGGGTTATTTTTCCGTAAGTCGCCATCTTGGATTTTAAAATGGCATTTGGAGATAATTTCTGGCCCCTGAGCGTCATTCTGTATAAGAAACACCCATATTGGGTGTTATTCGGTCATTTTCGGCTGTTTTTCAGAAACCGGATGTCACCATCTTCGAATTCAAAATGGTGTCTGAAGTCAATTTTCAGCTTCATTCTCGTTCCAGAGATACTTATATTGGGTAGTATTTGGTCACTTTAGGCTGTTTTCCGGACACCGGAAGTCGCCATCTTACAATTCAAAATGTTGTCTGAGGTTGGTAGGTCGATTTGTGGCTTCAGTGCATCATAACAATTCCGGAAATACGCATATTGAGTGGTATTTGGTCATTTGCCGCTGTTTTTCGGAAACCGGAAGTCGCCATCTTGGATTTCAAAATGGCATTTAGGGACAATTTCTGGCCTCCGTGCGTCAATCTGGTTAAAGAATTATTCATATTGGGTGGTAATTGATCATTTTCGGCTGTTTTCCAGATACCGGAAGTCGCCATCTTACAATTCGAAATGTTGTCTGAGGTCGATTTGTGGCTTCAGTGCATCATAACAATTCCGGAAATACCCATGTTGGGTGGTATTTGGTCATTTGTCGCTGTTTTTCAAAAACGGGAAGTCGCCATCTTGGATTTCGAAATGGTATTTGGAGACATGCCAGAAGAAGGAAGGGTGTCGATCCACTATGGACATATTTGTTACCTCTAAAAACATTCACCTACCAAATTTGGTTGTATTTGGTTGATTGGTTCTCGAGCTGTGCGAAATTCGTGTTTCATTTGTATGGGACCCCTCCCTTGTAGAAGAGGGAGGGGTGTCAAACCATTATGGATATATTTGTTACCCCTAAAAACATCCACCTACCAAATTTGGTTCTATTTACTTGGTTAGTTCTTGAGATGTGCAGAAATTTGTATTTCATTTGTATGGGACCCCTCCCTTCCAGAAGAGGGAAGGGTGTCGAATCAACATGGACAAATTTGCCACTCTCAAAAACATCCACATGCCAAATTTGGTTCCATTTGCTTGGTTAGTTTTCGAGATGTGCAGAAATTTGTGTTTCATTTGTATGGGACCCCTCCCTTACAGAAGAGAGAGGGGTCTCGAACTATCTTAATCACCTTTCCCGGCCCCTAAAACTCTTATATACAAAATTTCACGCCGATCGGCTCGGTAGTTTCCAAGCCTATATGAATCAGACAGACAGACAGAGCTGCATTTTTATATGTTTAGATATATATACACGGTGACAAAAAAGTCCGGTCACACTTTTTGTTAATGTTCAGGGAAGACATTTTAGAAAAAATAAAAGGTATCTTATTGCTAAAAGTTGAGATATTCCTTAAAAACTACGTATGTTTGAAGTTGACTTTCTGCATACAAAAAATTTAAAATACTCTTTTTAAAATTTATATATATTATACACTAGCTGACCCGGCAAACTTCGTCCCGCCTATTTTTGTGTTTAATTTAATAATTTTAAACATCCCAAATCTATTGATTTTTTGCGATTTGTGTATATCGTTTGAAATGATTGTTTTTATCGGAATGACAACAATCTCGACTTTAGCCGTTAGTACATACCCTATATTCCGGAAATACTCATATTGGGTGGTATTCAGTTATTTTCGTTCGTTTCGTTTTTCAGAAACTGAAAGCGGTCATCTTGGAATTCAAAATGATGTTCAGGGTCAATACTTGGCTTTTATACATTATTTCGATTACGGAAATAGCCCTATGTAGTAGTATTCGGCTGTTTCCCAGAAGTTGCCATCTTATAATTCAAAATGGTGTCTGAGGTCAATTTTTAGCTCGTTGCATCATTCTGGTTTAAGAAATACTCATATTGGGTGGTATTTGGTCACTTTATGCTATTTTTCAGAAACCGGTAGTCGCCATCCTGGATTTTAGAATGCCATTTGGAGACAATTTCTGGCTCCTGAGCGTCATTCGGGTTTAAGAAACACCCGTAATAGGTGTTATTTGATCTTTTTCGGCTGTTTCCAGAAACTGGAAGTCACCATCTTAGAATTCAAAATAGTGTTTATGGTCGATTCTAGCTCCTGTGTATCATTCTGGTTCCAAAGAATCTCATATTGGATGGAAATCGGTCATTTTTGGCTGTTTTCCAGAAACCGGAAGTCACCATCTTGGATTTCAAAATGGCATTTGGAGACAATTTCTGGCCTCTGAGCGTTATTTCACCCATATTGGGTAGTATTTGGTAATTTTCGGCTGTTTTCCAAAAACGGGAAGTCACCATCTTACAATTCAAAATGATGTCTGAGGTCGATTTGTAGTTTCAGTGCATCATAAAAATTCTGGAAATACTCAGATTGGGTGGTATTTGGTCATTTGCCGCTGTTTTTCGGAAACCGGAAGTCGCCATATTGGTCTTCAAAATGGCATTTGGAGACAATTTCTGGCCTCTGAGCGTCATTCTTGTTAAAGAAACACTCATATTGGGTGGTATTTGGTCATTTGCCGCTGTTTTCCAGAGACCGGAAGTCGCCATCTTACAATTCAATGTGTTGTCTCAGGTCGATTTGTGGCTTCAGTGCATCATAAAAATTCCGGAAATACTCTTGTTGGGTGGTACTTGGTCATTTGCCGCTATTTTTCAGAAACCGGAAATCGCCATCTTGGATTTCAAAATGGTATGTATATGGAGACATGCCAGAAGAAGGTAGGATGTCAAACCATTACGGACATGTTTGTTACACCTAAAAACATTCACCTGTCAAATTTGGTTGTATTTGCTTGATTGGTTCTCGAGCTGTGCGAAATTTGTGTTTCATTTGTGTGGGAACCCTTCCTTATAGAAGAAGGAGGGGTATCAAACCATTATGGATATAATTGTTACCCCTAGAAACATCCACGCGCCAAATTTGGTTCCATTTACTTGGTTGGTTCTTGAGATATGCAGAAATTTGTATTTCATTTGTATGGAACCCCTTCCTTCCAGAAAAGGGAAGGGTGTTGAACCAATATGGTCATATTTGTCACTTCTTAAAACATCCACATGCCAAATATGGTTCCATTTGTTAGGTTAGTTTTCGAGATGTGCATGAATTTGTGTTTCATTTGTATGGGACCCCTCCCTTCCAGATGAAGGAGGGGTCTCAAACTATCTTAGTCACCTTTCTTGGCCCCTAAAACCCCTATATACAAAATTTCACGCCGATCGGTCCAGTAGTTTCCAAGCCTATATGAATCAGACAGACAGACAGAGCTGCATTTTTATATGTTCAGATGTGCAAACATAAGACAGTGAAACCACGGTGCTCCCACAGACCGTTATTATAAAAAAAAAGCACCAAAGAATATGAGTACACCATTCGATTCGATTTGACGTCCAGAATCTCTGGTCAAAATTTCAAAATCATCGTACGGTACATTTTTGAGTAATGCCCTTTCGAAGGTCGTAAGGTACAAAAAAGAAATATAAAAACGACGAAATACTCAATGTAAAGCACGTTTTAGATTTGACTATGAAAAATTGATTTTATGTACTCAATGTCTTCAGCAAAATTGTTTCGTACATTAAGACCTTACTTTTGGTGTTTTAGGTTTTTCTATCAATCCACCTAACAGTAAGATAAAAAAAAATATTTTTTCTAATTTTCAATATACCGGATTGCTTCCTTCAGCAAAGTTGTGGAAAATTTTAAAAGAAAAACAATTGCTGAATACTGCGATGTCCTATCTGTACGTTGAAAACGACAAAATAGAGTTTTTTTGTGGAACACCCCTCCTTAAAATCAGTTTTTTGTTTATAATTTTTTCTGTGAATATCAAAACAATAAATTTTACAAAGTCTTGAGGAAAGCTCAGTTGAATGCGTAAATTCTTAGAACATTTTGCATTATTTTGACCATTACAGACGAAATTATAGACAAAAAACTGATTTCAAGTAGGGGTGTTCCACAAAAAAACTCTATTTTGTCGTGTTCAACGTACAAATAGGACATCGCAGTATTCAGCGATTGTTTTTCTTTTAAAATTTTTCACAACTTTGCTGAAGGAAGCAACCCGGTATATTTAAAATTAGAAAAAATATTTTTTTTATCTAACTACTAGGGGGATTGATCGAAAAACCTAAAATGCCAAAAGTAAGGCCTTGTTCTATGAAACAATTTTGCTGAAGACATTGAGTACATAAAATCAATTTTTCATAGTCAAATCTAGAACGGTCACGATTTTTCGAATTTAGACCACTGTGCACTGTGGAATTTTCAAATAAATCTTTCCACCAATTGTAAATGTCTTGAAATATAATATTTGGAATGTGTAGAAACTATTTTGGAAGTTGTTTCATAACATTGTGGCTAAAAAACGTGCTTTACATTGAGTATTTCGTCGTTTTTATATCACTTTTTTGTACTTCACGACCTTCGAAAGGGCATTACTCAAAAATGTACCGTACGACGATTTTGAAATTTTGACCAGAGATTCTGGATGTTATAACGAATCGAATGGTGTACTCAGATTCTTTGGTGCATTTTTCTTATATTAACGGTCTGTGGGAGCACCGTGAAACGTTTCGGCCTAACAGTGGCTGCAAATTTTAAGCAAAATATTTTTTAGTTTTCAAATTGATTATTTCATCTGTTTGATTTGATAATTTACTATTGTGTGTAGTGAAAAAAAAAGGACGTAGAACTACATAAAGTTGTTTGTCACATTGCTTGCATTGTTGTATTCGAGAGTGAATAATAACAATAACTTTTATCCAACATAATTAAAATAACTCTCTTGAAATAATGTGACGACACCGAAAAGATTCTAATTAGCATCTGAAATCATTTTAAAATTAAAGATATTGACTTCCGGCTCATGAAAAACAGCCAATGATGGCCAAATGCCAGCTTATATGAGTTTTTTCGGAACCGGGATGATATTATTGGGCCATGGATATTTTCGAGACCTCCACAACATACTGTAAGAACGAATGAAATTCGTTGAAAAATAGCTACCTTAGAAGCCTTTTCTTTTTTTTCCGTGTGGACTCATCACTGCGACCAGAAACATTTGAGAAGCATTGTAAATTGGAAATATTTATTACTATTCCAATTTTAGATTTTTATTTTACACCTCCTTCTATGTAGCGGAACTTCCTGGGAGACGTGGTTTTCTCTCGAGGAGTTAAATTGCTACCGAATTTTAAATTGCACGTTAAAATGCAGCATAACTCAACAGCTTTCACTTCACTTCACTTTCGGCTCTGGTATAAAACAATAAAATCTCCAATCATTTATTTGTTTTGTCCTGAAAAGGACAATGCTTGTTCAATTTAAATTTGAATACAAATTGCTAATCGCATCTCTGTGCTACTCCCCGACAGTGGGACTACCACTGCCTGTTAAATTATGGTAATTAGTTAAATTATGGTTAAAACATCCGTTAATAAAATGATCAATTTGAGCAGAAGCTTATAACATATAACTTAAGGATGAATTCTCGGTTAACTAGGTTTAATATTATGTCAACCGTGTCAGGAAAAGCAAGCATTAAGCGACCAAGCGACTGTTTCTAGATTTTCATTTTACATCCCTATGTAGTCGATCTTCTGAAGATCAAAATATAGAATCATAAGTTACTGCAAATTTGACCTTAATTGTATTGAAACTGAAATGAAATGTTACTGAAACTGACCTAAAACTAACGGAAACAAAATTGCAACCGTACTGAAATGGAACTAAAGCGGTCAATTTTTCGACGAACCCGCTTTCTCACCACCTTGGTGACTGCTGGCGTACTCGGTCTTATATGCTGTTGCTATTGCGAAAGCCAAACTGAAATTGAACGTAGACGATGGTCGTGAACTGCTTTCATGCATGACATGAACAGAATGTTGAGGCCGATTCTTTTCACTCCTTTTGCACTGCAAGGAAGAAGACGGTATCACACACGAAACGCGTTTAACTTTTTAATATCTGTGCTGGAGAATTGTGTACTCTTCGACGAATCTTGTACTAAGAGAGCTAGAGGCTTGTTTTGCGTGATGAAGATTTACCTGGATGCAGCCGGAGCTGCTCAGTGAGTGTAGTATCCGCCTGTGATTGAATCGGAGGATCTAGCTCTCATCAGACGGTTGCCTCCAGCGTAGCTGAAATCGGTTTTTTAATTCCAGAAGTTCGTGGGTTTGGGAAGTGGGAGGTTTTAAGATACAGTGCTTTTTCGATTTTATCACGGTCCAAAAAAAATTTGGTGAAACCGTGAATTTAGCGAAATGATGAAAAATGATTTTGTTGTGTTGGATTAAATTGAAATTTATGATATTTTGAGTGAAATGATACACTTTCATAGTTGAATGGAATAAAAGTTCAAGATACAAATAAATAAACAAGAAAAAGTTAGTTTATGATATTTCTCTCCATTGAATTTTCGCGGACCTTCTCACGGCTATTATACATGCAATCAATCAATATGATTTGTACTGCAAATTCTTTAGCATAGCTAGCAGAGTCTAATGCTTGTTTATGTGAAGTTGTGAAACGGCTAGATTTTATAATTTTTAAATCCAATAATTTTAAATTCCAATCCATCCATTTGAGTTGTAAACAGATGTTCTTGCTCAGCTGCTCGAATAATACGTAATTTTTGCATCAAAGTCAATAAAATACGTCTTACACAGTTCATTTTTCTCAAAACTATGACATAAATTATTTGTAACAGATCAGACACATGGTTGCCTCAGAAAATTGATCAAATAAACTGAGTACATAAAACTATACACATGCAAGGACACAAGGCACAAGTGAAAATGATGTTTCGAATACATCAGTGCGTCTTGAACTGTCCTACAGATCAGACGTTTTTTCGGTTGCTTGTGGACTGGTCTTTGACTGCCTATAGCTTCAAAGTTTGTGTTTTGTCAGTGTGTCTTTTAAAGACTACCTGAAAGTTATTTCCCATCAGTCTTTCTCAAGACTACCTACTTTTGAATTTAACATTTGTTTTAACTTTTTTCGTATCACCTGAAATGGCTGGACGAAAAAAGAAACCTCGCATCGCTGCGGGGAGGAAAAGAGAGGCATCTCTTTCTGACACATCGAGTGTCTGTAGTGACAATCCTTTTGATATTTTGCCTGAGCAAGAAGCTGGTGAAATGGAAGTTATTAATAATGAAACTATACAAAATATAAAATCTTTAAAAAAGGAGAAAGTTCCACCTATTGTGGTAACTATTTCTTCTGAATTTAATATATTCAAAAAGGAACTTTCAACGTTTGTTTCTGACGTTAAAGTTACCTATCAGATTGGCCGTAGAGGTGAATGCCGCTTATTAGCCGACTCAGTAAAGGGTCGTGATCGTCTTGTTCAGTATTTAACTGACAAGATGTACAAATTTTTTACATACGACACCAAGAACGCCAAGCCGTTCAAGGTTGTCTTGAAAGGTCTCACCAACGATCAAACCGTTGATGAGATCAAACTTACTTTAACAGAATTACTTGGCATAGCCCCTACCCAAGTAATTCTAATGAAACAAAAATCACGAGGCGAAAACAGTCAGAGAACTGGAATTTCCCTTGTTAATTATTTAATTCATTTTAACCGCAATGAGGTTAACAACTTAAAATTTTTTGAAAAGGCACATGCTTTGTATAATGTGCGTGTAAAGTGGGAAATTTATAGGAAGTATGGCGGAGGTGAAAAGCATATCACCCAATGCCGTACTTGCCAACGTTATGGCCATGGTTCCAAATTCTGTAACATGGACCAAAAATGTCTTAATTGTGGAGACTCTTCTCACAAAAAGGACACATGTCCTGTGAAAGAGAGTAAAAATTTTCGCTGTGCGAATTGTAACGGCAACCATATGTCAAATTTTTATCAATGCCCAGTCCGTTTAGCAATTGTTAAGGCAAGGCAAGGTAAACAAAATCCAAAACAAACTTCAAAACAAAATTCTCCAAGCGTACCAGTGACGCATAGTTTACCTACTCCTTTGCATACCCGTTTAACATATGCACAGGTTACAGGTAGTTCGAACAGTCTACCGCCTAATGTTGGTAGTTCGAAAATGACCGCTAACATGGGTAAGCAAAACACGCTAGAAAATAATTGTACACCTATTACCCCAGCTAATATTGCTACCGAAAATATTTTTTCTAATGTCAACTGCCTGGGGCCTATTACGGCAGGTAAACTTACTTTTTTGCAACAGGCAATGTTCGATCTTATGAACGCCATGTTGCAGGCAAAATCAATGTTTGAAGCCATTCAAATAGGCACAAATTTTACTATTAAAATTGTTTCTAATTTAAAATTTAGCAATGATTTTAAATAAAACAATTAAAATATTAAATTGGAATGCTCGCTCATTGAAGGCCAATGAGAATGAGCTTTTTAATTTTTTAACAGTAAATAATGTGCATATTGCAATTATTACTGAAACATTTTTGAAACCTATCATAAAATTAAAATATGATCCCAATTACGTGGTTCATAGATATGATAGGATTCAGGGTTCCGGCGGTGGAGTTGCAATTGTTATTCATCGCCGAATCAAACATCGTGCTCTTCCCCATCTTGAGACGAAAGTTATTGAAACTTTGGGAATTGAAGTTCAAACTGAACTTGGGATTTTATTCATTGCCGCAGCATATTTACCATTTCAATGCACACGCGAGCTCAAAAATTATTTTAAAAGTGATTTACAAAAACTCACCAGAAATCGTTCGAAATTTTTCATAATCGGCGATTTTAACGCTAAACATCGTTCATGGAATAATTCTCAAAGCAATTCCAATGGCAAAATTTTATTCAATGATTGTTCTTCAGGATACTATTCTATTTTGTCTCCGAATAGTCCTACATGCTTTTCTTCTGTAAGAAACCCTTCAACAATTGATTTGGTGCTGACAGATCAAAGTCATGTATGTAGTGATTTGATCACACATGCTGACTTTGATTCTGACCATCTTCCAATAACTTTTTCTTTATCACATGAATCAGTTTTAAACCCTATGAGCTCTGTTTTTAATTATAACAAAGCTAATTGGGAAAGATACAAAAATTATATTGAGAGAAATTTCAATAATGAGCTTGATTTGCAAAACGAAGTGAATATTGATTCCGCTTTGGAAGCATTAAAATGTGCAATTGTTGATGCCAGAAATTATTCTGTTCCAAAGGCTCAAGTGAAATTTGATTCACCAATAATTGACGAAAATCTTCAACTTCTAATTCGTTTGAAAAATGTCCGCAGACGTCAATATCAACGTTCTCGTGACCCTGTTTTTAAAACTATTTATAAAGATTTACAGAAAGAGATTAAACATAGATTTACTCTTCTGAGAAATCAAAATTTTGAAACTAAAGTTGAAAAATTGAAACCATATTCAAAACCATTTTGGAAGCTGTCGAAGATTCTTAAGAAACCTTCAAAGCCTATTCCAGTTTTAAAAGATGGTGAACGTTTTCTTGTATCCAATGAACAAAAGGCTCAAAGACTTGCTCAGCAGTTTGAGAGTGTTCATAACTCAAATTTGAATTTTGTGAGTCCAATTGAAAATGAAGTCACACGTCAATTTGATTTAATTTCTTCCCAGAATTTTTTACCTGCAGAAATAATTGAAACTAACTTGAATGAGATTAAATCAATTATTAAAAATTTCAAAAATATGAAAGCACCTGGTGACGATGGAATCTTTAATATACTAATCAAACATCTCCCTGAGAGCACAATGGAATTTTTAGTAAAAATTTTCAATTGCTGCTTCAAAATTGCATATTTTCCCAAATTATGGAAAAATGCAAAAATTACTCCAATTTTAAAGCCGGATAAGAATCTAGCTGAGGTTTCAAGTTATCGACCAATCAGTTTGCTTTCTTCAATAAGTAAACTGTTTGAGAGAATTATTCTTAACAGAATGATGTCACACATCAACGAAAATTCAATTTTTGCAAATGAACAGTTTGGATTTCGCCATGGGCATTCCACAACTCATCAATTGCTCCGAGTTACTAATATGATACGAGCTAACAAATCTGAAGGTTATTCCACTGGAGCTGCTCTTTTAGACATAGAAAAAGCATTCGACAGTGTTTGGCATAAAGGTTTGATTGCGAAATTGCAAACTTTTAATTTTCCAATTTTCCTAATCAAAATTTTAAAAAATTATCTTACTGACCGAACTCTGCAGGTTGTCTATCAGAATTCCAAATCTGATAGATTTCCTGTCAGAGCAGGTGTACCTCAAGGTTCAGTCTTGGGTCCAGTCCTGTACAACATATTCACTTCAGATCTTCCTGAGTTGCCTCTAGGATGCACAAAGTCATTGTTCTGCGATGACACAAGCATTTCCGTAAAAGGAAAAAGTCTTCGTGTCATATGCAGTCGATTGCAGAAAAGTTTAGATATTTTTTCTTCCTACTTGCAAAAGTGGAAAATCTCTCCCAATGCTTCTAAAACTCAAATGATAATTTTTCCGCATAAGCCTAGGGCTTCTTTCCTCAAGCCAAACAATAATCACGTTGTCAAGATGAATGGGGTTATTTTAAGTTGGTCCGACAAGGTTAAGTACTTGGGACTAATTTATGATAAAAAACTTATTTTCAAAGAGCACATTGAGAGTATACAAGCCAAGTGCATCAAATATACGAGATGTTTATATCCTCTCATTAACAGGAATTCTAAACTTTGTTTAAAGAACAAACTTTTGATTTACAAACAAATTTTTAGACCAGCAATGTTTTATGCTGTACCGATCTGGTCAAGTTGCTGTTCAACAAGGAAGAAAACGCTCCAAAGGATTCAGAATAAAATTCTGAAAATGATTTTGAAGCGTCCTCCTTGGTTTGGAACACTCGAATTACATAGACTTACTGGTGTTGAACCATTAGAAGCTATGTCAAATAAAATTATTAACAATTTTCGACAAAAATCGTTGCAATCCTCAATTGCTACGATAAGCTCTCTTTATAGCCAATAAGTTAGCATTTAAGTTAGTTGTAAGTTTACTTCCCCTCTTCCGACAAGTAGGTTTAAATCCCTACGAATGATAAGTCCTAATTGCGAAAGCAAACAAATCCTAACAATTAAAATTACAAATATCTAACAGTGTTGAGAAGTCACCATTTGTGATTGGACACACATACTCATTATTTACTAATATTTATCATAAATACTTAAGCTACTAACAAATCCCCCCCATTAAAAAGAAAATAAAAAAAAAAAAAAATGTTTCGAATACATTTTCTGCAACTAAAAATATATTATTGTTGATTTAAAGCTTTTTTGAAAAAATCGTGATAAAAACGAAAAAAACGTGAGAAAATCGAGCGTGAATTTGGCGAGTGGTGATAAAAACGACTGCTGATAAAAGCGAAAAAGCACTGTATTGCTAAACCTCTGCTGATGCATTGAACAAGTGTTGATGAAGGAGCTAGACATTCTCCACGTGTTGACACTCCATTAGGCATACAAACGGTGCTATTCTGGTCTTGGGGTGCTATATTCCGATTCAGAACTCGACCTTTTGTTTATTATACACAGACTTCGCAGCCAATTGTTTAGTGTACAGGATAATTGCGGGGCTAACGCTGCGATCCTACTGACACTAACAGTTTCTCCCGAGCCGGCACTCGAACCTACGACGACTGGCTTGTTAGGCCAGCATCGTACCTCAAGACCAGTTGGGAGGGTACTGTGTGTTCTTAAAGATAGCGATGTCGATGTTTCTGAAGTGTGCTCCCAGCAGTTTCTATAAAATCTCGTGCAACAGTACTATTCTTAATTTTTTTTATCGACCTTATCTTGAACCATCTTGCAAGTTACAGGGGAGTATAACGTGCTTTGAGGACCATACCTAAATCAAGGACTGAGGGCTGCTTCTCGTAGTAATTCTTCACTCAGATCAGGTAATAAAAAACCGGGGAATGCTACAATAGGTCTAATGAAAGATCGCGGTAGCAAAACCCAAAAAAAGGAGCAGCTCAAAACGGCGTCTACACTCCAGGTTATCGACGGCGAGACAGGCGGTTGGTGCGCAGGCTTTGCAAACAGTAAAACACTCACAAGTAATGAGCGAGGAACAAAAAAATTCAGACTGGAACAATCAGCACAGACCCAAGCAATGAAAACGGACTAAAGATTGGAAACTCATGACGATAAACTACCGATCTCTCATTTTCCAAGGCAGCAGACGAGTGCTCTCCGTAGTTTTAAAATTCTTAGGTTGGACGTCGTAGCACTGCAGGAAGTGTGATGGAAAAGCTCAATGCTAAGTACTTCCCGGATGGTCAAGCCATCTACCAAAGCTGCGACAACACACGTGAGTTGGGGACAGCTTTTATAGTGATGTGCGAGATGCGGAAACGGATGATTGCATTAGCATCATAAGCGGGTAGCCCTCACCTCGGAAGTACCGAAGACGACAAGGATGAATCCTACACGCAGGTAGAGTGTGAGTACGAAAGCAAAGTAAAGCAAAGTCCTGATGCTACGTTCCGATTCCTTCTGTTTATTATACAAAGACTTCGCAGCCAACTGTTTAGTGTACAGGACGATTGCGGGGCTAGCGCTACAATCCTACTGACACTTACAGTCTCTCCCGAGCCAAGACTCGAAACCACTGCCCAAAACATGATATCAAGATCGTCATTGGAGATTTCAACGCGCATCATCTGACCAACGAAGTGGGCCTAAGACTTATCGACTTTGCCGCCTCCAAGAATATGGCCGTGCCTAGTACCTGCTTCCAGCACAACCTCCTATACAAGTACACCTGGAGGTCACCAAATCAGACAGAAACACAGATCGACCACATTCTGATTGATTCAGAATGTAGTAAGACACAGTCAGAAGAGCATGCGGCGAGCTCAAATTTTCCGCCGCCTGTAGGAAGAAGATGCAACGTATCCCGCAGAGGCTTTGTGCCGTGAGCCGAAATGTGCCGGGATGAAGATGGTAGTATTCTGACGGAAAATCGCGAGGTGACCAATAGGTGGAAGCAGCACTTCGACGGACACATAAATTGCACCCAGGCAGGAGACCATGGCGGCGGAGAAAGCGATCCCGCCGGTGCGACAATTATAGAAGATGTGCCAGCCCCAACGATAGGGAAGTTAAGGATGCCATCAAGCAGCTGAAAACAATAAATCGGCTGGGAAGGATGGCCTCGGAGCCACCTGTTTGCACTGGGTGATTGCAAGAGTTTGGGATACAGGGGTTTTTTGCCCTATCCATTAAAAGGAGACAAACTGGACTGTGGGAACTATTGGACTGTGGATATAACTTTCCCAAATCAATTTTCGCCTAATCGCTAATGTCCACAGTCCATACAATTTTTTCAGAATTTATATGGACAGTTGTCCACGGAGGGGGAGGGGGTGGGTCAAAATCGTTAAAAATCTGTCCACGTGGTATGTGGATGACCCCTTAGATCGTTAAGACCATCAAGAAGAAAATGTTCTGAGCAAACCGCATACTGAGCTGTAGAAGATCGTCGAAAAGAGATCGTATCGCCCAGTCTCGTGAAAATTTGTTGTTCACGAAAGCCTCAACACCTCTATTCTGTTTTGCCAGATAAACTTGATTTACAGGACAGGAAATCCCCACTTGCACAAGATGATATGCAAAAGACGCCTTTCTCGCTTCTGAGCAGTGATGGAAACGAAACGAATATGATGCAATCATCGTTTAATCTCCACTTGTACACATCATGAAGTGTTACAGACCGCGACTAAACTTGAATCCTCTCAACCCATAATGAAATGATGATATAGTGCATAGGTTTCAGGAAGAAAACAAACACATGACTAGACTACATCAGAGAAGTGATTCGCTCGGTGCGTATGTCTCTCCGGTAGTTAAGGGAAAAAAGAATAGGAACAGGAGAATATCTTGTCGCCTGAACAGCAGCAGAGGTGTGATGCGGAGAGAGGAAAGGAAGGGACTTCTTTGGCAGCGGTTGAATTTAAGCAAGAGTACACACTTTATCCAAAAAAAGTCGTTCGGTAATTTTTTTTTTACAATAATCCATCGGTAAAGTGTAATAATACCGGTATTCCTGCAAAAAAGCATCAAATTAACGACTGTTCTGTAAGATCTGTAAGTTTTACCAAAATTCTGTTAACTGTTACCGAAATATTTGCTTAATTTTACATTTACCGAAATTTGTATAACTTTTTACCAAACAACCTGTAAAAATGCCAAATTACGAATGTGGTGGCCATTTTTCTCATACGTGCAACCGTGCAAGACGCGAATAATTTCTACTGGTGCTGCTGATTTGTTTTAATTGTTGTTGTGTGTAAACATGGGATATTTATAATTTGGAAAGTGTTAATGGATGTACGAGTCGCTAACATTTTTCGTAAGTGATCTGGTTTATTTAGTTTGATTTTAGACGGTACCGGCAGGCTCATTTATAACCGAGTTTTCTGCCACCGGTATTTTTCACAGGTGCGTTCGGTATTTTTGTTCATTTTTAAAGTTTCTTTTGGTAAATTTTACTGGCTGCTCGGTTTGGAACATTACCAAAAAGCTGCGAAAATTACCGACCACTCGGTTGGTGGTTTCACAAACTGTTCGGTAATTTTCGAAGATTTCACCGAACGTTCAGCTGTTGAGATTCCGGTAAAATTTTACCGCATTCGGTGTTTTATTTTAAGTGTGTAAGAGAGCATACATTGTCATTTTCTTTTTTTTCTGACGAAAAATCACATTCAAGAGTAAAATGAATAAAAATATAACAAGATCTGATCGCTCTGTGTAACAGAGACGAGTAACTTTATAAACCGAGTTGTGCACATTGATGTCGTTTTCGTTTTCGCGGTGGAGCTACACTTTTTCCGGACTATACTCTGCAACTTCAAATAAAACATTTTCAGTGTAGTTGCATTGGTATGCGTAATAATGGGATAGCTGTCAATTCGTTTTGTTTTGGTCATTATCGCCATCGTCATTTTGTCTCGTTTCCATTTCATATGTCCTTATCGCAAATGTGTTGAATAAAAATTTACCTGACACTTTACCACGTGAAACGAGAACCAAGAAAAAAAACACTTTTTACACATACGTGTGAATGTGTTGGTAACTTCCTACAGGAAAAGGGTAGTCAGAGACAGAAAAAGTGTAGTCCAGAAAGTCAAATAAAACATTTACGGTGTCAAAAGTGTCGTTTGAGTGTAGCTACACCGCGAAAACGAAAACGACATGAGAACCACTTGTTGTGGTGTACACTAATGAATAGAAATATATCGTGAAGAGGAAAGCAAAGAGAGTGCACCGGTACCGATACTTTGTTTTTTGCATACTGATGACGATATCAACGCATCTTAGCGGTGTTTTTTTCCTTCGATGTCTCTGAGTAAACCTTCTGATGACCAGGTGCAATTGATATCACTTGCAGCTTTCGCGAGTGACATGTCTCCGGTTTAACCATTTTTCGAGATAATCCCTTGAATGTGCACGATTTTCTCACGCTTATTTTCGTTTTTATCACGCTTTCAAAAAATCCAAATCAAGAGTAAGATACATCCAGTTACATAAAGTGTATTTGAAACATAATTTTCACTTGTAGCTTGTATCCTCAGTGCATGTGTATAGTGTATAGTATCTGTAACAGAGTATTTGCAATCGAAACTGAAAAATGATTTCATTTTTCGTTGCATGCTGCTCAATAAAAAATTTAGAATATTACCAGAGGAGAAAATAAAAATTAATTTTTCTAACCGGGACATCAGCCTTGTCAAGCAATTGACCCGAGTTTATACTAGAGTAATGATGAATGTTTTCGGCAGTGATTAAAATAGAATATCAGTGGTTAGAAACAACCTACGAAGCTAATTTCTCGCATGATGCTTCTGCTTATCTCAACGTACCATACTGCAAAAAATAGTTTAGTAGGTTGTTCCTTACCTCTGAGATTCTATTTTAATCACTGCCGAAAATACTCTTCCTTACCTAGTTGTTGAAAATTGTTGAATCGTTTTCGTGTCCATTGTGCATTACATGTGTTTGAGTTATATTTTTGTGATTTCGGAGAAGAAATTACGTATTATTGGAGTACGTAATTTCTTTTTGATAATTACGTACAGACGTTGCCTTAGTTATGAACAGAGTTGCCAACAAAATTTTTGATTGAACTGGAAGAATGCTGAAGAAAAAACTGGAAAAAACTGGATTCCGAAAAAATTTACAAAATACCGACAAAATAAAATGTGAGAGAGCTTCTCTGTGATGGTTATTGAATCCAATATAAGTTTTAACCCTCCCAGCTGGTCTCGAGGTACGATGCTGGCCTAACAAGCCAGCTGTCGTAGGTTGGAGTCTCGGCTCGGGAGAGACTGTTAGTGTTAGTAGGATCGTAGCGCTGGCCCCGCAATTGTTCTGTACACCTAACAGTTGGCTGCGAAGTCTGTGTATAATAAACAGAACGTCAAGTTCCGAATCGGAATGTAGCACCCCTAGGCTTTGCTTTGCTTATAAGTTTTAAATACAACAATTTCGGGCATACATTTTGTTGAAATTATAGACTGAAAATTTTCATTCACAGGGGCAAAATTTGAAATTGCGTATCGCAAACTCAAGAAAAAAATTAGGCTTTTTTCATTACTTCAACTTTTAACAAAAGAATTGATGCATCATTTTCTGACGTTACATCTGTGAATTCGAACAATTTTTAAACAGTAACTCATCATTGCAACTATTTTTTTTTCATAATCTGATAAAACCTATTCGTTAGTTTTAGAATAAAGCTAAACTTACTTGTCTTACCTCAATCATGCACTACACATCCTTAATTTGGCCGTGTTTCGTGCGAAAAAATACAATACTGAAAATTCTGCTTATCAATCCACAAAATTTACGTTTTAAATATATTTTAAAACCAGTCGGAGATTGAATGTCCAAAAAATCTGGATAAAACTGGCAGATATACAAAAAACTGGAAGATTTTGGGATTAAACTGTTTGACTGGATCACTTGAAAAAAACTGGAAGAATCCAGTTTAAACTGGAACATTGGCAACTCTGGTTATGAACGAAGTGAACATTAGAAAGCTATATTTCGGTTATGAGCAAGATCGCGCGAAATGACCTATGGTCGAATATCGACCATTTTTGATTTGAATGAAACTTTGCACACGTATTTGGCTTAGCAAACTGATCATTTTTCACAGATGGAGAGATTTTTTATACCCATGAGTTACATTCTAAAAGGGCGTATGCCTTTTGACATAGGTTTTATTCGAAGCATTGTAGCCCAAAAACCGTTGGTTGTATAGAAAACTGTCTGAAAATGAGTTGTATGGAATTAAAAATTCATCATAAAAAAATATACACTGTACAAAAAAAATTTTTTTGACCAAAACAAATAAAAAATAAACATTAAATTTAAATAAAAAAAAAAGAGTTGAATTTTTCATTTATTTTTTTTAAAGAAACTTGACGTTAATACGCAACTATTTAGAAAAAAGTCCAGGATGGAGAAATGAAAAATAATTTTTTTATGGAAGATTAAATTTTTTATAAAAAATCTTTTTTAAACATTTTTCAAAATATTTGTATTCTGATGATTTTACAAGATGCAGAGAGTCATTTTGAATCAAAAAGCTCTTGGTAGTTAACATTCTAAAGGCATCGGTTTTCAAGCTCGAAAAATTATTAATATTTCGGAAAATACACGTTTTTCTTGATTTGTCCATGGTTCTCCAGCAAAAACCATACGTTCATTGGAATGCTTGATCAAAAATATACAATTCATTCTTTGACAACAAAACGATTGGATAAATAACTCAAGCGCTAAACCTTAGCCTACCTACAAGTTCCCCCTTGCCGAATGTTTTATAAAAAAATATGTTTGTCGTGCAACACTACCTACTTGTTTACTAATAATAACTGTTTGTAAAGTACGCAACCAATTACAACTGGGTTACTTATAATATCTGTTTTCGTATATAAATACGATTGCACTACTCCAGATGTGTTAGTAACAGTTTGCATTTTTTGAAGATGAATAAAGTGAAAATGGAATACACCAAGCCCAAATGCTGTAAACCCTTTCCTGATCATCGATGCTCATCAAGCTTACGCAAATTAAACGAAAACGTTATTATAAAATTAAATATATTGAACAGTCAAGCTCATTTTAATACGTCTTTATTAATTTGTGATTCGTGTAGTTATTAGAATAATAGTCAAGCCACCATTCATCCCTTCGTTGTTAACTATTCAGAATCTGGAACAGTTAAGAATATCAGCCTCATCATAATATCGGAAGTGCTCCATCATGATACAGTTGCGGTTCAGGTGTTCATTGCCAAATTAATGAGTTTTTTGAAAACTACAATAGAGTTGAAAAAAGCGATATTTATGTTTGATGGAGCTGCCTCACAATATAAAAATAGAAAAAAAAACTTTACAAGTCTTTGCAAGTTCAAAACAAAACAGAACGTCGATGCAGAGTGGCATTTTTTGCGACTTCTCATGGTAAAGGCCCATGCGATGCAATTGGTGGCATATTGAAACGAATGGCAAAAAATGTAAGTTTAGCTAAAGAACATGAACATCCCATTACAAGCGCAAAAGAATTGTATGATTGATCTAATCAGAAAAGTAATAAATATTCACCAAAAATGTCATTTAGTTGGGTATCATATGAAAAATATGATCAAGGAGTAACAGAATGGAGCAATATATTCAAAAAATCTATACTAATAGCTGCCACACAAAAGTTTCACTCTTTTGTTCCGATTTCAGAAAATAAGGTACAAACGAAGCTGTTTTCAAAAGATGACGAATCGTTTACTTATGACGTATATAAAATATAAGGTGAAACTAGTTCTGTAAAGTATCTAGGACATAAAAAAATATGTTCGTAAGATAATAAAACTCGAAAATAAATATTTGATTGTTATATATATTTATAACACTTAGAACATTTAACTCTTTTCTTGAGAACCGTTCGCCCAATCGTTTTGTTGTCAAAGAATGAATTGTATAGTTTTGATCAAGCATTAGAATGTTTACTTCCAAGAGCTTTTTGATTCAAAATGACTCTCTGGCGGTGCTCGTTTGACATGTTCGTTCAAGACTGTATTAAGACAGCGAGCCTTGCTAGCGTCAGAGGAAGAAGAAGACGATTATCGCAGTAAAACGTGGTTCGACCGTGACCATTTCGAAGCCTGTCTGCATCTTTTAAAATCATTAGAATACAAATATTTTGAAAAATGTTTAAATTAGAATTTTTATAAAAAAAATTAATCTTCCATAAAAAAATTATTTTCCATTTCTCCATCGTGGACTTTTTTTTTAAATTGCGTATTAACGTCAAGTTTCTTAAAAAAAAAATAAAAAAAAATCAACTCTTATTTTCAAATTGAAATTTGATGTTTATTTTTAATGTTTTTGGTTAAAAAAAAATTTTTTTTGTACAGTGTATATTTTTTATGGTGCATTTTTAATTCCCTACAACTCATTCTCAGACAGTTTTTCTATACAACCAACGGTTTCTGGGCTACAATGCTTCGAATAAAATCTATGCCAAAAGGCATACGCCCTTTTAGAATGTAACTCATGGGTGTAAAAAAGCTCTCCATCTGTGAAAAATGCTCAGTCTGCTAAGCCAAATACGTGTGCAAAGTTTCATTCAAATCAAAAATGGTCGCTTAAATTTTCGAGTTATTCCAGGTCATTTAAAATGATTTTGCTCATGATGCTTCTTCTCATTTCAATGTACCATACATATGCCGTGTCAAATAAAAGTTGATTGGACAAAAAACATGTACCATACTGACAAAAAATAGTTTAGCAGGTTGTTCCTAACCTCTGAGATTCTATTTTAATCACTGCCGAAAATACCCTGCCTTACCTAGTTGTTGAAAATTGTTAAACCGTTTCCGTGTCTATTGTGCGTTACATGTGTTTGAGTTATAATTTTGTGACTTCGGAGCAGAAATTACGTATTATTGGAGCACGGAGTTTCTTTTAATGTTTAGGTTCAATTGTTGCCGTAGTTAAAAAAGTGAACATAAAGGAATTTATGTTTCGGTTATACGAATTTTGGGAAGCTGTGGGTGATAAATGTATTAGAGGATCTTGGAAGGAACTTGAGGTCATTGAAGGCGATCGATTCATTGACAAAGATGAACTTCCTTTGATTGAGTGGCTTGGAATATCATCAGTCTGTGACACAGAAGATGTCCCTGTATAATACGGAGAGGAAAAGTTCTTCCATAAGAGATTGACGGTAAGCGAAATCGTGAGGATAGTTTTAGGAGAAGAAGAATCAAGTGACGAATCTGCAGATGATGTTGACGATGCTGCTGTCAGTGAGTCGCCGATTGAAATCCCTTACTAACACGCAGAGAGTCCTGAATAAGAATCTCCAGGATACCTTTGACTCGGTGACGGAATCGTGGAAGGAATCGCAAACACGATCCGGATTCCCACTCGCGATTCTTATTCAAGAATCCTAGAGCCATATGCAGGGCATTCCTGTGGATTCTTTTTTCAGGAATCCTTTTCAAGGACGCTCACGAATCCAATGTGAGAAATCCTAGAGGATCTATGCGAATCGTATGTGTTCGTCCGGAACTAGTAAATCTGGCAAATTGACATTGAATAAATAACTGCATTGAGGAAAGTTGGTGATAATGCTATGGAGAAAATATTATTTACTAAATTTGTTTATTCAATGTATTTTAAACTCATAATCAAACTAGTGAATTATTAAAGTGCATTTTTATTGACAAAATCTTGTAAATTTTATTGGTATTTATTTATTTATTTATTTATTTAACTTCAACTGACAAAGTCTCAATAAAGTATGCAATGGGAAAAGTCGACTTGAGCTGAACATCATAACCATTCTCAAATCGGCATAAAAACCCATTTTTAAATGAAATTTATAGAGTTTACAATTACAGATCACATACAAAAATCAGTCAAGAATTATAAAAAGTAATAACACTATAACACATTTTCTACGATTAATTTAACATATCACCAGAAGGAATCGGTTTTCTAAAACGCTCTAGTGATAAAGAAATGTCAAACAAACTATTGAAAATATGACACATCGCTTGAACTGGTTCATGTTTCCCACGGTCGGTTCGATGAAACGCAGGTCGAAGGAAGTCTCGAGATCTTAGAGACCTGGAACCGACGTTTAAATTCAACATCGACAGGAGCTCAGGAGCATCAATTTCACCCATTAGCAGTTTAGCGACGAAAACAGCTCTTGAAGTATTCCTCCGTTTTTTTGAGATGTCGATATTCAGCAGGTTGCATCTGTCTTCATATGGTGGTAGGTTTATTGTGTTAGACCAAGGAAGATGACTTAGGGCGAATCTTATGAATCTGTGTTGTACAACTTCTATTCTGTATTTCCAAATTTGTAAATACGGGCTCCATACAACCTCTGTTGTATGTGTCAAGAATGGAGCGTACTAGCGAGAAGTAGAGAGCTCACAAGCAGTACGGGTCGCAAAAGTCCTTGGCCATATGCATGATGAAACCTAGGTTGCGGCTAGCTTTCGAAATGATGCTGGAGTAGTGGTTTTGGAATGTAAGCTTGAAATCCAGTTCCACTCCCAAATCTTTTACTACGTCAACTCTTCCAAGAGGAGCATCGTCGATTTTATAATTGAACAATATAGGAGTTTTACGTTGAGTGAAGCTAATAATGAAGCATTTGGAAACACTAATCGTAAGGTTTTTCATGCGGCACCATTCTGCAAACTGGTCAATAACATTTTGTAATTGCTTGTTGTTTTCTAAACGCCATACAGCAAGAAAAATCTTTGAATCGTCAGCATATAGTAGTTTACATCCAGGTGGAATTATAAAACAAACATCGTTATAAAATATCAGGAAGAGTAACGGTCCTAAGTTGCTTCCCTGTGGAACTCCAGACTGGTTGCAGAAGGTACGAGATTCAGTGGGTCCAATCTTCACCGAAAGGCTGCGGTTTGTCAGGTAAGTGTGTAGCCAATTCACAAAACCGTCAGAAGCACCGAGTCGGCTTTGCTTCCGTAACAATATGTGGTGGTCAATGCGGTCAAAAGCAGCCTTAAGATCTGTGTACACTGTGTCCACCTGAGCATTTTACTCTATTTCCTTAATGCAAAACGAGCAGAATTGAAGCAGGTTTGTTTTAATCGAGCGTTTGGGAAAAAAAACCGTGTTGTTCTATAGTGATGTACGATTTCACTTCACTAAACAAAAGCTCACCCACGAGAATCTCCAACAGTTTCGACCTGGTACACAGAGATGTGATTCCGCGGTAGTTCGTAATGTTGCATTTATCTCCTGTTTTATAGACTGGGAAGATATATGATTTTTTCCAAGATTCTGTGAAAGTGACGTATTACAAATTCTTTGTAATGGCTTGCATGACACTTCACCACATTTTTTAAGTACACTTGGCGGTATTTCGTCTGGCTCCGCTTTGTTAGACGTCTTAAGCATTAGGAGACCGGCTTTGATATCAGCTTCGCTGAAGTGAATTGAGTTTAACTCGAAAACATTTTCGGGAATATTACGCATGGCGTCATCAATTTGCGAATCAGAAGCTACGGTAGGACTGAAAACACTAGCAAAGTGTTTCGCACAATAACAAAAATAATGCAGATATTTTATGGTGATAAAATTGAAAAAGCAATGTATATATCTGGGAATTGTTGGCCTGGTCAGCCAAAAAAAAATCTTGGTTTGTTTAGAACCCCTGACAAGCACAAAAACGTTCATCTGCCGCCGTTAACATGAGGAACAGACGCCGTTCAGAGGCACCCTTAACATGTTGAGCAGACACTCGCATAAACCGCACTCTTCGAGAGAAGAAGTTCGTCTTTCCTGTCAGCATATGAATAACATAGATTGAAGGTCGCTAATAGTTTTTTTTTTTTGGTATATTTTTGGCAGTTGATGAGAAATTCTCGTGGTTGGAAGGGTTTTGAGTGCTGTATCAGCTCGACATTTGCGTAATTTGTTCTAATTTACAGATTACGCAAATGACAGATTTATCATAAAATGTTGGAATCGACATAGCATTATCAGTATACAAAATTCGATAAACAGTCTGCTAATATCCTGAATAATTGGTTGGCTTAGTTAAATTTAGAAAGATGGAGACTTTTTTCAGAACCCGGCTAACTAATACTAAAGATAACGTTATGGATTGTAGAATGTTAACGATTATTAATCCAATGTGGAATCATTTTTATCCCTTTTTTAATTTATTCTTCTGTATAATTTAATAAATTAACCATATTCCAATAACTTTTAAAAATCGACTTCCGATCAAACTCTCTTGAAGAATGTATAATGAACACATATTCGACTGTAAATTTTAAATTCAATTTTACCAACATTCAATTTAGGTTGAAGCAAAAAGAAAATGAAATTACCGGCTACCAGCTTGAAATCACACGTAATCGGTTAATGAGAGTTCTCTAAAATGCAACTGTCAAGCGTAATAAATAACTCCAAAAGAATCATTTGTCATTCAATCGATTTATCTTGCTAAAAGATTCACCCCGCAATGATGAACCATTATAGACGACTTGAAAACATCAATTCCATTTCACAACTCTTAACGATGGCACAATTTAAAACTTAGATTGGTAATCTTTTATACCGCAAAGTATAACCCGTACAAATCAACGAAGGGTTGATTATGACTTCCCCCGGTCTCGGTCCATCGTTTTTTTTTCATTTCGTGTGATGCACCTAGATCGACAAACCCTAATCTACGATGGAAGTCAATCGGCGGCAACAAGAAGAAGGAGGGAAAATATCTTGGCAAACATTGTCAAACTGTCAAACCGGCTGCTGCCGAAACGGTCCGGGACGCCAGGAAGGTAATTTATGATGGCAAGCAAGAGATACGCGCATAAAACGTGGTTTTAATTTTCGAAAATGGAACTTTTGAGAGTGCGGGTATTTGAGCAACCTCTTTCCGGAAGTTAACGATCAATTAAAAGCTCTAGTGGCTGGTTGTTGACTCTTCGTTCGAGTCGCAACTTTATTATATTATCTTTTGGCTGGGATGGACAGTCGCCGAAACACACCCCGTTGAAGGCTGAGAGGAATGGGAAATTTGCTCTACACAGCTAAGACATAATATTGCCATAAAATTCTTACTTGTACTGGCTTTGCGCTGAAGGTTAGTTCTATCGAACCGACAACGAGTCAAGAGTTGATGATTAATGAAAATGTGTTGCTTTTTGTGTCCAGCTAATAAAAGGATTATGACTAAGTTGTAAAACTTGTCAACAATGTGCAAGACGAGCGATAAAAACTTTTTCGATTCTGCCGGCTGCCCTCTATCATCGAATGCAGTTTTAAAGGACGACGAACGGTTCTTGCGTGAACGGAAAAGCCGTTGGATTTTGGCTTGTGGTTCAACAGCAGAGTAATTATGATGCGTACTTTATAGGAAACATACCGACAGCCGACACAAGTCTAATGAGCACGCACTGGAAATCTATGAAAATTAACACCTTCCACGCATGTTTTAGGTTCGACAGTCGGTTTCAGGCAATGAGCCCTTTTCTACTTCCAACCAAACAAAAGCTATAATTTATTACCCATTAGAACATAGTTCACACCTTCGGCGTCCGAATTGTTAACACCTGTCGGTTGTCATTTTTTGTCTCCAAATTACCGCGCCGTGCTTTGTTTCAACGGATCTCTGATTGCGATTGGAAATACAAACATATGTTTAGAAAGTAGAGAATGAAATTACTTTTCAGTTTCCGTGATAGACAATAATTTGCTCGCGAAGGCAATTAGTGTGATACTACTACTTGTATGGTACATGTTTACAGCAGGACACGCATTGCCGCGCGTTCCGGCAGGCGACAGAAGTCAAACCGAACCGTATCGTTACCGAGTTCAGGTGGCGGTTACTGAGTGTGTGCCTTACTTTTGCTTGACTGGGCGTCGAAGCGTGCCCGGACTTTCTTGACAAATTATATAGGCCTACCCACAGAGAAAAAGTTCCACGGGAGCTGCGGTTTTTGTGGCCAATGATTGATTATGGGTCGCACAGTTCTAATATCTCTATCTAGGATCTCTCCACACATGCGAGATCGGAAAGGTGGCAATTGAAGGCTGGAATTGTTTCAGATATAATGACACTCGGGCCTAGCAGTTTGAAAACTTGTGTGCTTCGATAAATTCGTTGTGGTTTGCGTTGGGTTAATAATTCACCGAAAAGCGGTACCTCAAATGTGCAATTATGGGTTGAAAAGTGGTTGTGAAGCTGAAGTTTTTCGTGATATCAGTGATGGATGGTATCGGTGTTGTGTATCGCGTGAAGGCGTATGATTAAACTAATTTTCTGTTGAACAATTTCTCATTTTAACCACCTGAAAATAATTACTTTTATCATTAAGCTTTAGCTTAAGACTGCTGTAATAATATCCGAAAGAGTTTTGGAAGTATCAATTCAAATTCATCATGAAACAAATGAAAAGTTGTTTACTGTATTGGCAAAATGACGATAATTATCAGATTATTCTCATGTTCTTGAAATTCAAGTTGGGTCAAACCATTCTTCAATCTAAAAAAATTGCCTGCGGTAGTTCAGAAGGATTAAACATCGTGTAAATTCATACAATTTCATTAAATTATAATAATTATTCATTAATTCAATCGGATTACGTTACAGAAATGATTCAAAACATATACCTGGTACTCAAATACGAAAATAAAAAAAAATCTGCTGAGGAACAAACAGCACAACTGAACGTTTTCACCACTCGACAGGACAGTCGCTTTGGTCCAGTTCCATATCCACTCTCAATTTCGGAGGTCCAGTGCTTGGAAGAAGATTTGCCCGTCTGCTCGTTGTCAATTTGTCACTATACTCTACTGCACCAAGCGACCCACTGGGGACAGAGATAAAGTAAAAAAAGAGAAAACTTAATCTTGGCGCTTTCAATCTAATGAACTTTTTTTTCTCGTTCAGTGCATGTCCTGTTTCTGTTTGTTGATGCTTGCCGCGTTTGAAGTTTTTTTTCCCCCGTCCAACTCGGAAACTGGTCTGCAACATTTTAGCCACTTTGTGCCACGATGAAGTGGAGTGCAAATCCTTGACTACTGAGTCGTGTTATACCTACTTAAAATCCGTGGTGCAATCTGCTGCCACGCAAAACGAGACTTTCGAGTTTGCTCGCGTTAAAGCGTAGTCGTCGCTACGTGCAATCCTTGGAAATCCATCAGCGTTTTACGGTGCCAATTTTATTTCGGGCAATCATTTTATAGTGATTTTTACTTTATGTGAGTCTGCAGCTCCGTAATCCGGTTCGCTAGATTGGCAAGTGTTTCCTCTACAACATTGAGCAAAATCACGTACCCGGCGGTACTAAAATTTTTCAAATCACAGGAGATTGGTGAAATGTTCGTTGCATTCACCTACAAGTCCACATAAACTTCGAAGGTATGAGGACTCAAAGCGTTCAGCTTATCTAAACGGTCTCCATCTGTCACATAAAAGTCACCCATTGTGAAACCGATTCAGAGCCATATGAGAAGAGTTGCATATCGCTTCCGAATTCTCTGGATTCATTCTATCCTGCAGGTCAACACTTGGCTAGCAGGACAAGTGCCAAACAACATTTTACGAGGCTTTGAAATCAATTCCTTTCCGGTGACGCCAGCCATCAGAGAGCATTGTGATTGTGATTTCCCCATTCAAACGTTTGCAGTGCTTAATCGCTTTCGAAAAGAGTTTATTGCAGCACTTGCTCTCGCTATACGGAAGGACAATTTTGTAGTTTCACTACACTTTCCCGGGGGAAATCGCCAGGTTTCATACGAGCGGCTTCCGAATTAAATCTGGAAAGTGGCACCATAAAGCATAAAGATTTTTACGATTGCAAGCTGGCGGAAAGGAAGGCAAACTGAATATCAATCAATTCATCAGCCAAATTTACTACTTCGATTCTGTTCTTTACGATCTAGTTTAGTTCAGTTACTGATGACGATTTCGGAATTTTAAGCAACTTTCCTCCTACTTTGGGATTGATTATCATTATCTCAATTGTAGTATATCTGCATCGACATAGGTCAGAGCAGAAGAATGGGGCGAATATTCGTCACACTAGTGAAAAGGTAGGAGCTTAACTTAATTAAATATCCGCAGTCGAAAATGTCAGCACCGCAAAACGACAAAAACAACGCAAATTACATCAGAAAACGGTTTGAACAAGAGGCGCCCGTTGTACCGCGAACGAAAAATAAAATTTTATTAGTGCATAAGATTTAATCCTCGCGCTAGGATACATTTATTTGCGGCCCCTCTGTGGTGGGTGCTCCGGTCATGTGCACAGATCGTAAACATGTGTAATTCTAAATGCCAACCCGGCGTCTAACACATGTCGGTTGATTCACGTAGCACAGTGGACGAGGAGCGTTTGCTGGATGAGGGTTTTGAGATTTTTCGGGACCAAGAGTACAAGTACACAGGACGTTATAGCTACCGTGAATATTCTGATATTTTGTGATAATTTTCAACGAAGGTCAAAAGAGTATAACCACAGACTAACAGACATAACACTTCGAACGAATTTTCAATATAATCATCGTTCGGATGATTCCAGTACTTTACGTTAGTAACACTAGCACCATCTGCTGTCGTGTGTTGTGATATATAGTGCTTGACTATCAAATGACGGTAATTACATACTGTTTCTTTTTGTAGGTTCAGAATAAGCTACCGAAAGTTTTAGCAAAAAAGGGCAACATCAAGTGGGAGCCATTTCATCCAGGAAAGAGGTGTAAACACTACGGTGGTAATGGCAATGTCTGTATCTGGAGCATATTTACCACCAGTGTTCATTTTCGCTAGGCACAGAATGAATGATGCGCTCAAGATCGGGGCCCCTGAAGGATCAGTGTTTACCTGTAATCCTAATGGTTGGAGCACATTGACTACCTGTTCCAGCTGGTTTGATCACTTTTTGACGTAGGACTACGTCTTCGTTTTCTATACTAGATTACATTTTGTAAAATTGAAAATGAAACTGGCAAATGTTGTCAGATTTCAAACGATTATAGCAAGCGAACGACTCAATGCATCTTAGTATTTTTTATGTCGGTGAATAGATAAAATGTGTAGGGTAAATAACCCAATAGTGAAGGAGCTAAGCACGAGTTATGCATGTTTAGCCATGTTTTGGCTATGAAAAACGAATCCAGCTGGTCCGTTTTATTATTTTCTGTTGAAATGGGTTCTATTTGATAATTTTTCACCTTAAAATTGACTTTGAACCCGCTTTGAGGGTTTAAATTAACTAAAATAAGTTGCACGCTTTTGTTCCAATAGTTGCGGTAGAGTTCCTATAGTTGTGAATGGGTGTTCCTGTAGTTGCGGTATATAAAACAGTCGTGTTCGCTTGGTTAAATGAAGGTATTTGCCTCGCTTGAAGTGGTTTTCGATTGTTTTACTATTTATCATATTGTTTTTAATAGGTTGACAAGTCGGTTTGCAAGTGAATACAAAAATGCACGAAGTTAACTAAGAGACGGATTTTGCGCCAATTTGATCAGATGTTGGCAAAATTCAGTGAGGGTATGTAGGTTTTATTAAAATAAAACAAATTTTGCATACTTTTTATAAAATGTCTTTAGACTAACATTTGAAAAGGGCTGAAATTGGCTGAAGAGAAAGACCAATGGGGCACATTTTGAATATTCAGAAGAATTTTTTTTTTCACAATTGGAGACTTCTCAATACTGGAAGTTAGAGTCTATCACCTCTGCTTCGTACCATGTTTGCGCTTACATTTTTGACGTTAATGTTTACTAAAAGAGCGACTGAAGCTGTGAAAGGCTCGTTAAAAGAATTACAAGACCAAAAGCAGTGGGTAAGCATCGATTAGGAGGTCATAAATGCATAATACATCATTTTAGGGGTGAGAGCGATAGCTTTTGTGGCCGATCATGTATGAAGTATCGGTAAATACACGGTGGCAGGGGAAGGTGGGGTTCAAAAATTGAATAGTAATAAGTTACATCATTTAGGTATGTCCCCTAGTACCTGCTTGTCCCTAATATACACAAGTAGTCCCACATACATATGTTCTGATAAACGTAAATCAGAATTGCGAAACATACCGCAACTATAAGAGCATAGTGTATCCTGTGATCCAATAGTGGAGGAAGTAATTTATAAATAATATGATCATCTATTAACGAACTTCACCTGTGCAACAGTTTCCATAATAAACTGTTATCTGGGAAAATAATTATATGAGTAATAATCGTACTAAAACTACACACATATCTTAAAACAATCGTGGACAAAATAAGAAAATGGGTAGTGAGTGGTACCTTCCGGGTAAGTTTCTGAAAAATACAGTATTCTTCAGTAATTTGGATATTTTCAGTATATATTGTTGTAGTAACATATACTTATGTTTAATCTATTATTTCTTCAACATGTAGCATAAGCAATTCAGTTCTAATTAGTTTGAACGATGAATTTAAAAGCGATGCCGCAACTATTGGTACTACCACAACTGTGTGTTGGATCATCTACCCTAACAATTGTTTGATATAATGTTTAACATTGTTGCTTTACTGCTTAATGATGATAGTTTCAAGGCCAAGCTTTCCCATACATATTCCCTTGTTTCCCGAGCACGAATAACAATAACATGGACGGAATAAATTCCATTGCCTACATATTCTTACTCACCATATGATTTTGTTCCGTTTATCTTTCTCTAAGCTGCGTGGCCACGCTCTAATGGCAAAAATCTACTCTGAACTCGATACAAAAGACTGCGTGTAGAAAATTCAGCTTCAGTCTAATTTGTTACACAATAGCGAGTGCAGTGCAGTTGTTAAAGGTACGAGACATTGAAAAACGAGAGCTGCATACGAGTCAACTTCCAGGCAGTGCGGAGCATGTTACCTTTATTTTGCATACGGCAGCAACAGTTACCATTGTACGCTGCAGGATATTTTGTTGGCACAGCTACTGAAGGGCACAGCGAAGAGCTAATGTTATGCGCGGCCAACAAAATATTAAATGCTACCGGTGGTGGTGCGATCATCAGCGTTCTGTAGCACACATTTCGAGCTGAAGATTATGGAACCAGTTCTTTTCAGAGCTATAAATGCTTGAAAATAAGAGTTATGAGAATTTTCACAACTACTACTAGTGTGAAATTTTCATGTATTCTGGCATCGTTTTTTTTTATTCTCGCTTATTTTCCGTCGGTCTAGTTCCGCCACTGTTGTGGCCAATCACCGACGCCCAGGGAGGCGACTCCACACCCAGTACCCTAACTCACGACCCGTTCATTAACGGACCGGCGCCAACGGCTTTACTTCCTCATGCGATGGAAGGCGTGATCCCAGAGATTTTTCGCCTCAGAAAATCTCCCGGTGTCGGCTAGGATTGAATCTAGACCAGTTGGGTTGGTTGTGAGTGGATCACGCCACCTCAACTTTTACTTACCGTCTTACTTTTACGCCACCTTAACTTTTACTTACCGTCTCGATTAGGGGGATGGGATGGGTTGGGAAAAATAATTTCACCAGACATTTTACGGAGGATTGTTTGGTGAGGACTTATGATTGCATACGATCGTTGGTTGAGGGGAAGGTATCAAATGTTGTTAATTCCCGGGCAGGAGAGGATAACAAAATCATAGCTCATCAATAACATATTTAGTTATGAGGACTTATTGTGTTATTCGAAAGATATTCACGTTTCAAACGTGCATATGAAAATATCATAAAATTTTGATATCATATCTCGCTATGCCTTCAATGAGATGTTTGAGATGATTTTAAAATATCTGATTAAAAGTAAGTTTTTAAGTGAAAATCGTTCGCTATTGATTATTTATAATGTATCAGTTATGCATTCAGTGTTCAATAAGTTGAAAATATCTGAATCGGTTATTTTCGTGATTTTTAATGCAAATTCTTGGTTTGTTATTAAAATATCAAGCTTTGTTATTTATATAGTCTTGAAGAAACAATATTTTGGTATTATTTTTTGTTATTTTACCAACTATGTAAACCATATTAAGATCAAAATGAGGTGTATTTCTAATATCTGGTTGTGATATTATAATGATAATTTCTCCTGCTCGGGTTGTTCCAGACTGTTTCAGTTGGTGCAAAATAGTTCCAACAGATAACATGGTGATTGTAGCAAATGAAAAAGTCTATCCAATATCGAGTCTTATTATATATTAAATAATTGCCTAAATACATCGAGTGGATGATTTGCATTCGTCGTATACGAGCATCAGCTTCTGCGGCATCCACGTTGAAATCATTATTCTCATTTACTTCTTGAAATAGTTGATTCTCGAATTGTTGGTCGTCTTCGTCATTTTTCCAGAAAATATTACATGATGTTGCACAGCATTTTGCAATTTGTCCAGCTTGTTGGATCACTGTATTCAAGGGTAAGCTGAGTCTCTCAATTTGACTCCATTAGGGAGAATTTGCCTTTTTCCATGCGCGGGAACAAGGTACTTTTACGTAGCACTCTTGCATCATGTAGGTACAATCAGCAGTTACATAAAAATAACTCAAGGTTCGAAACACAAACGAACATACAGATGATGTAATGAAGCCCTTTCGAATCAGCGAAGGCTTCTTTATTTATTGTGGGTGCATCAATGGGAATCAGAGATCCATCTATAAAACCTATCACGCTGGATGAATTTGTCATTCTGTAAAAATGCGCAACCACACGTGGGGTATTGGATGGCCAACAAACTGTGCACTGAAAATGTCGTCTGTCAATTGCGGCCACAACTCGATGCGCTGTCCTCCCTACAGTTTATTTGTAACTCGCTAGCCCGATACCTTAGTATTGGCTACCTTGTCCGAGCCAGCGAAATGCGACGCACTATTGTTGGTTAGGCTTTAGTGCTCCTCCACGGTTAGAAAGCCTTATATCAGGACTGATTGCTCGGAGTATTTACTAAGCTTTCTGCTTCATAGTGAAAGTCGATATTGATACATGGTGCGTAATACTTCATTCTACGATATATATTTTCTCTGCTGGTATCGTCGGCAGTTACCAGTGAGCCACCTCTATTCCGTCACCACTAATTTGAATTCGAGGTGAGAGGTTAGCACTGTCTTCTTGTGAACCCCTTCCTTTCATGTACTTCGTCTTCGATGCATTGATGGCCAGGCCAATCCGTTGGGCTTCGGCCTTTAGTCCGATGAACGTATCTGTCATCTTCACAAAGTCCGAACCACAATGTCGATATCGTCGGCGGGATCCAAACAGTTGAACCGATTATTGGAATATCGTGCCACTGGTGTTAATCCCCGCTCTTCTAATGACACCTTCCATCACCTTGCCTTAAACCTCGGGTTTCAAACCGAAGAGGTGTAAGGCAAGGTGATGGTTGACCAACAGCGTTAATTTATCCGGAAATCCGCAGTCGAGCATAATTTGCCATAGCTGTTCTCGATCGGTTGTGTCGTACGCCGATTTAAAATTGATAAACAAATGATGTGTGGGCACGTTGTATTCGCAATATTTCTGCATACCCTGCCGTACCGCGAATATCTGATCCGTGGTGGCGCGGCACCCACTAATCCCGCCTGGTAGTGCCCCACGAACAGCTTCGCAAATGGTGATAGCCGACGGCAGAACATTCGGGAGAGCACCTTGTAGGCAGCGTTCAGCAGAGTGATTGCCCGGTAATTGCAGCATTCCAGCTTGTCGCCCTCCTTGTAAATGGAACCCACAATACCCTCCATCCACTTCTCCGGTACTCGTTCTTCTTCCCAAACCTTGACAATGACCTAGTGCACGGCTCTAGCCAGTGATTCGCTACCGTATTTCAATAACTCGCCGGGAAGTTGGTCCACTGCAGGAGCTTCATCGTTTTTCAGCCAGCCAATCTCCTCCTTCACCTCCAGGAGATCTGAAATCCTGATATCTTCTAAGATCAGTTGCCATACCGTCCTCGTGCTCTACTGCATCGCCGTTTAGTTGCTCGTCGAGGTGCTGCCTCACACTTGTCTGTAAGGAGGTTGCCGTCCAAACTCCTGCACATATTGGCCTGTGGCACGAAGCTTTTACGGGAGCTGCTCGGCTTCTCGTCGAACCTCCAAGTGCCGTTAGCTTGGTACAGCTCTTCCATCGGTACGCGATCTCGGTCCTCTTACTGGCGCTTCTTCCTTCGGAGGACTGAGTTTTGGTCTTCCAAGCCTGTCGCTACCGTTCCAACTAAAGCTTGTAAGTTTCACTAATAATGTTATCTAAATACACTTGTAACTTCGGACTTGTAGATTTGCACTTGTAGCTTTATTTTTCAACAGAAATAAACAAGTTACTTGTTACTAGACTAATAGAGACTAAACGAAGACATTATGCTACAGGGCCCAGTTTGCTGCTGCTTCAGAAAGAACCGTCCGCATTACCTTTTGAATATAAAATCGGTTGATTAAAATAACGCGTATTCTT